>NC_140440.1:11369577-11514577 GCF_963576455.1 Neolamprologus multifasciatus | reverse complement strand
GATCTGGCCTCTGACCTTGCTGCTCAATGCCATTAAAATCCTTTCAGTAGTGCTGCTTGTAACACCTTGAGAAAGACTAGAAAGCCTTCTTCTGTCCTTGATATTTGCTGGTAGCCTTTTCTCTTTATAGTCTTTACAGTCTGGTTTTATGCTGGTGTGAGGTATACAGTGGGAGGGGAAATACAGCTGCATTTAACTGTTTAGCTTTACACCGGTGTTTTAAACAGGGCTGTAAAGGCATATTGATTGACTTGAAAGGGCATTTTGTGTTTTACCACTAAACCCAAGAAGGTTCTGAAATAAACAGCACACGAACAAAGAAACAAAACAAGAAATGTGTGGATAACTTCAATAACATTTCACGGATGTTTATTTTTATTCACTACATCAATTTTTGTGTACTTTCTATAAACATCTTGTATATTTCCTCTCCAGTTCTCCCAAATGTAAATTTCATTATTGTTGTGGCTTGGAAATTAGTCCTGAGAGAAGTTTTACTTCCTCCAGGATATTCTTTTTTTCCTTCATCTAAACTGAGGATCTCATAGTAAATACTTTTTATTTACTACAACATGTAGGCTATTGAGGCAAAAATCACACATTCCAACACACTAAAGGAACAATATGGAACAAAATGTTCAGGTGGGATTGAAGAGATAGAAGGTAAGTGCAGATATGAGTAATATATATAAGATGAAGTATCACATTGTCATTGTCACTGCATGTAGAAGAGTGTGCAACACTGTCACTAATACAAGTAAAAAAAAACAAAAAACTGAAGAATAACCAACATAAAGACACAAAGCTTTGCCTCAATACCTCACTGCATGATTACTATCCCAGGGGAATTCAGACAACAGTGCTAATCTGACTGAACAGCTGAACCCTGAGCAGGGTTTTTACAAAGAAGTAAATCAAATCAAAGCCACAATTTAAGTGATTTGGCTGTTTCTATAGCTTTCTTGTTATCACTCATCCAATATGATTTTCTGTTGTTCATGCAGGGAACACAAAACTTTACTAGTTATTGATCAGTCCATTGGATTCAGCTGATGAAAAAGCCGTAAAAGAGAATAAAAGGAATGGCAGGCAAAGAAGTTCAAAATTACACTCCAGTTGATTCTTGTCCAAAATATCTTCATCAATATTGCATTTATGGCCCGTGATGCTTTTTACCTTCTAATTCAGGGTATGTTAAATGATGATGCACACACGCTGTGTAATGTTACTCATTTGCTCACACTCATTAGAATTAATAATTACACTATCCATCGTTTTGTTCCTGTCCATTTTCAGGATCCTTTCAGGGCTGGAGCCTATCCCTGCTGTCAGAGAGTTAAAGGTGGGATATGCCCAGGACATGTTTGTCACCGAGCTAACAGAAAACTATCGACTCTAACATTCACACCTATAGCTTATAAGTACCAATTGGGAAAAGGAAAAACATGTAAGTATTGGATACATTTCTTTCTATTGATGTAACAGATACGTCAATATTGCCAAAAATATCAGTACTGTACCAACCTCAAAAATCCAGTTAGGAGGCAGTTGCAACATTGCAAAAGATGTACATAATTATCAAATTTTAAGATGTTCTACCGAGTAAAGCGTTTTTCTTTGCAGGAATGTCAGAAGAAAGAAAAGAATACAAACATGACAACCAACTAAATGAGAATAAAATAGTTTTGAATCATTAAATTGTTTAGAGGGCTTATTGGTCTGCTGGATCCCATGTGTTCTATACAACTGAAGTCTGGAAACAAACATTTCATAGGAGGCATCTGAAACAATATGTCTCCTTATGTAATCAGGAAAAAAAAAAACTATAATTAGAGTAGAATATATATGTGGAGGTGGGGGCTCTGTATCCGTCTCTGAGCTTGCTGGAAACATGGTCCGCCCTCTGGTGGGACAGAAATTATGACCGACTATTTTCAGATTGGCTTTATTAAAGTCTCTTGCTACAATAAAGATCCTATCAGGATGAAGAGATTGTAGGTTGCTGATAAAAAAAACTAGCTGGCTGCTTTATTCAGTCTTGGTATTGGTGCTTGGTAAAATGTACACAGCCAGAACAATGACTCCTGCGGCAGATAAAACCTCTGTGTTTTGCTGTGATGTACTCTTTGTTGCAGAGCGATCTGGCACTGGTGATGCAGATACTGGGCAGTGGTGGTTTATCGGGAGCCATCTTTAGCCTGGTTTGTATTCAAGCTCTTCACACCTGCTTCTGCTTTTTTTCTCTCCACTGCCTTTAAGGTCTGCAGCCTGCTATACTGATCCTCGGAGCGCCTGTCCTGTGCACGATCTTCTTTAGGACATCCCCTTGTTGATAGTTTACAGCGAGATCTATCGCACAGCCAGAAGTGGCAATCTTTATTAGTTCCTCTCCGCTGTAGGGTGGAGGGCTTGTGACAGAAAAGTAAGCTAAGAAAAGGAAAAAAAATCATGCTCTATACAATGATTACTGGCACAGCTGTGATGTTGCCATGAGTATATGTTTTGCTCTCACGACAAGCCAAACTTCAACAATGTGTCCCCTGTCAGTGCTTAGTTCTATGAATAATTATCCTACCATGATACTTTTCAAACTCTGTTCCTTTGAATAATTCATAAGGAAAATCCCGGGTTCTCTCGCTGATGCTTTCACCAAACTCTCATTTGGAACAATTGGAGAAAGCAAGTGGTGGAAATACAATGACAAGAAAACACGCGAAAAAATGGAGATCATTGAATTCCAGCATGAATCTGTCAGAACGTCTTGTCAAAGGCAATAGCCACAGGCTTCATTCAGTCAAACACGCAAAAGTAGGATTGTGTTTGCATTGCCGGCGGGTGTTCAGGTAACGTCACGTTAACAATGTTGACTTGTGAAAACAGTACAAAAGAATGTAGCCAGAATTTAATCGAAACAAACATGTTCAAGTTTAATTAAATTGCTTTCTCAGTTGCACATTGCCTCCAGTGCAAACAATGGAATATCATTACTGGAAAAAGTATAAAAAAAAATGAAATAAAAAAAACTTTGAAAAATTCAAATTAGGGAACTTCACTAGAGTCTGGTAGTGTAAAAAAAGACATAAACAAATAAAAATAAGACTAAGCTGTAATAAATGAATTTTGTTTCTCACGTTTATCTATCCTTTTATTGGTGTTGGGTCTGCGCTTCACAGGCCCCGCTGGTTTAGAGACTTACTCCTGTTAACGAAGCAAGACGAGCAGCTCAACCAGTTTTTCACATGCTAGGACCTCAGAGCAGCCCGTCTGCACTCGGTCTCAGACCACTTCGAAGAACCACCTTCCCCTGCAGCCTTTTATTCTGTGACACACAGTTTACACAAACACCCATTGTAAACCCCCCTATGGTCACAAAAGGTTAAAACACTCTGTGTGTGTTTGTGTGTTTGTGTTTAGGGGTGTGTTTGTGTGACTCTCCTGCTCACCGAAAGGATCATAAAGGCAGGAAGTTTACTAAACAAGAAAACAGAACCTTCACATAGGATGTGCCTATAATAAAACACTACAGCCTCCCCCACCATTCAACAGGCTGGGGAGGGAGTCAGAAACAAAGGAATGTCTTTGATCATATAGTTTAAACTAAGACTTACAAATTTAAGTAACACAATCACAACATTTAACAATTTGACTCCAACAATTGGTTTTAAACAAATGGCCTTCTTCAGCTGATTGTCATTGCAATGGACAAGACAAATACATTTCCTCCTCTAGTGGTGTCCTTGACTGTTTGGTAAATATCGGAGGGAAACACCCTCAGTGCTAATCATTAAATCACACCCAGTCCCTCACGGGATCTCATGTCAACTTTTCTTACTATTATTGTTTAATAACAGATTTTTCTGAATGAAAAGAAAACATTTAATCTGTAACATGAGCATTAAAAGAGTTAGAGTTGGCTGCACTAAGATATTATATCCAACAATTTTTGGAAAACTAGTAACTGAAACTTTTAGTACACTGTTCAAAAAAGTACCTTAAGCACTCACTCAGTTACTGTTACAGTTCTGTCATATTTGCAGGCAATCCATCAAAAAAGCAATGCAAAAGTAGCTCTCACTTTACTTCACTTTATTCTGTTTCATGTTGCCTTGAAGTTGCTTTCAGAGTGAACACAGAGCAGTGAGAAAGCATCTGGATACATCCAGGGACTGTAGCTCTCTACACGGCAGCAGTTTAGCTAACAATAGCCCAGGGTGATTAGTTTAAGTACTCAAAAAGGGGGGATGTGGGAATCCAGTATTTTAACAGTAGGTCTGCCAAGGCAATATGTTCAAGGTAACTTCAGCTTGTAAAAGGCTGCAGTCTCATTTCTGAAACAGACCCAACTGCTAACCAATAATCAAAAAGTTTCCCAGAGGAAGATATATACTTTTCTCTGCTGGTTAAAATCCACACGCCTGAATTTAATAATAGTTGGAATGAAAAATTACTTGCATCAAACACAAGGACAAACAGACCGCGTTTCAAGCAAAGCCCTGAATCTAGTACATCTACAAGAACTATTACGCCTCTTTGCCTGTAACGGAATGTCTATAACTGAGAAATTATGTATATATATGTGTGTGTTTGTGTGTGTGTGTGTGTTTCTGCAGGGTCAACATATATATGTTATTCCTGCAGAAATCTAATATTTCACATAAAAGCTTGAAAAAACTGGATCAGAAGAGCCACATGCCCATGTGAATTCTGAAATAGGATTATTTTTGTAATTGTTTCTATATTAAATACATTTGAAATTATACTATTTACTCAACTATTTTAATAACTTTAATAATATCCTTTTTCTTTTTCTTAAAGATTAAAATACCTGACTGGCTACTTGTTACAATATATTTACGTGTTTAAGTTGAGTTTTATTCATAATTGTAACCTAATGTCTTCACAACTGTTTATGATAGGGAGAGTTGTCACATATTTGGCACTTCACCCCATCAAGGTCAAGGTAACTTTATTTATACCCATAGGCAAGGTAAATTTGCTTTACAGAAAAAGTGACAGCATTTGGCATCCCTTTAAAAACACACATACCTAGTAAAGATATAAACCTCACCGTGGCACATATATAATAATTTTAATATTTCCAATCAAAAACAGTTCTTATTTAATTCAGTGACAGCAACGGGGACAAAGCAATTTTTATAACGCTTTGTTTTTTTCTATCGGTAATAGAAACCTCCGCCCTGAGGGAAGAAGCTGAAATTCACCCCTTAGAGGATGGGAACCATTTTTAAGGATTGATAAAGCCATCCTCTGTACCTGCTTGGAGTACAGGGAGGCTAAACAAGACTGTGGCTCACCTATCAGACGACTGGACCATCTCACTATCTGATTGAGAGAGTTTTTCTCTGTGACTGAGGTCTGACCAAACCATGCCACCAAACAAAAGGATAAAACAGACTCAATAAAAGAACGATAAAACAAAGTTAAAATGGCCATGCAGGCCATAGTTGCCAAAATTCAGGGGTCACAATGTGTTTAAGATCTTTTAATCTTAGAGTCAGTGAGCACGACATGAAACTTAGAACCAACCAACAATTTCAACCATGACTTTCAGTTTCAGTGACATTTATTTGGAAGCATTTTGACTGTAGACCAGTCTAATGCTACATGTAGGTGAATCAACTGATGGAATTGTCTCTCAAATGTACAGTCATGGAGATGTGAAAGGCCATCTGGAAAGGTGAGTACTGCATGAGCAGACAAGAATGACTAACAATAAATAAATGAATAAAACCTTTTTCAATATTATTTGGGCACGTCACTGTTTCAAGGTCGAGACATGAAAAGTGAACTTGTCTTTCCTGTATGGGAAATTTGATTCAGCAGCTCTAAAGGTTATGCTATCAGGCTACTTTGAAATTCTTCATGAATAAAAAAAAATATCTGTATATCTGCGTATCTGCAACATGTCCAATATGTGTAAATCCAGCAGATGATCTGATATTAAGCTGTTTACAAGAGCTCTGTGAATCAGCTCTAAAATGGTATCAAATGTCAGCATCATTGTAAAAACATTTTTACTGCATTTCAGGGACGAGTACGGCCGTTTCTGAATTATGATCTGACTGGCCCACTGAATATATAACTACATGAAAGTTGGAGAGTTATATTTTATTATGGTTTGAACAAAAGATTATAAATATGGAAAGACTACCAACTTTCTTTAATATACGCTGTGACAACTAAGGAAAAATAAGGATGTTTTCTGGCACAAACACATATGACATTTAATGACTGTTTTTTTGGGATCAAGTAGGGATGCACCCGATACCGGTATCGGGTATCGGGGCCGATACTGTAAAATGTGTGTGTACTCATACTCGTAAAAGTTAACCGATACCATGAACCGATACCAACTTATTTCATTAATCAGAGGGTGGCTTGTCATTTTTGTTGTAGTTTTTTAGATTGGCCACTAGGGGGACATCCCGCGCTAAACAGGCACAGGGTTAGGCGAGTGAGACTGGCAGCTCCAGATAAAAAAGAGAAACTGGAGGCTGCTGTAGCTAGGCTAAACAAAATGTCAGCAGTGTGGAACAGCCAACTTTAACTCAGGTTTTGGAAAAGCGAAGAAAAATGTCAAGAGAAAATCCACAGGCAGTTAAAATAACAGCGGCTCTGACTCATTTTATCGCTCTGGATGACCAGCCAATGCTAGTCGTGGAAAACATAGGATTGCACCGTCTTCTCAGCATACTCAAGCTGCGATATGAAATATAATAAATAAACAGAAGTGTTTATTTATTCTTCTGAAAGCTCGGGACAGTGCCAATAGTTCAGTGATATTTTGTTAAATTACAATGTGGAGACTCCGCAATAATTTAACAGAAGTGCTTATTTTTCACTTGAAATTTTTTTGTGGTCATTTTTATTAAGATATTATTTATTATCGGCAGAGAATAAAATAAAATCTGTCTTCCAATTCATTGCATTTGTGTGTGTATGTGTGTGGTAGAAGTATCGGTTTTTGTACTCTGTATCTGCAAGTACTCAGATCCAAGTATCGGTATCGTATCGGTTTGAAAAAATTGGCATCGTTGCATCCCTAGGATCAAGTGTTGTTTAGTCCAGCTCAATCTAAAGGTGATGTCACTAGCTCACATTTTACATGCATCTATTTACAAGTTTGCTAAAGATATTAAGTTTAAAAGATAATTACCAGTGCTGATAACAGGTTTTTATAAATGATTATGCATACATTTCTGGTATTTGATAAGCCCGTAGTTTATCATTTAGAAAATGATAAACAAGCAGAGGAGTTATGTTCATTTGGGGGACAATTTTGCCAAGATTTGGAGACACTCACCAAAACAGTTCTGTATTCTTGTAGTAGATTATCGAGGACTCTTTCTTCCTCACAACCACTTTCCTGCATTAAAAGTTTGTTGCTACCTAGAGACCTAGGGTGGGTTTCTTCAGGGCTCTGTTTGCTGAAGATAAGCTGTAACTGACTCTACTGCAGACGGACCCTTTTGCAAAGAAATCATTAACATGGCCATTTCTCATGGCACTTGGCTGATTTCTTCCATCCTGAACACTAAGGATGTCTACTTAAATTAATGACTTTCTTGACTGCTTGAAGGTAAGTGATGGGGAAGTTTATAATCTTTTAAGAAGGCTGGAAGGCAATGCTCAAAGGAGGAGATGGCTAATAATGTTTTATTATGAAAACAGATTAAATTAATCTTTGGATTAATCAGTTGCTCTATGGACTCACCCACAAAAATCTTATTATATTACTCTCAGCACCACCACCGCTGAGGCAGTCTTTAAGTAAGCATATTATGCCCATGTACCACCTTAAATTAATAGCTTTTATATATTTTACCAAAATTTTAATACACATTTAGTATTTCATGTGTTTTTGGTTAAGACATGTTTTAAAATTAGTGATGCCAACCAATGTGATGTACTGAAAAAATGAAGCTTTTACCACTGCAGGTAAACTGCTTCTGAGGTAAGATATGGATCATGAGTTCTGAGATTATCTGCTGCACTGCCTTTTTCATAAGGCAGCTACACTTTCTGGCCAGTCTGGCCAACTCCTGCTACATCTCTTGCTACATCTCCCAGTCCATCTGCTAGTGCATGCTGACAATATTACTGATCCAACTGCAAACAACTTTGAAATATTTTCACACCTGTTTACTCGCAAGGATTAAACTAATTGCACTGTAACAGAGACAGACACACTTCTTTTGTACGGGTTCACAGGTTTCTCTGAACACTTTGGCTTCTTGTTTGCATTTACAAGAAGATAAAACCTGACCAGAGAACAGATTAACAGATTAAGCAAGCAGGAATGAAGAATGGAGGCTATAATGCATCAGCAACAGCTAAAGATATGTGACAGATAGATAGAAAGGAGACTGTACTTTGATTAAAGATGAATAATTACTGTAGGGATCAACGGGTCACGGATGAGATATTGAGCTCGGGCAGAGTGGGTCAGATTGGGGCAGGATGTGTGAGTGGCCACAGAGAACGTGGTGGGTTGCTGGCTGTGCAGAAAAGTGAGAGAGCCACAGCAGAAATGAGCATAGAGTCCAGAGTGTGGAGTACTAATCCAAGCAAATAAAGAGAAATCCATAGCAGATCAGGCACACTGGAAGGGGAGGAGGGTTGCAGACTGACAAGGGGTATTTCTGTGTTAAATACACACCATAGTAACCATAAACCCCACTGAAACTCTACTATGGAACCTATGCTGTAGCCCAGTGTTTCTTTCCTTTTTTTTTTTTTTTTTTGCCTGTCCCGTTTGGTTCTTTTGCCATCAGAATTATTGTCTAAAGGCGAAGAAAGATGCCCAACGGATTTTCTTTACCAAATTGACCATCCCAGCTTTGCCGTAATGGTCCATTTGATTCACCTTTTATTCTTTATTTTATTTTCACTTGCTGAATACGGGACAGACTTGACTGGGGGAAAGAAAAGGGAGAAAGAAAGAGGGGAAGAAAAACAGTTGAGAAGAGGGACGGGGGAGAAGGGCAAAAAACAAAAACCAACAGAATAAGCAGAAGAAAAAAAAAAAAAAAAAAAAAAAATACATATATCGATCACCTGGATCACCTGTTGAGAAAGAAAAAAGAAAACAAGCAGAAGAAAACGAGAGTAATACAATAAACCACATCACAATGATATATGGGAATATGACAGTAAATACTAAATATTAAACATTATTGTGCAGCACGTAAGATCGACAGCACAGTGTGCATTGAGGTAGGAGCCAAAAAGGGTGTAGTTTGTGTGTGTGATCACCCGTGTGTACACCTGTGAGCATGGACGCGCTTGTTTTCTTAAAAGGTTCCCTCATGTAATGATCTGCTAGAGGGTGTGGGGGGCCACTGCCCCGTCCTCCAGGGCATGAAGCAGGTATGGAGGAGATCAAAACCCCAGACATCCAGAGGCCCCCAGAACACAAGAGACCAAGGAAGACCAACAGAGGGGCAGCCGCGCCACTGTCCCAGAAAGAGCTGAGGAGAGTCCCAGATGAGGGGTCACCCAGCAGCCACGGAGCAGAAGCCAGGGGGGGCTGCAGTGACGTGCCCGTGAGCTCCGCCGGCAGCCAGCTGTGCCTGAGTGACCGAGCCCCAGGCCGAGAGGCCGGGGGCACCCCACCTCCGAAGTGGCCCAAGCGAGCCCCAGGCTCCAGGCCCCGATAAGCAGCCGCCAAGGAGTGAGCCGGTGTGTACCCGGACGCCCACCCCCGGACACAAAGAACCACCAACGCACCGACGTCTGAGGGAGTCCGCCCCCGGCAGGGGAAGTGGTGGGGGGAGATAGGCCTCCAAACCTTGGAGGGCCTGAGCTGTCCTCAGAGAGGTGGCATCTGATACCCAACCTGACATACAGACACAGACATACAGGCACACACAGATACAAACATCCATTCCCACCCTCATGCTCTCATATGCACTTACTCCACACTCAACCAACGTGGAGACAGACATAAAGAGACGCTGTACACACAATCACACTCCCCAAGCGTACTCTACGAACCGGGTCTAGGTACCCTTGCCCCTGGAGGGGGGAACTGCACCCAGACCCAGGTTGTGTTACCCTTTTCCCTGCAGTGGGGAGAAGCAGACCGCCCCGACTCCGCAGCAGCAGGGAGGCCCCACACTCCGGACCCCAGTCGGACGGCCAACTCCTCCTCCTAGCCCCCCTGCTCCAGCAGAAAGCAGAGAACGAGGGTGAGAGAAGACTCCTAACCTCCCTCCACCCGCTCATTGTAGTGTTGATGTATGTGTGTTCTAAGGTGCGTTTAAAACCCAGGAGGGCATGGAGCTACCTGCCAGAGAGCAGCAGGTAAGCGCATAGTCCCTCCTGCTAGCCCTCAATGTCTACGTGTATTTAAAATTGAGAGGTGGGCAACGACGCCGGGGGTGAGGTGTACACCCTGATGGTAATTGGGATTCCGTGTAGCGTGCCCACCCCCAAGATCCTATATTTATGTGTAATGAGAATGTGAGTAATGTGAATGTCTAAGTTGCGGGATAAAATTGAGGCAGAGGCAGCCAGAAGGGGACAGAGGGGGGGGGGTTACCTCCTCTGTACCCTGGTGACACACCCCCACTCCAAGGCCCTGCATGTGTGGGTGGTTGTGGTGGAGCGGGAAGAGGGAGGCAGCTGGAGATGGGGAGGGAAGGAAGGGAGGAGCAAGTGACCCCTCCCTGGGGCCAGCTCCCCCGCTGACCCCAGTAGGCACCCCCATACTCCGCGACCCACCAGGGAAGGGGGGCCCAGGCCCATCCGAACCGGGGCCCAGCGCAGCGGCGCCGCCCGGCCCCACAGAGCCCGGGGCAGTCCACTCAACCCCACAACAGAGAAAACTGCACCCACCCCATCATCCACTCATCTTCCAGACTACATAAGACAATAGACGCCCAGGCTGAGATCTTCCTCCACCTCTCCTGTATCTCCCCCTCTTGCTGAGAGAGTTCCTGAGAGAGGAAAGCCCCTGCAAGATGTGACAACCCCCCCCCCACCAGTTGAAGAGCCCCCCAGCTGGCTCGGCGCACCGGCGGCACCCTGCGCCAGTGGCGGGCCCCCATATACCCACCGGCCCACAACCCCGGCAACACACCAACCAGGACCCAGGCCCCCGAGGCCCGGCCAGGGCCCCAGGCCAGAGCCGGAGCGCCCCCAGAACCTCACGCCCGTCCCGGACCCACCCAGGGGCAGCCAGGCTACCAGGTCAGTAACCCCCGTCCGTCAGCACAGACCCTCCCCTAGCCCCGCTGCACGTAGCCACGAGGAAGCCGTCACCTAAGAGCCAACAGAGCCCCTAATTGGCCATGACCGCTACCCCGGGTTGAGCCCCCCAAGGAAGATGCTCCCGGGGAACCCCCCGACGCCCCAAGCCTGACCCTACCCCCACACCAATCACAACAGTGAAGGCGAGACCAAAATATGACCCCCCACCCCCACTAGGTGATGGAGCTGATCAGAGGAGCCCAGAGCGATTGATCTGATGTGGTGGCAGAGGCTGTATCAAGACTAATGTAATCTAATAGATAATTTCTATATTGGTTAGAATTAAGATTGTTTTTATTTTTCCAGTTCATGAGGACTGTTTTCTTGGCTATGCATAGAGCAGTGAAAACCATATGGGCTATATTCTTTTCTGAAGTGACATTATCTAAGCTGCCCAACAAACACACTAAGGGGGAAGTTGGAATGTTACATTTCAGACACTTTGATAAGTCTTCACATATCTCGCGCCAAAACTTCTGAACTGGTGGACAGAACCAAAGAGCGTGGATATAATTGTCCGGTGAATTGGTTTGGCAGTGTGAGCAGTTGTTGGTAGATGCAAAGCCCATCTTGAACATCCGATGACCTGTATAGTGCACTCTATGTAGTATTTTGTATTGAATTAATTGAAGACTGGGATTTCTGATTAGATGAAAGGTTTTTAAGCAAATCTGAGACCAGAAGTTTTGGTCTAAGTTAACTGATAAATCCGCTTCCCATTTTGCAATAGGAAGTGATATTGATTCATCTGTTTTAGAAAGCATTCTGTATATTTTGGATAGTAATTTGGGGGTTTTAAGAGTAAAAAATTGAACCACACTTGGTGGTGTTTGTAGTTCAACTTGACCCAGTTTAAATTTCTTTTTTATTATGGATTTAATTTGTTGATATTCTAAAAATCTTTTCTTGTTGATCCCATATTGTGTAACTAGTCTGTCAAATGAAATAAATTCTGTTCCTTCTAGTATATGTTCTACATATTTGATTCCTTTACCATTCCAATCTGAAAAGTTTATCATATTATTGTTTTGTAATATGTCAGGGTTGTTCCAGATAGGTGTACGTTTGCATGGGATTAATGAAGACTCTGTCAACTTCAGAAACTCCCACCATGCTGTCAGAGAAGAGCTGATGTTGATGCTTTTGAAGCATTCATGTCGTTGGATGTTTGAGCTGATAAATGGTAGATCTGAAATCTCTAGATTATTGCAAAGTGCTTGTTCTACATCTAGCCAAGGTTCATCTAAGAGGGTATGTTTTAGCCATCCTGAGATAAACTGAAGCCTGTTGGCTAAGAAGTAGTGCTGAAAGTTAGGTAGTTCTAATCCTCCTTTATCCTTGGTCTTTTGTAGTGTTTTTAAGCTTATACGTGGGGGCTTATTTTTCCAAAGGAATTTGGACATATATGAATCTAGAGATCTGAACCAATCTTGCGGCGGTTTAGTTGGGATCATTGAGAATAAATAATTTATTTTTGGTAATACCATCATTTTTATAGCAGCAACCCTTCCCATGAGTGATATGGGTAGACATTTCCATCTAGCCAGATCACCTTCTACTTTCTTTAAAAGTGGGGTATGGTTTAATTTAGTTAGATCTGCAAGCTTGGGAGAAATATTAATACCTAAATATTTTATATTTCCCGATTGCAGTGGAGTAGAAGAGGAATTATGGAAGCAGCAATTAATAGGAAGGACTGTAGATTTTGACCAGTTAATTGAGTAATCTGATATTCTTGCAAAAGAGTTTATCAATTCAATCACCCCAGTGATATTGGTTTGTGAATTTTGGAGAAAGAGTAACACATCATCAGCATAAAGGCTGATTTTATGTTCTACGTTCTTGCATTTTATGCCCTTAATTGCTGAATTCTGTCTAATTGCTGCTGCTAGTGGTTCGATAAAAATTGCAAACAGTGAAGGGGAGAGTGGGCATCCCTGCCTGGTGCCCCTCAGGAGACATAAGCTGGAGGATGTCTGGTCAGTGTTTCTTTCCTTAAAATGCAGCTAAATGTCATCTTGATGCAGCCTATAACTATTTTGATTGAACTCTTCTATGCAGTAGATTCGTCCTATGTATGTATGTCATTAAGAGAATGACAATCATTGACAATCAGTATGAAGAATAATGATCAACAGCCTCAATATAAAGACTAAGGCTACGTTCACACTGCAGGCGAAAGCGCATCAAATCCGATTTTTTTGACCCTATGCGACCCATATCCGATCATGGTGTGACAGTGTGAACGGCACAAATCCGACATTTTCAAATCCAATCTGGGTCACTTTCGTATGTGGTACTGAATCCGATATGTATCTGATGTTTCAGAAAGCGACTGCTGTGTGAACGGTCATGTCGCATTAAATCCGTCTTTTACGTCACCGACACAAGACAGACGCCAATTATCAGCATCGGAGAAGACATCGCGAACGCTTCCTGGCCACCCAGTGAAACTGTTGGGAAGACAACGTTGGAGAAACGTGAACATTTTATTTGTACTGTATAATCTGCTGATTCTGACAGAAATCTGCAACTATCCTTTGAAGCAGCGCTCCTCTAAAACAGCAATAAGGATAATTATTAGGTTATTTACATTATTATGTAAATAACAAAATAACTTAAAGCAAAAATTGGGAAACGTAAAGTCCGAAGTCTTTATATTAACGGCCATCTGTCAAACTATACTGTTGCTCTGGGTCTAAACAGAGCGCGTTGTGTGTGACGTCTTCTTGTGCGCATGTGGCCGCTTTGAGCGTTCACACTAGAGCGCGTTTGCTGTCGCATTTTATTTGTAGTGTGAACGAGCAGACAAAAAAATTGGATTTGATCAAAAAATCGGAATTGAGCATTAAGACCTGCAGAGTGAACGTAGACTAATAGATGTCAACAAATAGAAAGAATGGACTTGAAAAAATGTACAAAGTGCAAAAACCTGAGGGACAAATATGTTTGCATCTGAAAAGCTGACTATATAAAGCACATATAACATCATTAAACCACTACAAGATAATTAACATCGAATGCACCATGAACAGACATGAATTTAAGTTATGAAGACTCTACATAGATTCACTACAGAAGTCTAAATCAGCAACAAGGCAGAGTGGTGTGTAGGGTAGACGAGAGAAGCACAAGCAACTGTGGATGATAAGCTTTCTTTGTTCTACTTTATATTTAAAATTTATATAATAAAATATGTTTCTTTTTTGGTTGTAGCCAACTGTGAGGTCAATTTTCGTTTTTCAAAATCTTTTAAATATAAAATAATTAGTTTGTTAATTCTTATTTATACTTAGAAGCATCTGATGTCATTAAGAAATGACTTGTTTACCATTGCAGCTGCAGTTGTAGGACCCCTGCATTTCAAAATTAGCTATAAATACATCCTAGTTTGTTAGTTTCTTACTCTACCATACATCATACTTCTCAGTTTCAGTACTGATCTCATTCTGGTTTCGATGTGCATGTCCACAGTGATCTTTGCTAAAAAGAGCATCAGAATCCTGCACTTATTGGAAGGTGTCCCGTGGGGTTTCTTCCAAGGACAACAGTGTCATCAAGATGAAAAAGTTTAGGGGAAAAAGGTTACTGGTTCTAGTCTGTAGGGGGGTGGGGGGGTGGGACATGACGAGACAAAGCCAGAGGGCACTACTGTGGCCTAATTATGGTCCAGATGGTCTGAATAGGTATCATTTCCAGCAATTAATTACTGAGTGTCCATGTGCACCACATGGCCAGCATCCTTAAAAAGTGTGTAAACATGTCCACGGTTCTTATTAAATAAACCAAAATGATTTTTGCTTTTATTCTGGAATCTGGGTTTAAAAATGATTATTCCTATACGTGACACAGTTTTCTAAACAACATATACTTGATATATTTTTGCAAATTATTTTCAGGGAAATTGCCAAATTTTATAAAAAACTTATATAAACACATTTCTGGTATGACGGCAAGTTAATAAAAACATAAGTCATCCTCTTAGACATGGCTAGACTGTAAAAACAACTAAGCAATCTGACACATGTCATGTATGACAAAGAGCAAAGGTTTTAGGGTCTTGTGAGGACGCTAAAGCCTTTCCTTTTGACAAACTCGGTACATTTATTTGAGCTCTAATAAGAGGACAGTCTGTGTCTTGTTATACAGAATTCTATTTTTATTAATTGTTCACATGTTTCAAAGGTAGACACTCCACGTTGAACTATGTACAGGGGGGCAAAGTGCAGTGGAGGACAACGAGTGGGGGGGTATTATGGAAATTAGTTATAATTCGAGAGGTGCAAGTGAAAACAACACAACAAGGCACAGAGCCTGAGTGATCACTGAATCATAAGTGCAAGATACAACCATGTGTACGTGTAAAGAGGGTGACACTGTTTAGGAGTGAGCATGACTTGGCTTTGTGGTATATTTTGTGCAGGGATAGTTTGATTTTAATGATAATTTTACGCATTTATAATTTAAGAGACTTGTGTGGCGGCCCTTCTCTGTAGGCCACCACGGGAAAATTGAGACACATACAAAGACTGTCTCATCCTTGCTAATTTAAACTATCTTTACCGAATCAGACGGGTCTGCATTTCATAACTCCTGAAAGCCAGAAAGTGGGACATCGTGAAAAAACGGGTTATTTGGCCTTGTGGAGCTGGGGTTATTCTATTTGAATAAGAAATCAGCTTTAAGGGGATTCATTCAATGTGTCATCCATCTTCTTGATAAGGCGTTAGCACGGGAATAGAAATGTGACCAGACTTGAGGCTAAGAGGTCATAAGTATAAAGCCAACATAAAGAAATTTTTAATTACGCGTGTGCTTTGTTTGTCAAGAGCTTTACAAACACTATTCCAAGCCGTACACAAACAACACCTCAGTGTTAGGATGATTCTTGCTGAAACTGCGTGTGAACTCTGCTATCATTATCCTGGGAAAAGATAAACTCAGTAATGACACCCTGTTGCTAAAAATGCAAAACTTGAAGAACTATTGTGAATGCGAGCTGAGTGTGTATCATTTTTTAAAAGCTCAAAAGCAGCGAATTACAATATCAGCAGGCTGCAGGTGTCTTTTTTTCTTCATTAATGCATATGAAAGCAATTATGTATTCAGAATTAAGGAGCCCTGATGTCTAATGCTTTTTAGCTTGCTCACACCCCGTGGCCTTCAGTTATGTGTTTCCACAATGATGCTGTGATAATTCACTTTCACCGCGAGAGCTCAGTTTTTGCTCAGTCACTCAAACAAAAGTCTTGAATTGACTCATCAAATTCTCAAGGCGCAGCCGAAAGCAATTACAGAGCATCTGGGTGGAAGAGCTATAGCAAAGGCCTTTTTCTTACTCTGCCCTTAATAGAGGCTTGGCTTACAAACAAGATGAATCATGCTCTTCTTTTCCTTAAGCCTCAGCATTTTGGTGAAACCTTTCAGACGAGCATTGTATGCTCATAACACCTCACCGCTGGAGACAGTGGAAAGATTAAGCCTACACCAGCATGCAGAAAATGCACATTTTAAGGCTCTTAGGATCTTTTGTACAACGTGTAAAAAAATGCTAACAGCAACTAAAAGTAGTAGTAGATATTTATATTTAAAAGTGCAATACTGTAATTTTCTGCTGCTCATTCCTGTGCAATATCCCATCTACCCTCCCGTCATATTTCTTTTCAAGATTTTCTTATTTAATCACTAGTGTACATATATTTATATTTATAGATACATATATATGTAGTCATCTTTTCTCTTTTACCATGTCTCTCTAATATTTTGCTCCTTACTATTTTTATATTATTATTTTTTTATCATATTTTATTATATTTTCTTCTACTGTGCCATGCTGCAGAGTGACTGCTGCTCGTCAAACACATTTCATTGCAATGTTGACCCTGTGCTAATGTAACAGGGTCATAAATCACATTGTTATAATTACACAAAATGTGTTCTAAACCTCCAAACTGTTCCTTTTATACCTGACTTTTAGGACCTCCAAGCCTGTAGTTATGTTCATTATCAGTTAGAGCCCCTCCTCATTCTTTTCTTCTTCTTCTTTGGTGCAATCCTATAAATACAGTGTACCCCTTTTGCCTCTCCCCTTTTCTACAATTCCCATGTGGGAGAGGTGGGTGTCATTTCTTTCCAACACTTTAAAACACACATATAATGCATATTTAGCCACCTGGATGTTTCTGATTGTGATTTTAGTTCAATTATTGCCATTATTAAGCCTGTTTTTGTTAGATGTTATAAGTGTGTAGTATGTGTGTATCATAAATGTGTTTTAGGCGCCATAAATGCTAGCATGGATATATACTTCTTGCTAGCTTGGAAGTTGTGGTGGGTTGAGCTAACCCTCTTCCCCACTGTTTGTATTTGGTCGTAGGAGCTGGAGTGGGCAAATTATTTACTTGGAGGCCTTTCTTTCTTTTACCTTTTTTATCAGGTATGTCGGATTTTGTGTTGTTGTTTTTGTTTTATCTTATGTCAAATATGTTACGTGTAAATGCATACTTTATGTTTAATGTAGAGATGGACCGATCCGATGTTACGTATCGGTCCGATACTAACCAAAATTACTGGATCGGATATCGGAGAGAAATAAAAAATGTAATCCGATCCATTAAATATCAAAAAAGCACCTCACAAAACTTGGCGACATGGCGAGCCGGAGCAGTGTGGTCACGTGATAGAGCGGCTGTGTGTATTTGTAGCCTGCTAGCAAACATTTCATCTCCGAGGAAGTTATCTCAGAGAGAAGTAAAGCAAGTGTGTAAGTTCATCTCTGAATGTTTGTAAAGCATTCCCGCGTTAAGCTTAACAACCGATATATAGAGCAACTGCCTCTCTCTCTCTCTCTCTCTCTCTTCTTGCTGCTACTTCAATCGTGAAACTGATCAATGATCAGCTGATCGGCTTTTCTGTCGCGAGTCCGTCTCTCTTGTTTGTTTTTGGCCCACTTCTCACCAGAAAGAGGAAACCAGCGGCTGAACAACAGCAGCACTATTAAGCTTGATAAGCTGTTGTTATAATTTATTTATTATTACTTTCTAGACCAGGATCTTTTTCTATGCAGCTGACGGCTGGTAACTGTGCAGGGGCGGATCTAGCAAAGTTTAGCCAGGGGGGCCGATAGGGCATGAACAGGCAAAAGGGGGCACAAAGACATACTTTTCTTTCTTATTCTCATTTAAAATATCTAGCTTTTAATTATTTAATAATTATCTGAATCTTACACCCAAAGTTTTAATCTGATGTAAAATGTATAGAAGTCCATTACTGTATATAGTAACTGTTAAGTCTAATATACCCTAGTAAGCTATAGTACTTTTTCCTTTGGGAAGATACCATCTGTGCAGTCTGCAATTCTGTTGAAGAAAGATGTTGAATCTATTTAATTATTCTTGAAAAATAATTTATTTCTGTGAATTTTTTTCACCCTGCATCAAATTAAAGTTGATTACATTGATTAAGCATCATGAGGAAGAGGGTGGTTCCCTATTTTCTTTTGCTGGGAGTTTGCAACCCTATTAGTTAGGTTGCTTAATATTTCTGCTAAGTACTCTTTAAAATACCAGAATAGGGAGGATGGGGTAGGTTTAACTTTATTAGATTGATCAGTGTTGCTGAACTATGAAATATTTTGGGTGCAGTGTGTTTTTTTTTACATACAGGTATAACAGAATAGCTTTAGTGTTGTTGTTGTTTTTTAACTTGAGTATGAACTTATACAAAAAGCAGCAAGATATTAAAAAAACAGTTTTACTGATTAAAAAACACACTATATCGGATTCATATCGGTATCGGCAGATATCCAAATTTATGATATCGGTATCGGTATCGGACATAAAAAAAGTGGTATCGTGCTATCTCTAGTTTAATGTAAAAATAAATGCCAGCCCTTTTCTACAATTCCCCTGTGGGAGAGGAGCTGGAGTGGGCAAATTATTTACTTGGAGGCCTTTCTTTCTTTTACCTTTGTTATCAGACACAACGCAGAATCACACCGGTTACACTAACTTGCATGTGACAAATAAAACTGAAAACTGGAAAACTAGACTTCTTAGTGTTTCGTCTTGTCACACATGTTAACAGGTGTCTGGCTCACGAAGACAAAGACTTTGGCTAAAAGGCATGTATTATGTAGAAAAGATGAATTCATCACTCACTGTACAATTCTTCCCTGCTATTCTTCCTTTACTCCACACGAACAAGTAATAGGGTGATAAGATGGGTAGTATACGCAAAGGTTACGTTGTAAGACGGAGGAAGCTTAGTAAGGCGACACGGGCACAAAGCTTATTTTTCACAAAGGGCACTTGCCATCAGGATGCTTCTGTAAAGTTCGGTGTCACTGGCACAGATTTAACAAGATGACAGGGATTTACACCCATCTGTGTGTGAGTCGAAAATAAGCATTTGTCTGAGGGGGACAATCTCACAGTATCGCAGTATTTCAGGCAACCAAGGGAGCAATCCAAAAAGCATTATTTGACCCTAGGCATTTAAATTAGGCTGCAGAATGTTTTTTATCATGTCATCGAAAGTGAACACGCACACTCTAAAAAACAGCAACAGAAAAAAAAGAGGATTACACTGAAAAGAATGAAGACACTGTATGACTTTCTCTGATCCCTCACACCTCTTTATCAGAGATTATATTCAAATATTAATCCATTCAAAGCGCCCATTTAGATGCTCGTATGATTACAAGCATGAACTATGTGTATTATAAGTAATAGATTATATAAATTTACTCCAATAGTCTTTACAGATTGGAGACTTTTGCTTAACAACTTATGTTTTAAACACAAATATGAAGTAAAGATGTCTTACCACCACAGTAATTCATTGAGTAGCCAACTGATATCAATATGCCACAAACAGTCCTTTAGAAAACAGGATTCTTGGTTTCGTCTTGTGCGTTTTCCTCTCTTGAGCAAAAAAAATCTCTCTCAAGTGTATCAGAGCTGAAAAAACAGCCACAACTGACTTGGTGGAAATTGATAAAAGTGAAAAAATCTGCATCAGTTATTCAGTCTGCATCCAAATTGCAGTTTCAAATAAGGAAAATCAAATAAACTTTGAAAACACTACCTACTGGAAGCAAACAAAGAAGATTCAATAGGTCTGTTTGCCTGCTAATGCAATCAGAAGCTGCTAGCTAGTTACCTATTCTGGTTAATTAACCCCCAGAGGATTAGAGAGAGCAGAGGCTGCAATCTCGATAGGCCTACTGGGCTCAATCAGGACCACAAACTGAACATTGTATATGGCATAAAACTGTTGTAGTAAACACATTCTCTTCCCTCTGCCAAACCCCGGGGAGCTCTTAATCAAACCACAATGTCGGTGCCTGTGCACAAAATGAAGAGAAGAATGGAGAGAAAAGACCTGAAAGCGTCTGAACTTACAGGCTCTTGGCCTTTTCTCTGACATCTAGTGACATTTCAGCTCTGCTTTCCCAGCTGAGACTGTTTCTACCTGAAGAAAGCACAATATATTGTGAGGATTTTACTTCGTCTTTAATTATGAGCTTCATCTCGGATGGTATTTTCCGTATTTCATTTCCGCACAGAGTTTGCATAATGCAATTAGGGCAATTTCATTGATCTATGTTTTGTCATTAAACACAGACTGTACTCATTAGCAATCTGCTGTAATGTAACTATTCTCCCATTTAGATGCAATACTACAGAAATCATCAGCATGATCTGACCAAATAGATTTTCGCTCACTGTGCAGTTGCTGAAAAATGCAGTCTCTCATTTTTGAGTTCAGCTACACTAATGAAAGATTGACTTAGTTATTGAAGCATGCTGAGCTATTTAAAGCTCATCAAAAGTGTTTAGAAATTTCCAAAGATGACGAATGCAGAATGCTGCCTTTATCACAGCTGCACTTTTTCCTTTGGTGCTGTTTCTGTTCTGGTTTGCAAGTTCCTGGTTAGAGCTGAGAGAGACTGGTGGAAACGTGAACACATTACTCTGAACAGCTATTTAAATCTGCATTCGTATTGACTGGTGCTGCTCCAGCTGCCTATGCAATCTCCTGTTTCCTGGTTCCATTTGTTTGTGTTATTGTTCAGGTTTGGTTTGCACTTCCCAACACATATCTCACATTTGCTAACGCTTCCCTTTATTACCTACATGACTTGATAGTGAATTACGCACTTCATGTTCATATCCATTAGAATAAATAAATATTTGTTTATCTTTGTTTTTCATTTTTGAAAAAAAAAAGTATGAAGTCCATTAAATCTGCAGGCATTCACTGGTAACGATCAAAAAAAACATACTGTTTGAAAGAGGGGAATTGTGAGTGTCACATGGTTGCCAGTAGGTTGCATAACAACACCAGTGGCTGCAGGGACTCCAGACATGCCTGCAAACGTATTGGACGAGTTTGATCATGGCAATGTTTCCCAACCTTTTGGAGCCACGGCATATATTTCACATTAGAAAAATCACACGGCACACCACCAAACAAAAACGTCACAAGAAGCATATTGATAATTTTTCCCTGCACATCAGGCATAGCGGAATTGGTTGGGTCTGTCCCCAGTATAGCTTTCTTGCTTTCATCTGACCACTGCTCATGCTAGGGCCTTCATCTGGGTCAGATTTTTCTCCAGGACCCCGGTCAGATTGACTACTTTTTCTTTTCAAATATTTATCTATTGCTGCGTTGTCTCACTCACAGCATGATTAGTATGTAATTTCTTCTTCGTCTTCTTCTGTTTTACTGGCAGTTGGCAACAGATTTAATTAGAGCAGGTTGTTGTACTGCCCTCTAGTGGAAGTCATTGCAATTGTTCTGCCGGTCGCTTAGAGCAGCGGTCTCCAACCCCCGGGCCTCGGACCGGTACCGGTCCGTGAGTCGTTTGGTACTGGGCCACAAGAATTGTGGCTCAGGTGTGAAATGTATAGTTTTCAGGGTTTTTATCAGTTTTCAGCGTTATTTTGTTATCGTTTTTATCGTTTACTCGGTTTTCCTGGGTCTTTTCACGTGTGTTATGAATAAATGTTCTTTTTTTCGGTACCGGTACTAGTTTTATTTTGTTGTGTTTATCCGCGACACCTTAAAGGCCGGTCCATGAAAATATTGTCGGGCATAAACCGGTCCGTGGCGCAAAAAAGGTTGGGGACCGCTGATTTAGAGTACCAATCAGGTAGAACCAGATAATCTTCCATGGCACACCTGATCATTTCTCACGGCACACCTATGTGCTGCGGCACAGCGGTTGGGAAACACTGGATTATGGTATGAACATATGCATCCGCAGGAGAACTCCTGAGCAAGTTTTGTATGTAAACCTCTATATTCATCCATGTATTTTTTAATTTACTGCAAGGTTGTTATTTTAGCAAACCCATAATTATAGCCTTTTGAAATCACACACACACACACTGAGTAAGTCAGCCTTAAAAATACCCAGAGGGATATTGGTATTTTTTAAAAAATATTCATGGATGGTAAACTATGAAATGAACAGGTGCGGAGAGGAAAATAGTGAAGGTTCCAGTCATATCACCGGAGCAGAACAATTATTCCTAATCGAGACCTTCTTGTAAATTGTGACAAGGTCTTGCCCCCAAATTACGCAGGACACAGTCAACAGCCACAAAATAAATATTTAATGACATTTTCTAAAGACAAGGCTCCGTGGCAAGCATGAGAAACTGTGTTCTGAAGATATCAAGAAGCTGTAGAGGTTTGGTTAGGGCATGGTGGTGGTGTGTATCTAGGATTCCAGTGGAACACAAGCTCGCTGACCAGACTAAGAAAGCATCTTCACACAGTAGTGTTAAATAAAAGCTGTATATTACAATTTTATGCAATAAAATTACATATTATCTACATTAAATCACTAAAGTGGAAATGATTCAGGAAGAGCCAGAAGGAAGTCATCCATAGAAACAAACTGTTTTCATTTAATCAGTGCTTTAAAACACACACACACACACACACACACACACACATATATATATATTATTTGATATCATCTAATATTTCTTTTTAAATGTGCAGTCTAGTCTAAATATAAGTGCTGCTCACAGGCCAAATGACATGCAGCATGAAGCATTGCACTTCACAATCTCTGTATATTAACCTGATCTTATATAACATATGTATTGTATGCAATAAATACAGTTGCTCAAAGTACTAGTACACTGATGAGAGTAGCGCACTGACATTTGGACAGGAGAAACTCAGGACTGAAATGACTGTTCCTAGAGTACAACCATCTAAAAAGTAAGCAAGGAAGACACGAGCATTAATCAAAATCTGATGATTTGTTTGCTTTCCCAACCTGATTCCTTGAAAATGCATTTCATCCTTTGTTCCTCATAACCAAGAGTCACAAATCTTTTAGCCACGAGAGGCTTTGTCACCTGAATATAAACAACTGCTAAAATAACTGATGCTGACTGACAATCTATGCAACATCCAACGCTCTGCATTTCTCACGGTACCTTAGATAAACAAAATTTTCCACCTACAGTATAATCCCACATGCCTGTTTAATCGTGGACAAAGTGCCTACCAGGGGTGATGACTAATTAGACTTCAGATAAATATTTACAGTAATCACTGGTTAAAGCAAGCACTTACATGCTTTTGTGATCTAGTATTGAGATATTTTATATATGGTCCATTTTCACAAATATTCCCTAGATTATATTTTTAAAAATCTATTATATGTAAATAGATGCTACATACATTACAAGTACAACAAGATGTACAGTTATTTAAATAAAATCTAGAAAGAAGCCACAATTTGATATAGTCAAACTCAAGAAGAAGAAAAAATCCTGCTTTTGTAAAAGTCAACCTATCACTAGGAATCACATAGACAATAGGTTAGTCATTTATTATTTTATAAGCAAAACCCATCTGTCTGTATCACTGTTGCAGAAAACATTACTACTACCGTGTCACAGCTAGTAAAAAAAAAGATATACCTGCAGGAATATCGAGCTTCTTAGACTGTGAGTACACAAACCTGTTAAATCTGCCCTCTACTCTGCATGTGGCTGCAAAGTGACTAGCACAGAGGCAGATGGGATATTTATGGGATGTTTAATTCCTTTAAAACCCAAATGTGTTATGTTAAAAAGAACACAGGAAACAGCAAGTTGGTATCTCAAACATGGGTTTGCAAAATAAAGTCCTATTTGAAAAATTAGGTGATTTCTGTTCTACCTCATTATTCTCATGACTTTACATTTGTCATGATGAATGTGGGCCTATACCCAACACTAGCAAATACAGAAAATGTAAGGCATGCTGTAGAGACCCAGCACGGATGTGAGGCCGAGTAAGAAAGAGGGGATACACATTTATGAAGAGAAGGAAGGGTGAAACCAGTCCAGTGTACTTAGACATTGTTCATATGTATCATAGGGGTATCATAGAGACAGGCATCAAGGTTAAGGTAGAGAGAAAGAAGGTAGAACCCAATTAATTGAGAAGATGCTGAACTGCCCATTGACATGCTATGTCACCCTTTGAGCCATGGATGTGTTTACATGGACGCAAACATTCAGGTTACTTTTTGTTTAAAAAAACTGTTTTGGCCACTTTAGTGTATCAGTAATATATAGCTATGTATTATTAATTATTACATATGTTGACATCTTTTGGTTTAAATATACAACATTTGAAATATGGACCTTACAGTGGTTTGGTTCACGTCCGGTCTTCCCTTACTCTTTTACTTTGCAAAGGATGTGTCTGTGAGACACTTATTTTTATGTTGACCGATCATATTTGCAGTGTTACTTTGTTTTTAAATCTTGGGCTTCAATGCACTTTGATTTCCCACGAGTCCACCTAAAAAACATCAAAATAGATGCAGCACATTTTACAGTTTAAAAGAAAAATACTTTCACAGGTCTAAGCAGTCTCGTGCATATTTGTAATTTAGTTAACTCACAAATGTAATGCATTTATTATGAATAAAACCTACAAATGAAAGGTTTTTTTCCATTGCTAACGAAATTCATATTTATCTTTTATCAGCTCCCAAAAGTGAGGCTTACAGATGTTCACTAGTGATTATATAAATGCTGTTAAGGGAAACTTGCATGCAACATCTGATATAAATCAGCCATAAATCAATATTTCCATTATTCATAATATTGGCCTTTGTATGCACAAACACAGCCAAAAATTTGAAAAACTTGGGGTGCAGCATGAATTGAAGCAAAAAATTCTTCACTGCACTGCCTTTAGCCCCCTTCTACACTCACTTTGCAATGCTGCTGCTTAGTTGTCATGTCTCACACAGTCAGATTTAACAATGCATTGCTGCATGCCTAACTGTTACTTCCAGGTGGATGTTTCCCACAAGCTGGAGGAAAGAAAAGAAAAATACATTTCTCCTCCATGACATCCTGTCCCCTATGAGATATAACACCTCCTTCCATCTGCAAAAAAGAGAAAGAAATCTAATTTTCAAAAGCTACCTGTCCGACAACACAGTGGCCACTGTTCAGACCTGTAGATTTGCTCTCAGCAGTCATTGGATCACACCTTCCATCATCATCATCTTCTGCTCCAAGCCCTTGTTCTCGCTCCTCGAGGCAAGACCACTTTGACAATCTCGTTCTTTGCCTTTTTTTCATCGACCTCTTGACCATTACAACAATCTGTAATGGTCCAAAAGAGGAATGCCTCTCTCTGTATTTCTGTACTGGAACAAACAAGAAACCTATCATTGGATCCAAAGTGTATCCTTGCAGTAAAGTGTTTAACCACATGAGCAAAGTCCTGAGCAAACCACGTCATTCTCAGATTGGCCAAACTCTAAATCTGAGACGTGGACGACTGTTACCTTTTGCCCATATTCGTAGGAATAATAACACATTGCAATATAAAGTGTGATAAAATGAACCTCAATTTGCTGGTCTTGGTGGCCCTGCTGAATGTGATTCCATCAGCTGTGGCAGGGAACATTGTGCAGCATTCACTCCTACAGATAAGATTAGCTCGGCAGTGAAAGATGCACTCATCCACCCGCGACCCTTCTCTGGAAATGTCACTGTGACACAAGAGAAACTCAAAAACTTTAAAATGTTAATGAGTTCTTTTGTGAAAGCTCGTCCCAAAAAGCTCTCTTCATTACTCTGTAGCAGTGAGAAAATTCAAAGCGTGCGGTGTTTTTCCACGTTCAGGTGAAGTCAGTAAATGAACTAATGCTCAGCTGGTAAGACGAGACCTCATGATTATTAGAATGGTACAATCAGCTCTGACGAGAGAGACTTCACATCCTTGACATGATGTAAACAAACAATAAACATCCCCATATGGAAAAGATATATATAAATCTTATAAAGTTTGTATCTGTCTTGTGTGAAACTTGTATGAAAAGCATACAAGAGTAAAAACAGATATAAGATCCCTTGAAAAATTATATAATGAAAATTGTATTTTTTGGATACTTACTAAAACAATATATGAAAGTAATGAGAAAGTGACCACTTTCATGAGTAAACCATGTAAGCCTTATATGATTTACTCATGAAAGTGGCCACTTTCATGAGTTAAGTCATGTTTTTACTATTTCTTTTCCATATGGGTCAACTGGGAGTAGATACTGACATGAGCTTAATTCTTTACATCAAAAATGCAAAGGATCTTCTTGCTATCGCACAGTCAGTGTAATACAAGTGGACTTATGGTTAGAGCAGGGTAATATGACCAAAAATATTTATCACGATATACATTTAGATATTTGCGATAACGATATAACTGACGATATAATTGACACTAGACAAAATACTTTACAACTCCACAACTTTATTAGTGCAAAAAACAAACAAACATCAATGTATTTTCACTTAAACAAGCAGCTGTTTTTTATGTGCATTAAAGTTATATAAAAATGTAACAGTGCAAATTCCTTGCTGACAGTTTAACCAAAAGGCATTTCCAGTGGAAACTGGCATCCAGTGGAAACATATCCTCAGCATAACCATGTGTAATATCCACAAAACTTAAAGAGGTTATACACACACAATACGGTAATATTATGTTGAAGCACAGTACGTATCACTCCGCGAGGCTCCGCCTACGATAGCCGTAACGCTCCAACAATCCATCAAGCGGTGCGGCTTCGTAGCTTAGCAAAGTCGCACTAAAACATTTGACAGATTTTCGAGCGCCGTGTACATAAAATCGTTTCGAGGTCAGTAAACACAACCAGAGTTCATACATAAGGCACACGGGATTATAAGGAGCTCTGTCGATTTTCAGAAAAATCAAAGGATTGATTTTAAGTGTGCCGTATTTTCCAAACAACACAGTAATAACGACGGCCCGCTAGCATGCTCTACCAAAAATAGTGCTTTGTTGTGTATCTGACAGACGAAAGCTAAACCAGTTCCACACCACTGAAGTTGCAGCATTTTTATAAACCAGTTCTGGTTCATCTGTTTCATTCAATGATCCGCTTTCGCTCTTCTCATTCTGCGTCGCCGCCATGTGCGTATGTAAACATAGGCACTGCGCATGTGCGTTTTACCCATATTCTATCGCGATATGTCATTTTCCTATCGTTGCCCAAAATTGCACCGGTATTACCGTGAACAGTATGATATAGCCCAGCCCTACTTATGGTATTGATGCAGTTTAATTTGTCACAATAATTAAATGTAATTTATGGATTGCATGCATGGTATTGTGATTAAAAGCAAAAGACTTCCATATATATTTGACTGAGACATAATTTCCTTGCTCACCTATGTATGAAGCATATATAAATATAGATGTTTCTACTCTCGCTCACATGCAAAACATTAACGATGAAGCTAAGCTCCAGCAGATGCTTTTGAAAGGTGTCTCCTGTTTCATACATGCAACTTGTAATTTTTCTGCTTAGTTTCCTGCACCAGTAATTTTAATTATAATTATAACAATTATGAAGAGATACTGAAGAAATTACAACACTGATGATGCACACGTGATAAATCTGTTTATACTATTCCTTGACTTTTTCCTATTAGTGAGTGCTGTGCTTTCTCATTAAATCAGCAAGTCTGTTTCATTTACGGTTTTATGACTGACTTTAGAGGCACAACAAAACAACTAAATGTTTCCAGCTGAGATACAAAAATATGAAAACATCAGGTTCAGGTACTGTTAGCACTCAGTGGCATTTGTGTGATTAGCAGACGTTGAAATTATCGGCTCTGCCCACTGCCTGAGAGCTGCACCCTGCCTTAAAGATCTTTCCCATTCAATTTAACGGCATGTTGCTCTTGTCCTCTTTAACTATTTGGCTGTGCCGTTGTGAGGCAGTGCATCATTCCTGCTTTCTCATTGGTCAGGATGCTCTACAGTCCTAGCTGGAGATGGGTAACCATTACCTCCTACCCAACTCTGCCGCTTCACTTAACTCAGATTTAATTAACTCCAACCAGCCTTACTCCCAAAGTGATAGCTGCAGAGGACTGTCCATTGGGGATTTTTGATCAAGAAGTGGACAAGAATACAAACTAGGACTTCAAGCTGTAGGAACGCTGAACCACAGCCTGATGATTGTGGAATGCATACTCAGTTCTATGGACAGAGGCTTTCACATACACACCCAGCCCTTTATTCTGTTAGCATCCCCATCCGTTCTCGTCTCAGATCCGACTCTGATATTTCACTCCTGTGCTTAATTAGGCCCCACAGTTAAACAATGCTCCCAGCCTCCAAGGGTTTACTTTACCAGCACAAAGAACGAGAGCAGTAAGGGAGAGGGGAGGAAATTCATATTCATTTCACATAAAACTATCAGGGAAAGAAAACTTAAAAAAGACCCCTGTCTTTTCTGCGGACACCCCATAATTCACCCCTGACTGTATGGCACCCCTTGTGGGTGGTAATCAGATGACAAACAACACTTGCACAGACTGGGGTTGATAATACATGTAATGTGTTTGACATAGCCGTGTGGTCTAATGCCCTATTTAAAAGCATACATGAATGTCTTTATTTAAAACGACTCTGTGCGTATGTTCTAGCCTACATTCTTCCCGGATACCAAGTGATCCATGAGGACTCCTCCACAACAGTGTCAGCAGCACTTGACAAATGTGCTAGCCCTGCAAAATGCTTGTACAAGCACAAACATATCTGGACTATTTATCTTCCTGCTGGAAAATTTATCAGAATATGAAAGCATATCAACCGCATCCATTTTGTTTGCAATCAAATCTGACAATAACAGGCAGACATTGGGAAGATGATAGATGGCAAATTGCAGAAGAAAACAGAAAATGGCAATTTCACACTAAAATTATTTAATGTTTAATATCCGGTTGGTTTCCTTCCAGCTATTCACATTTCAGTTGTGAAGAAGCAATTCTGAAGTTTGATGTCCCATGAAACAACTGTGGTCAGAGATACATCACTGACTCAACCTCAGTGTAAAATGTTTTGCCCCATGGATGGATCACCTTTCTTTAGCTTGGAAATTTATCAAGTGTACCATGCAAACAAATAAACTCTTCTCTGGCATTTGATGAATGGACAACTGTAAATGTTTACTGGGAGTTTACTGAAAGTGCTTTCTAGCTTCTTCTTCTCCATGAAATGTGAGTGTGTCTGTGTTCCCAGGTGGACATGTCCTAGCGGTGACCTACTACCCAGCTTGTACTGCTTGCCTGAATAAATCTTAACGCACGGAGCATAAATGTTCTGAGGTAAAATGTTGTGTTTGATCCTATTATTTCAAATGAAATAGAGATTAATTTTATTAAAAATTAAATGTACTACTAATTTTTTTTGTAGTCTGTTTCACAACATAATTGTAAGGAATATTATTTGGGGCTGTTGTTGGTAAAGATGTAAAGTAATTTTTCAACATGTAGGTGTTACACTGATTTCGGATGCACGGTTAGTTAAGGGAACCTGCCAGTATCCCTTTAGGAGGTCAAGCTTGGTCACGAAGGTTGCTGATCCGACACGGTCGACCAAGTCATCCAAGCGTGGGAGTGGGAAAGAGTCTGGTTTTGTAACAGCATTTACTTTTCGGAAGTCATTACAGAAACGGGAGGTTTGATCGGGTTTTGGGACGAGAAGTGATGGTGAGCTCCAAGAGCTATTACTGGGAAGAGCAAAACCATGGTCAAGAAGATACTGGACTTCTTGCTGCATTATGGCACCCTTAGTGGGATTTACTCTGTATGCATGTAAGGTCAGCCACTAATCAGAAGGTCGGTGGTTCGATCCCAGGCTGCCTCCTGGCTGCATGCTTGGGCAAGATACTAACCCCATGTTTGTCTACTGGTGGTGGTCAGAGGGCCCGGTGGTGCCAGTGTCCGGCAGCCTCGCCTCTGTCAATGTGCCCCTGGGCAGCTGTTGCTACAATGTAGCTGCCATCACCAGTGTGTAAATGTGTGTGTGAATGGGTGGATGACTGAATGTAGTGTGAAGCGCTTTGGGGTTCTTAGGGACTAGAAAAGCGCTATACAAATGCAGGCCATTTACCATGTTGCTTTATGGGCTTGTGATCACCCACATCAATATCGTGACTTAGACTTGAACAAAAAAAATTTGCTTTCCATAACCAAATGGCTGGCATAGTATACGGAAACATCTTTGCCAAGTATAGCCTGGAGTCCCGAGGTCAAAAATGGGTTAATGTCCCTCGGATGGTTGAGAATGACCAAACTAAGATTGTGTTGGACTTCTAGATATAGTGGTGGTGGACAATCAGAGGGAGAAGGCTGAAGTGACAGATATAGCTATACCAACTGATAGCAACATAAGGAAGAAAGAACATGAGAAGCTAGAAAAATACCAAGGGCTTAGAGAGGTGTTAGATGAAATCTGAAAGGTGAAAGGAACTGTGCTCCCCATTGTAATCAGAGTACTTTGGGCAGTGACCCCCAAACTGGGTGGGTGGCTCCAGCAGATCCCAGGTATGACATCTGAGATATCTGTCTAGGAGAGCGCAGTTCTAGGACCTTGAAGTTCCCAGGTCTCTGGTAGGGGACCCAAGCTTAATGAACAAAGACTTTTTTTTAAGTAACATGGCATGGTCATTGGTACTAGATGGTCTGGGCTGGGTATTTCAGAAACTGCTGATCTACTGGGATTTTATCACAGAAGCTTTTTTAAGGTTTCCAGAGAATGGTCCAAGAAAGAGAAAATATCCAGTGAATGGTAATTCTCTGGGTGAAACTGCTATGATGATACCAGTCCGAAGAGAATGCCGGACTACTTCAAGCTGATAGGAAGGCATCGCAACTCAGATAACCACTTATTACAACCAAGTTATGTTGTGCATCTCTGAATCCACAGCATGTCAAACCTTGTACCTGGGATACAGCAGCAGAAGGCACTGAACGACACTCCCATGACCTAAGAACAGGAAACGCTATGATTTCACAGACTCACCAAAGTAGAATAGAAGACTGGACAATACAAAAATTGGTGTCTCAATTTCTATATTTAGATGGTAGGGACAGAAGTCGGTGTAATTAACATGAAAGCATGGATTCATTCTGCCATGCTGCAGCAGTTCAAGCTCCTGGTGGTGTAATGGTGATTTGGGGGATATTTTTATAGCATAACTTTGTTTGCCTTTGTACCAGTTGATCGTTTTAACACCACAGCGCCACACATATTGTTGGTGATCCTTTCCATTCTGTTCCATTCTGTTACAACCAAATTTCTCATTGTGGGGCAATTAAAGGATTATTCTATTCTATTCTATTTATGACCACCGTGTACCCATCTCTTGATGGTTGGTTCCAGCAGGATAACAAGCTATTTCACAAAGCCCACATCATCACGTGCAGCCAGTAGATCTGCAGAAACTGCATAATTTCTGTAGAACTGAATGCATGCCGTGAAGAATTAAGACAGTTCTGAAGGCAAACGATGGTTAAATCCAGCACCAGTAAGGTGTAACTAATGAAGTGTCCAGTGAATATGTTTTTTTAAATTCACCTTTACCAGAGTAAATTGCGTGAGTAGCCATTATCCAAGTTGATAATTATGATTCATTACTTCACAGTTCTGCAAATTATGTTCAATCTCACTTTGACACTAACTACGGTCCCTCTAATGCCCTCGCCACAGAGCTGATTCTTGAGTGACAAAAGCAACAGGATTCCTAACTGTGCTGTTCTAACACTTACTGTCACTGTATCACTGTACTGTAGAGAGTCAGTGGCACATTTTTCACTCTGTCTGTTCTCAGTGAACAGCTTGAAGCCTTGCTGAGCACATTAATCCTCTGGGATGGGGCCCTTTAGAATCATTTATTCACAGTCAGAGGTAAAGTACAGAGAAGTCAAAGGTTAGTATTTGGTCACCCCAAGCCTGGAGCATTTCCATCTGGGTGTTAGACCAAAAAGACTGAGGCACAGATTATCGGGAGTAGCACTTCTTGCAAACTTGTGGTCACTGGTATCTCAAGCAACGCTGCTGAAGTTGGATTAGCATGTCCCATGTGCCGTTCAGTACTTGCAGCAACTTGAGCTGACAAAATGGCATAGAAGGACATTAATGCAATTATATTAAAAACTTAAATGCATTACTCCAGCAACTATCTCTAGCAGCCTGTGCATGAGTCATTACAGTAAACATCAAAAGCCTTCAGCAAGAAATTCCATACGCAAGCAATTATATTTGTTCTTAGGGTCAAACATTGTAGTACACAATAACTCTAAGGCTAAACTCTCTCTGAGTATTCATTGCCAGGAAGCATCCTATTCATAAGCGGGGAAACAATAACAGCATGACAGAGTAGCAGAATATTTAAATAGCCTGAAGAAGAAGTCGTATGATTTCACATAATTACTATTCATGGATGTCTACTCAATATGGGAACAATATTGAGTTTTTCTCTACAAAGACTGGGTTTTCAGCAGCACAAATTCATTCTGTAATGAATGTGGTCTACTCACGTATATACCAAACCTTTCTCAACTAATTTGTAGAGTAAATCACGTGTTTCAAATTATTTATATATAGAAATAAAGTTTCGCTTTGTCACATGCATACAACTTATCTGGACTTCCATCTTTGAGAAACATCCAGATTTTTTCAACGTATACATGTATTTTCCAATTTAAAAAATACAAGGAATGACATTAACTTAAGGTTTACAGATCCTATTTACACCTCCTGTCATTTTGTGGGATTTTTTGGTACTTTGTTGTCTAAATTCTTTCACAACATTCTTGTTGAAAACAACAAAAATACCGAGGCTGCTTTCTGTAATGCATCATCACATGTTGTCTCCCCCGTCTTTCCTTTTGGACGTTGTTTCTGCTGTCAGTGTAACAACTCATCTTCATGTACTCTCTGTAATTTGCCATTAAAGTTGCCTATGGACCCATAAAGCAGAAACAATGATTGAAAAAAACAACGCTAACTATGGCTGAGTTCTATCTTGGTCCAGAGCAGTGTGCACTGAGGCACATAAAAAGATATGCTTCTTCCTTAAAGTAATTCTGATTGCAACTTGCAATCTTACGAGAATGGCTCTAAATCTATCCCAATTGAATGTGGATGTGCGATTTGTTTACTGCTTTTTCTTATATTTTCTTTTAGAGTTTTTTTCTGTTTTTTGCCTTTTATAGATGAAGAAAAGTGGGAAAAGGTGGGAAAGGCAATTTACGTGATTCTTGGTTTGGATTTAAATTCAGACTGATGCACTTAACCATGTAAAAACCCCAAACATTGTGTTCCCACTAAAGATGTGAAATGACATAGAAGGCCTCAAGTGTTACCTAGTGTGGCGAAGGACCATTTCTCAAGTCAGACACTGCCATAAGTTTTCCCACATACATTACTACATTGCTATTTTTATTCCCCGATTCAAGAACGGTATATGAGGAGTGGATGAGGTGCAGGAAGGTATTTGACTGATATATAAAAGGTAAAATAAAAGAAAAAAGCAAAACAAAACACATGTGTAGGACTATATATTAGAGGGGCTCTCATGTTTAAGTGTCATGATGAGCCGTACACTCCCAAAGCAGAGATAGAGAATTAAAAAGGTTTCCCTGGAGTTGTAATACACTTGAATTGTGCCCTCAACTTTATGAACTAATGCTTTATGTAACACTCCATCACATCTTTATAGAAGGCAGGCCGTCTGAAGAATGCAGACTTGCTCTGAAAAGTTCTTTTCCAAGTGAAAATGGAGCCACATCTCTGTCATCGCATTGCACCTCAGGCAACATCCTCACTCTCCATCTGAGTGCAGTCGAAATCTTAAGTGCTGGAGGACTATTTGAAAACCTTAAAAGCACACATACTTGCCTTTGTCTTGATATTACTTGCTTTACCCTTTTACATAATCATACAACATTCATTCAAGTAGCAAAAAAGTACATTATTTTTACTCCAACCAGATTCTAACCATCAGTTTGGTACGAACCTTTCTGCAACGGTATCAAAGGCTGATGTTTCTAACACAGTTATTACCACAGTGCAACTGTGAGGTGGGTGTGGGTAAGCAAAGATGAATGTACTCATTCAGCACTCCACCCCACCATTCAATTCAGGGGAAGTGTCCTTGTATGTGTAGCCGCTCTTGAAGGATATGCTTGTCTGACTTCTGAAGCTATGCACTGAAGGAAGAGGCAGCAAGCAGACAATCACAGAGGAGCTGAGTGCGTCCATTAAGGCTGTCAGTTAGCATGGGCCTTGATTAATTGCATACTGCATAGTTGCAAATTAAGGTAGATCTCAACCCCAACCCCCCCAAATAATTAGGTAAGAACAGATTGCCAGAGAGAGGAGGGTGAATACTGGGTGCCTGATGTCACTCACTCTTTCGCTCATGTAATAAAAGCTCTTACTCTGTGTTAAGCATGGGCAATAATTGTGTGTAAGGGTGTGGCTTGTGTGAGTGACCGAGGGTGTAATACTAATGCTGATGGTGAATGCATTTATATCAACTGTGTGTGTGAATAGCGTGTGCATGGAATGTCCATACTCTGCTTGAATATACATACATTTTCTACTGAATGGGTGAAAAAGTAACGTTAATATATGTAGAAATACATCGCAGATGACAGTTTTACTTTTTAAGTAACATTACTGGAGCCATGGTTACACGTGTATTTTCAATGGGAATTTTATCTTTTGATCATGCTGGGGTGCATTAACTGTCAAATCCCACTGCTGCTTTTAAATCCAGTGCTGATGTAAAATCCAACACAGCCACAACCTGAATTCAACTAACACTGGACTCTGGGGACAGGTGAGCACAATTTTAGCACAATCGAGGCATTCTTGTTCTTGCGTCAGCAAAGCATAGCCCACAGTCATTCCCAACACTCTGCAACAATTCCTCAGTGGTGAAACAACCCCACCAGCTATGGCCTTGATCTCAGAGCAACCATCTTTTCTCTCACTTCAGTGATACCAAAAAGTGTGGCTCTCTGTACCAATCCACTGCCAATCCACTGCTAACATACAGTGCAGTTTCTTTTGGATATTAGTCATATAAATAATGATTAGATTTATTAAGGGGGAAAAACTGCCTGGTCCTGTGTGGAAAAAGTAATTGCCTAACTTGTTAAATCATGACTTCATTGACGTCTATCAGTCTGAAAAGGGCTGTGAAACCATTCCCAAGGTTTTAGGACTTCAGCATCCATGGTGGGAGTCGTTGCCAATAAATGGAGAAAGGTTTGAACAATGGTGAACCTTTCCAGGAGTGGTTGGCAATTCACCTAGGAGATTACAAAAGCACCCAGAACAAAAGTGCTTGTCCTCATCCCCCAGAAAAACCACAAAAAACCCATGCCAATAGTCACACGTGATGCTGGGGTGGCAGTGTGATGATCTGCTATTACTATTGCTGCTTCAGGACCTGGAGGAGTTGTTGTAATTGATAGAACCAATGAACTGTGCTCTTTACCAGAAAATCCTGAAGGAGAATGTCCAGCAATCAGTTTGTGCCCTGAAGCTCAAGTGCACAATGACCAAAAACACACCAGCAAGTCCACCTCCTAACTCCTAACTCCAAAAACTTCTAACCCAAAATGAAGGTTTGGGAGTGACCTTGTCAATGTCCGGACTATTATCTCGCGTGACTTTAAACACGCTGATCATACTTAAACACTCCAGTCTGACTAAATTAAAACTATTCTGAAAAGAAGGTTGAGTGAAAATTCAGAAATGCTTGATTGCAGCTGTTGCTGCCAACGGTGACACAAACATCATTAGGTTTAGGGTACAAGTGTATTGTAAAAATTGGAAATTGTGTATTTTGTTTGAGTGGTTTTTTTTAAAATAACTTTTAATATTTACATGCTTACATTTTCAGAATTGTAAAACCTTATTGTGGATGTAAGAGCCAAATTATGTGGACATTTTGCATCCAACTCATTGTGTAACATTTTATTTGGTGGTATTTGATGGTTTGGGCCCCAGGAAGACTAGCAACCACGGTTGTGGAAGCTAATGGGGTTCCTTATAAATAAACAAATAAACAAATAAACAAGTACTTTTTCCACACAGGCCCGAGTAAGTTTAGCTAATTCCCCCTTAATAAATGAAATCGTCATTTAAAAACTGCATTTTGTGTTTACTCAGGTTATCTTTGACTAATATTATATTTTGTTTGATGTTCAGTAACAGTTAAATGTGACAAATATGCAAAAAACAAAGAAATCAAGAACAGGGCAAATACTTTTCACGACACTGTACATCTGACACTGTCTGCCATATTTCAAGTCTTGTCCATCCAATGTAACTAATTTGTTTCAGTTTTAATCAGTGCAGCTGTCTTCACTTGCCCCAAAATGACTCATGCTTCATTTGCATTCATATTTAACTTCAACCTGAGTCATGCTTCAGCCTTCAAATTTTTCTCCAGGTTTTTGGCTGTGCATAAAGTACATACACTGCACTGGGATTTGAGCATGCATAAAAAAAAAGTTTAAAAACAAAAGTACTACGGATGAGCTGATCTGATGCGCTGAAGTTTTGCGTTATAGCTGATGAAGCTACTTAATCGATGCTACACTAAATAACACTGTATTTTATTCCGATATTAAAAATACACAGGATGCACAGGATAAATGGTTGAGAGAATATTTTACATTTGTTGCATGTGTTTTTCTTCGTTATGTCGTATCATTCTGCCTGGGTGAGTTGACAGTGTTGTAAATGCATATAAGTGATCCTTATCCTGCTGAGCTCAGCTGGTATGCATGTCAGTACCTATTCATTTAGGCTGCACAGCTATAAAACTACACACCAAGGTGAAAACCAAGGCTAAGTGCACAACATGTAGCATTTGGACTGAAATGATAAACAGAAAGCACTAGTAAGGGTGTGCTGTGTGAGGACCAATCAGTGAAGGGACCCATGGGAAGATGTTTTTTTTTTATGTGTTGATCCTGCAGGGAAGGATATTGAGCCTTCTCCCAGCTGGACAGGGTTTAATCTTCTTACGGGCCATTTGTGTGGATTCCATTTAAAATGGTCTCTCCCTTTACAAAGAGGCCTTTTCTTTAACTGTTGATCAGGCTGCTTACTTATACACTCCCATGGGGTTAGTGTTTCCACACACACACATACTTTGTACATTGCTTTTGATCAGGGTCAGCATCTCAGAATAGTAGTGGTAATTAACCTTAACACCCACAAACCTATTTAATCTCTGTTCCTAGTGCATCATTTTCTACCTGCCCACACGCCCTAGGTGACTTGTAATTTTGAACAATAAAGCAAAAGAGTTTATGTACTATAATCGAGTTCTATCAAAACAAATGTCAGGATTGTTGTTTTAGTCTTATTAGGTCACTGAATACTGAAGTGATCATCCTGCACATACACCAATTCTTCAGCAACCAGTGTTTTCATGAAATGTTAGCGACGTCTCATCTCGTCGTTGCTGGATGCCAATTGCACACTGGCAGCAACAACTGATGTATGGTCACGGAGAAACAGAAAATTCTGCAGCAAGATAAGCTCTAGAATGATAAAGTCTCATTATATTTGCCTAGGCCCCAGTCAGCTAGTTCAGAGTTTGGTCAGACAAAGGGGCAAAGAGTCGACAACCTCTGCTTTCACCGTTCTCTTCCTTAAGAGGCTCCATAGGGAAATGTTTTGAAAATAGTCTGCTCTGATATTGCCCAGCGGTGATCAGAGAGAGGCAAAAGGGTCAAAGTCTGGCAGAGTCTTGAGACAAAGCTGCTCACAGCACTCACAGCCGTCTTTAGGGAAGAGATAATCGATAAAAGTAAATAGGGCATGTTGTGCCAATTTATAGACATAAATCCTTCAATAGTTTGGAGGACAAATTCGGATTAGATAGGCCTGACCATGCAAGATTAAAGTGCAACATAAACTGTCTACGTTCTAGGCATATCACATTAAAGGTAAAACCTGATTTTCTTGAGGATTACGTACATGGTTAAGTATTTATATCATAATCAACTTCTTTGGATTGCCTTCAGATTTAAAGGTGCAGTAAGTAATATTTTGAGGTTATTTAATAGAAAAAATAATGTTTACTCATAAAAGTACACTGATTGATGTGTAAGTACTAGGGGTGCAACGATACTCGTATCGATATTGAACCGTTCGATACAGTGCTTTCGGTTCGGTACGCATATGTATCGAACAATACAACATTTTTAATTAATTTTATCAACTTTCCTTCTGACGATGCTGTCTGTGTTGAGCGCTCAGTGGATCTGCGCTCGACAGTGCAGCCTAGGCGGAGTAGTCGAACGCAGATTCACTGAGCGCAGGGCAAGCTAGCAGACAGAAGTTAAGCTCGTTGCAACATGGCAAATTGAACCTCCCCCACCCTCATTCAGATCTGGTGTTTGGAACTATTTTGGTCTTCATGTGACGTATGACCCTGAAGGTAAGCGCGTCATGGACTAAAGTAAAGCAGTATGTTGGATGTGCCAGCAATGCTCAATTACATTGGTGGGAACTAGTGCGTTAGCGCAGTTAGCTCGTTAACGTGTTGACGCCGTCCAGCCCCACACACGGGGCGATCCGCGGTAGCTCGTTAACGGAGATTTGCCGTGTTGTGGCGTTAACGTCATTTCAGATTAACGCTGACAGCACTAGTGGGAACACAACGAATATGACTGCACATTTACTCCGACATCATCCTAGTGCAAAGACAAGTGGAAGCAGACAAAAACAACAAGCATTTAGACAGCCGTTAGCACATGATTCTCTTAATGGGGACCTGATATGTTTAATATGCTGCTGAGAATATAGCCCAGAAGAAGCTTATAGTAGAGCTTTTATTTTGGAAAGAGCCATTTCTCTGTAATAAACTCTCTTTTCCAAAGATGAGTGATTTCTCCATCAGATAGATTTATTATTTTATTACTTTGTTGTTTCAGCAACATTAAATTTAAAAGCTGTACTTTTGAGTTAAAATATATATTTATAATTTTAATAAATGACAAATTAAAAAGGCATGAACATTTTTTTTTGTATCAAAAAAATATCGAACGTTGCACCCCTAGTAAGTACGTCTTCCAAGAAATTGATGTGTTTCCACAAATTTAGAATGAATGCACTGAAATACATAAGAGTTTGCTGAAGCCACCATATTGCCCCATCATCTTGAATACAGTGGCTGAGACGGTCATGTGTCTAGAGTTTGGCTACATAGTACATCTTATAAGTTACTTATAACTTACTTTAAATTTCACAAATTGCTCATTCAAACTATAAGACGATTCAATATTTGTGCAAACATATTTTCATCAACTCTTTAAGTTATCATGTTGTGACAATTTTTTTGTCCTCCTCCACCACTGTCTCTCATTCCCACCTCATCCTCTCAAGCCTAATGTTAGGTTTGAGTGCCTTGAAAAGAAAAATCAAGCTTTGCCTCTGATAAACAGTTTGATGGTATTTTTAAATTATATGAGTTTATTTGCAAGTTCAACGCTGTTAGATCTGCTTTAAAGAAAATTGAATTTTACCGACATCTAGTTGTAATATTTCACACACGTTTACACTGCTCATTGCCACCATCACAAAGTTGGAATAAACCGGTTTGATATGCTAATTTTCACAGATAACTTTATGATTATGAAAATACTAATAACAAGTATTTTATACGATCTTGACCTTGATGTGTTTACCATTCGATATGTAGCTTTATTCGTAAGTAAAAATAAAATAAATGAATTTACCACAGCAACATGAACATTTTCTCTTGCTCCTAATGCAACTGCCTATAATATTTTATAGTAGACAGGCCTGGCATTGTAGCAAATATTCAGTACTGACAACCCTTAAAAGAACATACTGATAAGAGTCAGACCTGCCACATGTTATGGGTTTTGAATTGGGACTGTCTTCGTCACTCTCCCATGTCTCCTTCCCTTTGTTCCAAAAGAACAAGCTATTTGCTACGCAGCCAGAGCTTAAACATAACTGTCAACAGATCTCAGCATGTGTCTTTCAAACACTGATCAAATGGCTTTTGAGATGTGGATTGCCTGGAAGTGTACATTGTTTTTGTGTTAACCAATTTAAACAGTGGGTATGTTACACCATAGTATATAATTGGAACTATGCTTATATCTATTGTGCCATAGGTACAGTGCTTGCACAACAGTATGGTGAGAGTTATGCAATGTGACAAAATAAATACAGAAGATATGCCACAAGGGAGCACTATAATAAAAGAACTGCCGGGGAGAGAGGTAGATTATGGCTTAGCCTGAACATACTACAGTAAGATGGTCGTGCTTGGTGTGCACGTATTTGCGTATTTTGTGCACTTGTGTGTGTGTTGCTTTCTGTTTACAGGGCCTTAGCCAACCAAGATGCAGCTTGAATTCTTGTTGCTCGATCAAAGTCCCTGGAGTAATCTCTTATAAGAACAGAGCGGGGACAGGCAGGAGGATGCCCATTTCATTCTGCAGTGTATTAAATCCCTACACTCACAAACCAGTGTATCCCAGTGTGGCAATGCAATTTTGTAGGCAACAAGCAAAGAAAAAGGGTGAAAAAAAGTATTCATAAGACTGATGCTGACACTAAATCAAGACTGGAATGAAGAATAAAGGATGGCAACAGGCCTCAGTGATTGGCCAGTGGAGGAACTCCCCTGTGTCCAAGTAGATATGTCTCTCCTTCTCATCATGGCCGGGCAATTTTGTCCCGGTTATAGCTCCTCCATCTTCTCCCAAGCTACTCCTTATATCAGCATTTCAATTTCCTCCCTTGTGCAGTCACTGAGTGCTAACCTACTTCAGACTTTCTCTGAGACCAGAGAGAAAAAGAGAGAGACGGGGAGAGAGCGACAGAGAGCAAAGCCGAGGAGCTGCTGGGTTCTCGCTTCAGTCCTGTTTCCGGTTTCCCCAAGGTGTGTGGATGCAGATCCAAATAGAAAAATGCCCAAAGGTGATGTTGTGGTTAAGATATCTGCCTCATGAACTACATACACCCATGCTCCCAGAAGACTGAACACTGACAGTACTTCCTCTTCTATGTCTCCTCTATTGTCAGAGACTTATTTGCAGCTATAACTGCAGATAGCTAAGAAAAACATTGAAAAACTCAGTGTCAAATAAAAATAACGTATTTTTGCTTTAGGCACATGACAGTTAGGCTCTTCCATTATGTTATCTGTCTACTTAAATGATACTAGAACTTTATGAAGTAGATCCCAGTGGTCATATATAATCATTTCCTGAAGTAAATTTCATTACCGTGAAAAATAAAAAGAGCAAACCCTATTTACACATGATCAGATCTATTTGATTTGTTTATAACCCTTGCTGACACCTGCAATCCCACCTTTTCTGCTGCCTACAAACGCATTTCTTTGTCACTACGTAATACCATTCAAAGCAGAGACTGAGAGAAATGTCCCTGACATAGCTAGAGTAAGCCTCCCGAAGGCTCTGAGGGTCAGGGGAACTTTTTCTTTCTTTGCATCTTCATACCCCTAAATGTTAACACGACTAATAGACCAATGATTTTTATATGCATTATTCTTCTCTTCTACAGGATGTGTATCCCTGTTGCTACAACTCTTTCCTTCCCACTTTTCTTTGGTTTCATCTTTTGTTTCTGCAGCCCTGTGAGAATATTTTTGCATCATTCTCTATTTTCAGTTTGCTCTGACTGCTTACAATGTATCTCTTTTTTTTCCAATGACCCAATGCTTCCACTTCCACAGTGAAACAAATATTATTCTTCCTGTTGCCCAGTAGTAATTAAACATTAAATTAAATTATTTATATATTAAATTATTAAATTAATTAAAGATTTCTCCTTCCAAATGTTCCCTTGAAGTTATCCTTAAAAATACTTCTACACAAGCTTGGTGCCTTACAAGCTCGTCCTAAAGGACAACAACTACAACACGAATGAAGGGGAAAAAGTTAATTAAATTCTACTTTGAATGTATATCAATAGTGAGGACTTCATCTGTAGTTAGACTATTATTATTCACATTCACGGAGACATTGTACATCTATACTGAATACAAATATTAACAGATGCTGCAAAAATAGCTGGAATTTTCTGTTAATGTGTTGGAGCCTGTTGAAAATTACCGTGTAATTTCTTCAGTTAGAGGTGTTGCAATGCGGATCTGAATTAAACGAAACTTTCTGGAAGTGTGAACATATTGTGCTACTAAAATGTTGCCTACATCTAAGCAAATAGATAAAATTAGCATTTGAATTTAAGAAGATGGTTGTGTGCACTTTTGTGCATACAAGATGTTAGCTGGGACCTTGCATTCTGGACCGAACTCCCTCTGGATTTAACCACTAGCCTCCATCACTTTATAAGCGAGATGACAGGAAGTAAGATGGAAGCTACTTCTCCACATCCACAAAACCATTTGGGACTATGAATGTCCTCATACCTGCTGCTACAGCCTCCAAGTGCTGCCTGACGTGATGTGAAGGTACTCTACCCCTATTCTCAAAGTGGGACACTGCTTCTCCCCAGAGAATGTAAGCTCCTAGCAAGTGCCTGCTTTTTCCCTCAGCTGCAGTGTATCTCAGAGTCTGCCTGACATTTAAAGGATTTGAGCCTTAAACTATCAAAGGGAGGCATGGCTGGGACTGTGGGAAAGCCGTGGCTGCAGCCCTGAGTTTGATCTGGCCTGGGGCAGTACGGGTCAGTATCCCAGATTAGGCCTGCTTTGGGAGACACTGCCCCCATAGAAATTCAGGTATAGCAAATAAGTCCTTCCAGCAGCATCTTGGCCTAGATAGACAGCTATGGGGCAAGGGCCTGAATTCATTACTGGCTATCAGATGCTTTCTGCTAGTAATATGGTCACTGTGGGTGTAAGCACTTATGCCACAATTGTAAACTTGATCTCAATTCTGCCTTAAACATATTTCCACAACTTGAAAATAAATGAGAAATAAATAAACATGCAAAATACAGACAACAGACTTCCTTCTACTGAGAAAGTAAAGAATGCGTGGTTTTAATTCTTAGCGATTCATAAAGGTAAAAACAAAACACCTGTGTTGATCATAAAGAAGTGTATATGACAGTAAGATACTAGATAGAAATATATATATATGTGAGTGAAAAGTCACAACAATATTGTCATCTATCCCTTTAAAGCCGGGTCTCAACCCTGGCTTACATAACATCATGAGAAACAACTCCAACATCCACCTTTCTCTCTAAAACACAGAGGAACATGCTGTAACCTCCCAGATCCAAACGCATAGAATCCTAATGACCTCTCTGAGCTGTACTAGACTGAATCCCACTGAAACTGCACTACGGCACTCTGACTTACAAGTGAGTCAATCCATTTTCTCAAACTCTAAGCTCCTTACTAGCCTCATCCTTCAGGAATTCAGTGTCTTAGCGCATCATCAAATAGACTTTTACAACTTTAAAACAAGGGGATGTATGTGTTGGACTTTTATTTCCAACAGACAAGAATGCAACTACAGTATCGTTTCATCTTCTCCTCTTCTGTCGGTTCAACATATTCATACGCTGCAATAGCAACTGAAACCTTGACCTGTATCTAGTTATTCTTGTCTCACACAAACAAAAAGAAAAAATGTGACATCAAAGCTGTTAGTGATTTATAAAGCCAACCGTGGCACTGATCTCAACAGTCTCCATGGCAACAAAAGACCAACTTTCTAGATTTTCAAAAAGTTAAATGTATATATTTGGATCAGAATAACATGATTATGTATACATACACGCAAAAGCATCAATAATACTATCAACTAGTCTTGCATCAGATGGGCTGGGATAAGTTCCAGCCCCCTTCCTAAGGATGAGAAGAAGAAGAGAATGAGTGGATGGATGGTAATAACACTTACCTGCACCAAGGAGAGCAGAATAAAAGAAAAAGAAAAAAAAAAACATTAAAGCCTTTAAAAATATTAACACAACAAATATTAGTAATAGACCAAAATTTTAACTATTCTTACTTATGTTTTACACGTCAGGGAAAGAGCATAATCAACTTGAATACATAGCGGTCAGAGATAAATACAGATTTCCATTATGACTTATGACACAGTGCAAACAAGTAAAGACTGGCTTAAGGCGTTATCTGTGGAGCCACCCAGCACAGTTCTATATGACAGTGTGATTTAAAGGGTAGTTAACTGCTAATTGGACTTCAGTGACTGCTGATGAACCAACCGATTTATTAGATTAACCCATAAAGAACACTTCAAGAGATGGAATTTAAACCCTTCTTAAAAAGAAACGCGGCAACTAAATATTATTTAAAGCATGCAAATAAGTAGTTTAATGATTTAAAAACTTAAATGGATGTTCAGTGATAGTCTCTACAAAAAGCTTTGGCCAGCAGGTAGTGTATATATCATGTGGATTTACTCTTAACCATTAAAAATATAGATGCTGAGGATCACATTTTAGAGCAACCCAGGCCCAGGCAGCTCAGCCAGGCAGCCTGCAACCAATGTGGAGAGAGGAAAGTGAATGGATAGGGTGAAAAATGACACCCCACACCCGTCCTCATCCATATATCTTTCATAAGGAAGTGTTTTTCTTGGTTTTTTTTTAAATTGAGCAGACAAAAAGCAGACAGAAACATTGGATGAAGATGTGTGAATGTGTGCATGTGGTGAAGTTTTGCACTGTGATTTGAGGAGGGGGCCTAAGGGTACATCTTTCGCCATCTTACAATGCTGTGATTGCAGCCGTTCCCCAACTCTCTGTGAATGGTACTCATGGCCATTGATCAGTGGGTTTTGGTCAGTGGTTGTTGATCAATGGTCATGAGAATTCGCATAATTATGATTAAGGAACTGACCTCCCAGCCCATTGTTCCTTCAGTGGGCTGGTTTCAGTCATTATGCAAATGTACTGTTTATAAGATTTGAAGAAGAAGAAACGCTACATCCAGAGGAACAGAATCAACTTTTGGAGTTGCACTGTGATTGTTTTTAAAAATATGAGCATCCTGCGTGGGCTATTGTACTGATGTTAATTCTTAAGGGAAGAGTCATTCATTATTCTTTACTGGCCCTACTCAATTTTCTTAGCTACATTTCCTAGAACTCAGTGACAGGCAAAACACCACAGAACATTACCTTCAAAGGTCATAAAGATAAGCTGGGGTAATTATTTTGTGGGTGTATGAGTGATAAGCACGTTGCATACGACTCAGGCAAATTCAATCAAACCAATTGTGGATGATCATAAAACAATAAAAACAATTAATCAGCAAAGTTACTTTGTAACTTTACCTAATGATGAGGCAACAATTATAAATTCCGTACAAACACTGCAGTCTTAATAAGAATGAACAGTACCGGATGTAATTCAATAGATGTGTACATAATTAACCAAAACAAAACAAAAAACAGAACAGTCCTATGCTACCTTTTACTTTTATTCACCTCACAGTCCTCTGAAATATTCAAAAAGGTTAATTTGAATTAACAAGACACCCTTATGAGATCAGTTTTTGATTATGCACCAAATTAGTAAATGCTTTTATTTAGTATTTTTCATCAAATAGCTTTCTTCTGATGTGGCTGACTTTATTGGTCTTACCTATCAAAACAGTGGCAGTAAAATCATCATACTGTTCAATTCATTACTGCACTATCACCAAAACAATAATAATAAATTGATGGCAAGTGGTTTGGACTCCTTTCCCACTAGTAAAACTGCTTTGGCAAAAAATTTAATATACAGCACATGTTTAGTTGCTGAGAGTCAAAGCAACTTAATGACTGTGTGATCAGAGAATAGCACTAGGCTGCAGCAATTTCCAGCTATACGGCAGCAGGTCAACTTGCCTTCCGTGAAAAGCCTCTTGTGGTCTGGGAGAGAACCCGACAAAGCGTTAATTACCCGGGCAACACTGGAGAACAAGGTAAAAGGCGTGTTAATGAAATACTAATAAGGTTCCAATTTGAGTTCCTCGGCTTTGCCATCCACTAAAGTGATCTCAAGGACTTCAGTTCTTTCATAGCTGGTCTGTTATTTCTAATTACTATCACTCACATGACAGAAGGCAGTTTAGGAATCATTATTTCTGGGGAATGAATCCTTTGTGTGTTGTCCTTTCATGGAGGGCACCCAGACCGCTTTACTGGATGTCAGGATTGAGGGGCAGAGAGAGAGAGAAGGGCTGAGCTAAAGCTAAAGCCTTTAAAACTCCCGAAAAAGAATTGCTTCACTGTCTGCCAGACATTTTACCGCCGCCATTGTCATTGTCAACAGTTGGGGAAGGCAAGAGCCTAATTTTTGAGTGCTCGAGAGGGATGATGTTTATGAGTCTAAGTAATGTTTTGTAATGGATGATTAGAAATTGGCCACTTTGGACAGTCTTTTGTTATGATATTGAATCAAGTAACTGGATGGTCATTTTCTTTACAACTAGAGAAATACTTGAGTTCAGGTCTTCAGAGTTGTCTAGTAACTGTAAATCTAAGTTTAGGATCTTCAAGAAAGGTAATAGAATTTCCACTATGGGCATCCTGCAGGACCAAACAGCCATTTCACAAGACTGTGCACCACAAACAGATAACATAAGTCAAAAGGAAACTCTTCAACTGTTGGAGTGGAGCAAGCAGAGGAGGAAAGCAGACAGGGATGGGAGCTATTCTCAAAGACATTTGAAGATACGGCAATTTCTCTGAGGCAATCATTTGATGCTCTCGTTCTGTGATGGCTGAGTGTCACTACTTTTGCGCTCCCATCACTCAAGTGCATCCAGCACTCTAAGAAATTGATTGTTGGAGGATAGGGCTGCAATAGTGCACACATAAGAAACTATACATTTATCCTGAAATACAACAGTCTCTTTTAGCACTGTGCAATTCTGTCTAAAGCTGGATTTCTTGTTGATGCTTTCAGTATTGGCTCAGAACTGTAATACAGTGATTTTATTTATTCACCACTTGACCCAGTTGGAATAAATGACCAGTCATTGTGCCATATTGAAAAAAAAGTAAGATACACACAGACAAACAAAAAAAAAAGCTTCAAAAGATCAAAAGCACTTTTGTTGCAGATAGGTCAAACGGTCAACGAGTCGTTTCTTTGATCAACTTAACTGCAGTCTCACAGAGGACTTGAGTATTTTTTTGTGTTTAAAATATTACACTCGCAACTTAATAACCACCTACCTAGAATAGGCCGTCATATTTCTTTGGACAAATACACAAATATTGATTTATACACGAACAGCTGTCGCACTATCTGCTCATGAAACACGGCTGAGCTCTATCAACCTCTCATCTAGTACAACTCCCCCATATCAGGTATAGAAAAGGATTAGTTCAGCAAATTACTTGCCTCCTCAGAGCAAGTCCCCAGTAATCATCTGAGGTGCCACTGCAATGATTAAAGTATACTGCACGGCAAGAGCTTTTATTTTTTGATTTCATACAGTATGCACTGAAGTGACTGAAGGTCAGAGCATGTTTAGTGTCAGCAAATGTTTTTCAATTACTACAGTCTCATGGCTCTACAAAGATTCTTTCTACTGAAGGGTCATGTGGAATTGGTAGTAGCATTAAAGTCAAATAACAAAATCAGACCACTCAATCATTGCCCACATGTTACAACTAAAATGCTTGATTATCTTTGATAAATCATACAAGTCAGAAACGAATAGTTAAATAAGCGATATACTTTAAGACCCTTTTTGCTGCCTGACGTGGTCGATCTCTAGACCCTGCATTGCTTTCTTTTTGTCAATATAAATTATTTTTCTTCATACTCACGTTTTTCTTGAAGACTTGTTGTGAACACAGATATTTAATGATTTAATACGGAAAATGCTTCCAGTAAAAGCCTTTTAAAAGTACTGTTCTCTCTTTCTTTTTTCACCCTCTCCATTTGGCTCAAAAAACCACACTTGGGCAGACAGTAAGACTGTGTTGCACAGTTAGTGGTCGATAATAACTATGATGATAATGGGATCCTGGCTAGTATCACATTACCCACAGCTGATGGCATAAAATGTGATTATCATTTGCCATTCAAGAATGGCAAATGATAAGGCTGCCAGTGCAGCTGTCTGTATGATCATTTCTAATGTAGATGTTTTTATTAAAAGTGTGTTTGAAGCAATTATTTCGCTTTTGTATTTTTCGAATTTATAGAAATATAAAAAAAACAACACTACTTGTCCTTCTCTTGACAGCTGCAGCTAAATAATTACAATTGCAAATTGAATAGAAGAAAGGTGTTTTTCACTGTGTGAAATCTAGGAACCAGTATGAAGTACAATGAGCAGGCATCATTTACTGAAAAATCCTACAAGTTAGAATGTTTTAATCACAAGAAATCAACATCATCGATTACTCTACTAAGATGGCATCTGAGAAATCGATTACAACATCATCGATTACTCTACTAAGATGGCATCTGAGAAACAGCAGATCTATAGTGTTCATAACTGAAAAGTTTCTAACGGTTTTTTTTAGGGCTGTCAGTTTTACATTTTTTTAATGCATTTAACCCATCAGTAGCGCAGAATGGACCAACTTTGGACAAACTGCCCAAAATGCGTTGACATAGACCATAGGTGTCAAACTCTGGCCCGTGGGCCAAATTTGGCCCGCAGCCTAATTACATTTGGCCCGCGAAGCCATACCAAATTACTATTAGAGCTGGCCTACTGGTATTATACAGCTAATATATATATTGTTTAGTATTAAGCTTTGCTTGTTCCATATTCAGTTTTTCAGAAAAATGTGTTTGAGTCCATAAGAAAAGATTCATTCTTATATCTGGAGAAATAAATATATTTCAATAAATATTAACGTTAGCCCGAGACTTTGTTCCAGTTTTGAATTTTGGCCCACTGTGTATTTGAGTTTGACACCCCTGTTATAGACATTTAAGGGATTTTGAGTCATTCTGCGCACCAGATGGGTTAATTGCGTAAAAAACTTTAATCAAAGGGATATTTTATCATTTTATTAGTCTTGAAAAATGTGCTTAGGTTCTATCCATTTGGTTCTGAAATTCGTTTTATGATCAGCCCACTACTTTGTAATTATACTGTCCACACATTGTCAAATCAAGTACCTCTTTTTCTCCAACTTAGCTTACGTAACGCACAGTTGTATTTGCTTTGTTGTACTTCAGCCAGTGGACATGAAAGACAAGGCTCTGTTTTCGTTTTGAGGAATGGAAATGAACAGGGAGAGCCATTGTAGATTATTGAAGTGATGCTGCCTAAATTGTTTGTCAAGCTGGAGGCTGTTCTGTTAGTTTGCTCTCCAAAGCATTTCTCTTTTGCACTCTCAGCATGATATCTCCACCACACTTGGCTGTGTGACATTGGATTTAAACATCTGCAAAATCTCCTCCAGGCTGGTTTGGAGAGTGGAGATTCTGTTTTGTTCACAATGTCCTCATCAGCAGCAATAAACTCAAGACTAGAGGTCAGAAATACGGATAAGGAACATAGTTAATTACCCATCTGTGATTAAAGGACGTTATTATTCCAGTCAGTTTTACACAAAATATTCCAAAGACTAGATATTACCAGTGATACTGACATACTTCTGCTATAGGCTACAGTTTGTGTGTAGTCTTATCTTGCCAACTCCAAGAACTCTTTAGAAATTGCATGGGAACTGCTACTGAATCCTAAATATAGCATTTGTGTTTTTTTTTTTCTTAGAGAGATAGGAAGGAAGACATGGGCATCTGCCTAGTTTGCATTCTGCACAGGCTGGGTGATTCAGGGCCTGTCAGGCAAGAGCTCTCTTTCTCTGAGGTGCCTTTGAGAGCTTGGGAGAAAGAGATGCATGTGAGGAGTTCTGAAGTAGTGTGAACTTCACACTCGCCTAATCTCTACTCTGGATCTGTCTGTCGTGCAGCGGAAGCACCAGCTAGCGGACCTGGCACTAATTCAATCACTGATTCGTGATTGGCAGGGGAGCAAGCTGTAGCCCTGGGGAAGCAAAAAAAGTCCCTTTTGTCCTTAAAGAAAGATAGAGGGTAGAAAGGCTGTCTCCCTTTAGAACTAGACCAGTGGTTGCCATCTGTTGAAGCAGGAACTTTAAAGATCAAAAAAAGAAGGGGAAGAGAAGAGTACACTAACTGTTATGCTCCCTAAATACAACCATAGACATTCTACTCATATATATTTAAAGTATACTCTCTCTGTCGTACTCTTTAGTTTTTAAAGTGCATTTTGAAGGACTGCTAACTGTTGCTGTAATGGTTGCTGGGGACACTCCTTAGTAAAGAAAAGATGGTATCTACATTATGCTGCCATGCAGAACATCCAGCAAGGTTTTCAGCACATCAGTATATACTCATCAGTGTAAGCACATAATGAAGGGAAATCTGTTGCTGGTGATTGTTTTTGTTTTTTTTTGTTATATTCAATATAAATATACTAAACATATATATTTTTTCCAGACATGTTTGTTATACATTTTTTCTTATGAGCTTGGTGCAAAACCTTCAGGCCTTTTATACTGTTTCATTGTACCTACTACCTTTTATATTTAACATTTCTAAAATACATGTTGGTAAAAACATAAATAGGAATGGGTTTATCTATAGTAATGTGTTTTTGACAGGTTAACAATAGTGTCATAGGCAGAACAAAAATATTCATGTTATGTCAAACTGTGACTTTTTTTCTGCTACATTAGATAAAAGGCAACATGAAAAGTAATTAAGTTACTTGTTAAGAAAATAAAAAATGTCTAAAATATGAGTTATCAATATGATAAATATCAAAACGATAATTCATTACAATCATCTTTTTCCATTCATTTTGCCATCAGTCCAACAATTTCATTTTGTCACCATGGCTACAAAAAACAACACTGAAATACCAATAAATAATAATGCACAGAATCCAAAAAAGTAAACAAAAACTCTATTTTAAAATTTAGAAACTGCCCCCTGTGTCCAACAAGGTAAGACAAATGAAAACATTCAGGCGTATAATGGAGCTACAGTCTCTAAATACTTACAGGCACTGAATTAAGCCAAAGGGTTATCTCTTGCTCCATTATTAAATTTGGATGAGTCTTCTCCAGAGAGTGACAATATTATGAGAGGAATAATTCCATCTGTATGAATAATTAAAAATAAAGTTATCCAACTTTTTTCCTCTGTTCTGTCTTTAATCTCACGAAATCTGAATTATAAATCAGCTGTCACACTGCTCATCTGCACACTGTACTGCCTTCATCATTTCTTTGGAATCCCTCATTATGGTGATTCATATGAAATTGTATTCATATACCATCACTGGGTGTTAATATCATTATAGAAATGATTAGTCAAACTTTATTAGTAGAAACTGGTCAAACTGTAATTGAAAAGATGAAAATATGGTAAAAATCTCGCATATGGGAAAACAAATGGTTCTAAAAATATTTCATTCTGACATCATAATCACATCTTTTAAATTGAATCTTATTATATTCAAACTTGAATTGTACTTGAATTAAATCTTATGCAGAATGTCTGTTTGATTCTACACAATTAGGAGATGAACAACCAGAATTGGTACATCATAGGTCCTTGAAGGGTCTTACTGGAATCATGTGTTATGTACATCCAGCAGCCACTTACTGACAGTCTAAAATGTCCCATTTAGTGTTTATGGACATATAACATCTTATAAAGACATCTTTCTAAAACAAATTTGCAATAATATCTCATTTTTTGTCATCATTTTGCTAAAAGCCACCTAACAACTGACTAAAATCAAGTACTGTAGTTTGGGTATGTACTGGTTAAGTAATCTTTTATGTAGATATTTAATGTAGAAGTAGGATGTGACTTGATATTTTCTGTTTTCCATTGCATAGTATGTGGACTATCATAGGTTGAAAAAACAAACAAACCGAACGAACAAAATCTCATTTTTCAGCGGGACATTGCTCAACATAATCCATCCCTCCGTGTCACACACATACATAAAGCCTATAGGCACACTGTGAGGCTTTATTTGAAGCTGCTTAACACCAAAGATCTAAATCCAGGAAAAATGTGTTATATATCGTTGAAATGAATATTATGCAGAGTATGTCTGATGAGTTTTAAAGTCATCCTGAGAATGTAACTAATTCTGCAGCTGTCAAGGTGGATATCTGACCTTTTTTTATTTCACTTGCTTTACTGTGAGCTAATACGAATTAATTGGAGATCTACTTTTCTGGGCTCTTATATGTCTTCCGTCATTCCTACAAAAAAAAGCACTTTTTGTGAGAGACTCACTTCCTGGCAGTGCTTTCCAACATATTATGTGATAGAGGAGATACTGCAATAAGCTTATCATGCTGAGCCACCAATTGGGAGAAACAAAACACATTGAAACAAGCCATTTTCTATATAAAACATAGACTGTGGCATCAAGTAAATCACAACAGATAAGTACAAAAGAAAGCTGCTAGATGAAAGCTGAAGAGAAAGAATCAACTGTGAAGTAAATGACTCGAATGGATCTGCTTATGCCAATAATTGTCTTGTGCTTCTGGGTGCGAGTGAATGGTCAATCGAAACAGTTCAAAAGCTACACTATTAGTGATGCAGAGTGTCACCTCCATCAGGGGATATAGAGAAGCAGCCCCCTGGCCCATAATAGGCTAGTGATAAACCAACCACACTGGGACTTCTATAAACGACTGAGGCATTTGATCTGAAGTAAGGAAAGACTTTTTGGTTTTTGTAATAAACACTAGCTACAAAATATATAATTTTTGAATTCTGAATTTCACATCTTACTGCAGCAATATAATGCCACATATTAAATAGTATGACTACAGATTTTTAGAAAACTCCATGTGCTAGATATAGACTTGAAACAGCTGTATATCTGTATATCTATAGTTTTTAAACATATACAGTAATAGGCTGTTACTTCTGCTTTGAAGCAAAGACGCAGAAGAAAAAGAAAGAATTCCATAACATGCTGGATTCTTAAAGATGTATTCAGTGACTGGATTTATGCAGAATGCATTGCGGGTGTTGCATAATGCAGTGTGCTTGCCTAGTTTAAGAAATGCAAATCACCTGATGTTGATGGAATCCAATCACGTTGATGGAATCCTTCCACAGCCATGGCTATACAATATTTGTGATTCGTCACTTCTTCAATTTACAAAAGTAAAAGACAGTAAGAGAAAGATGCTGGTAGTGAATAGAGGCAGAGTGAAGAAATGAGAACAAAAGCTTGAAAGAAGGTAGTAGCTTTGTTTTGTAGAATATGACAAAGCTTTTGCTGCAATTTGTTCTTATGATTAAACAAAGGATGAAAAATGTGAAGGAGCACAAGAGGAGTACACTTTAAATATCTCATTCATGAAGGACGCCACTGTGACGTCTTTTAGAAGAATGGTTTTTGTTTTGGCAAATTCTCAATTCTTCATAAAAATTGTGCAAAAAAAAAAAAAGCTGGTTTTGTTAGTGTTCTCAAATAGTCTTCCTTCTGTCTTTCCCTCCCTTTGTCCTTCCTTGGCATTCCTGCACTTCTTAAGGTGCGAACTGTTGGGGTACTTTATCGATCAGCCATCAGAGGGTTTTTGGCACTGTCTGCTTTCTGCTGTATGTGGAGAGGCTTGCTTGTTATTTCAGTCATTGACTTTTATAATAGACGGTGAACTTCAAGTTATACTTGTATCAATATTTGTGGAAAAACACTGTTTACAAATCAATAACTTTAAACCTAAAGCTGAATTAATTAAGACCAACTGACTCGTATTGTTCCCTGTATCGGATGTGGATAATCCTAAAAACCTACATTATATCATAGTTTAAAAATTACTTAAAGGCTTAACCACGTAATTAAGGTTACTCGGGAACTCTTGCAAGAGTGACAAATTAACAGTTACTTGAAAATTTAGATGTAATTCACAAGATATTTCACTTTGGGATTTCTCACTAGCTGAACAATTGTAGCAGGACAACAGTGTGCAACAGACATCACTTTGAATCAGCATTGGGTGACAGTTCCTTCTTTTGAACCTCAGCTCCAGCACCTCCCAGACTCTTAACCTCCCGGAAAAAAAGGTTCAAACAACTAAATCGATAGCAATTTAGGGCAACACTCTTGTCACTTCCTTCTTCTTCTTCTTCATCTCCCACCACCCAGACTACACCCTAGGAGACAATTTGCTGTGCGACACTGCTCTGATACGACAACAAAGAAGGCCTAGGACAAATGGCTCTTTGGAAAGAATTGATGGGACTTTGATCAGACAGGTCCACAGATAAATGTGATTCATACGACTACGTTTAAGAGATGGCATGCCTTCTTTATGTCTCACATGAACTGTGAAAAAAGAAAAGAAAATAACATAGATTGCATTTACGTAGCCTGGCCTCTGCTTCTCCGTAAGGAAAGGCATCAACTTCATGAACACTCTTGTCTGCATAGCAATGACAGCAATCCCCATGATTGCTAAGGATGAAAAATTTGCAAAAACTGAAAGATAATGAAGGCAGATATATTTTGTGGGGTGGGATGATAAACACAGAGACTCAAATCAAGAATATCCAAATTATATTTGCTAGTTGGTAGGCATGCCCATGAGTTTAGCAGTATTTGGTCTAAATCTACCCTAACAGAGCAGGGCGATATGACCAAAAATATTTATCACGATATACATTTGAAAATTTGCGATAACGATATAACTGACGATATAATTGACACTAGACAAAATACTTTACAACTCCACAACTTTATTAGTGCAAATGTAATGTCAATGTATTTTCACTTAAACAAGCAGCTGTTTTTTATGTGCATTAAAGTTATATAAAAATGTAACAGTGCAAATTCCTTGCTGACAGTTTAACCAAAAGGCATTTCCAGTGGAAACTGGCCGACATATCCTCAGCATAACCATGTATAATATCCACAAAACTTAAAAAGAGGTTATACACACACAATACGGTAATATTATGTTGAAGCACAGTACGTATCACTCCGCGAGGTGCCTGCCTAATATAGCCAAAATGCTCCGACACTCCATCAAGCGGTGCGGGTTCTTAGCTTAGCAAAGTCGTACTAAAACATTTGACAGATTTTCGAGCGCCGCGTACGACATAAAATCGTTTCAAGGTCAGTAAACACAACCAGAGTTCATACATAAGGCGCACGGGATTATAAGGGGCTCTGTCGACTTTCAGAAAAATCAAAGGATTGATTTTAAGTGTGTATTTTCCAAACAACACGTTAATAACGACGGTCCGCTAGCATGCTCTACCAAAAATAGTGTTTTTTTGTGTATCTGATGGACGAAAGCTAAACCAGTTCCACCACTGAAGTTGCAGCATTTTTACAAACCAATTCTGGTTCATCCGTTTCATTCAACAATCCGCTTTCGCTCTTCTGCGTCGCCGCCATGTGCGTATGTAAACAAACGCACTGCGTTTTACCCATATTCTATCGCAATATTTCATTTTGCTATCGTTGCCCAAAATTAAGCCGGTATTACCGTGAACGGTATGATATAGCCCAGCCCTATACCCTACTAAGTCCTGATGTACTAAATAGAGGACATCCTATTGATATCCTGTGTATTTAGGTGGCCTTTTCTTTTAGCACCAAAGAGGAAGGAAATCACAAAAAAAGTTAAATGGTAAGATTTTTTTCCCTCAGTTCTCAGGAGGATATTATGTTATTGTGATCCAACTTTTTTTCACTTATTTACTAAGAAACTTTCTTTTACCTTTCTTCTACTCTTTATTTCGCAACTCACATAATAAGTCCAATATTGTAAGAGCCAATTATACATTTCAAATGATTCTGTGTTGAACCGCTATGTCATGGCAACCCAATGTTCTTGCTGCACCTGACTGGTGGATGCTGATATTTAAATATCATTACTGAACCTGCTTTTCTCTCTCACAAAGCAGAAATTTTACAGTCCCCCTCTTAATCCATTAACATCATTATCTTGGTGTCTCTTAGATTAAGCTGAGAATTTGGTTCTACCGTTCATCTGCCATCTTGCAAAGAAAATTAGAGCAAAAAAAGACCCACTTCAGCACAATATATATAAATACATCTAAACTCACAAAACACCCCAAAACAAAACATTTTTACATAGGGTCTTTGGGAGCTGTTTTCGAACTACAAATATGGATTCTTTCTAAAGTGCATTAAAACAAGAGGAAGCTTAAGAAGAAAAGGCAATCAAATATTAAAGACTCTCTTGGGCACTGGCATGCACCAGCCCCGTTAACCTGACCCAGCTCCTTAGCTGTCACCAAATAGAGCTCCACAGCACTGAAATATTAACTGCCTGCAATCTGTAAAACAAAGGTACTGAGACGCGTTGGTGGGGGCCTCACAATTGGTTGGCATGTTATGTAAATGTAGATGCGTAACTTGCTATATGCTGCATAAAGTACATGCTATATACATATACATGCACATTTTGTTTGGTACAGTATAAATAAAATTTCGGATATGTAATGTTTGAATAAAACTAGCTATGTATCAAGAGGACAATTTATTTATTATCTCTTATTTTAAATCTGAGATATATTAAATACATGTTTTAGAAATAATGATTACTACAAAACTACCTTACTGGTAGTAAATGAAAAGAATTTAACTTCTGTAAGATTCTACTTACAAAGTAGGCCTTTCAATGAGAAAAGCTCAACATGGAAACGTCTCATTTTCCCTGTAAAGCTGTTGTGCTCTTTTTCTAAACATGGTGAAATAAACAAAGAATCTTGACACAAAAGCTTAACATGAAACAACATTTTGTACTGTATTCAAATAAAGAAATAACGATTGGTCACACACCAGCTTTTGCCTTTGGCCAAAACAATGTGGGCTGAGACTTAGCATTATAAAAAACAGAGTGAGCATGGTCTCTGGTGATTCTCTTGTCTAATCTCTTCTCATTGCAAAGAGATGTTTGCCATTTCAGTGATACCTGTCAAACACTAGAACTAAACTAAATGACTAGAACTGTAATAATACACCTCTTTGTATTAGAAGAATGGTAACAATAATCTGCAAGCCACCAGTAAAAGTTACTGGAATGAAATTTACTAGCACATGTTTACAATATTCTTTGATCTGTTAGTGCTGCTGGCAATCTGCTAAATTCAATCTCACAAAAAAAAAGTAAAAGCAAAAAATTCTAATGGTTTTATACGGGTAATATATATGCATAAATGCCAAAAAATGTATTATTTTAGCCTGTTGGTAGGTGGTTGCTTGTCAACATGATAATATCTGTGTTCTGTATCTGTTATAGAGAAGAACCTTCAGGGCACTAAGATGTACCTGTGTGTCAAGTTTGGTTGCTGAACTCCTGATCTTGTAGAAATGGTGTATACTGTATTGAATTACTAAGCAGCGATCTCTCCTAGCAATCTATGGTGAATTTTGTTTTAATTTATTCACTCCTGTTTCACAAACATCCGGAATGGCAAGCTAAAATAGACCTCAAATGTGTAGAGCTCAGTCCTAATGGGAAAGATGGCAGAAGGCAGAAAAGGTATTACAAAGCAAAGATAAAAATGGAGCGGATTCAACAGTAGGTTTAAGATTTCTCAGAGAGACTACCTGCCACCTGGGTGACATCAAAGATGAAAATCTGCAAGGCAATCCAAAGAACCATTGAAAAAAGGGACCACTCTGAGGCAGTGGAAAACAGACTGCAAACAATGAAGCAGGAAGTAAGAAACATGCTTAAGTTCCAAACTCAACAAAAGAGCAATCTTGTCAATCAAAAATAAACATCAAACAGACAAACTAGACATCCTCCAAAAAGCAAACAGAGCACAGTGGTGCTAAAATTCATCTCTACAAGAAAAAAAGAGGGTTGGTTAAAAAAAAATGATTGGGCTAAATACCAAAACAAAAATACAGAGAAAAACATTCAAAATTAGATCTGTCTGGATACTCAAGGGTCAATACAACGTCCCCTAAATGGAAAAGAGAATCCCTGAAATACACAGGAATAATTTTCCTAGAAAAGCAAAAGTTGCTAGTTCAATAGTTGTTACTATTTCTTATTACTGCAGTAATAAAAGGACATATACTGAAAGAACACATCAAAAAGATAAATTGGTGTAAATGACAGATTTTATGCTGGTAGGTGAGATGATGGATTCCTATTTTCATTACAAAATAGATATTGAGATAAATTGGCATTGCATAGGGACAGTAGGGGTTTTTGATACGGGCGACACGGGCGGTTGCCCGGGGCGGCATCACGGGCATTGGCAAAAAAAAAAAAAAAAAGTTGCTCGTACTCATGCTGCCCCGACATCAGCCAGCGCATATTGGGAATGGTACAGGCCCCGATCGGTTTTCTATCACCCATTTGCTGGGAGTAAGGGCGCCCTCGGTTTGCGAGGTGCGCCTGCTGCTTGCGGCACAGGGAGGAGAGGGCGGGGCGGCGGGAGATTCTATGGCTGGCTGGAGCAGCGTCTAATAACCAACTCGCAAAATAAAACAAACCAACAAACACGAAAACACCAGACATTATAACACAGCCTTATAATTTTTTATAATTTTTCGAAATTCTATATGCGAAAAGTGAGCGCTCGGTGCGCCTGCTCGCTGCTGAAGTCAAGTAAACTTTATTGTCATCTCCGCTACAGAGGGAGTGTTTGCCAAACAGGCTAGGACCACCACTGCATAGGAAGATGAGATGTTTTCAAACTTTCAAAAAAATGTTTGTTAGAAAATAATACTGCTACTACTACTACTACTAATAATACATTATGTTCAGACTTCTTTAAAATACATATATCAGATATTTCTCCCCAGCACTGACAAATACTTAATGGCTGCATTGCTGGCAGCTGAGAAAAAGCTCTGACCAAAAGATGGATGATATATCTGCTAAACTTTATTCTCCCATAAAATGGGAAGTTACACTTCAGAGACCGACTTCAGTTGATGTAATCAATTCAAAATACCTCAAAATGTAAATCTTTTAAATGTTCTCACTATATTGTTTTTGTTTGTGTAACCGTTTTTGTATGAGTTATATAATACTATTTTTCTGCAAGAAAAAGGATACACTGCATAACAAAACTACATCAATGCATTAGAGAATATGATGCATTGAAAAACTATTTGCTCAGTATTGTAGTAATTTCTGGTAAATGAAGCATTGCTGTGTCTCTCTAAACCTGTTCATGCTCCATTAATAATTAATGCCGGGCTAAAGAAATGATGGAACTGTCACTGTGATCTGATCATTACGTTGCTTTCACAGTGACTGTTGATCAAAATTTCCCTCCATTTAGGCTGTCGTCTAATATGACTTTTTCCACTTGGAACGTTCCATTGCAGCTGGAGTGCAGCTGTATCTATTTAATATGTGCATATAAGCAATCACAATCACTGGTGTTTATATATGAGTAAAAAAGAAAACAGCTATGTCTGAAGTAAAGTAAACTTTGAAAAATAAGAAGAATTTATATTGTGCTTTAGTTAACACAAATGGGATAGTATCTTGGGACAGAAAATTACTGTGTAGCTTTCAGGTAATTTAATAGAGGGGAAAATGTCAAGATGATGACTTCCTGTGCTTCGCTCTTTTTTAGACTTGCCCTGAGGAAGGCAGACAAGATGAAACCAGACTAGACCCCGAACAACAAGGGCTTCTGTTAGGGGACTGCTCTCTGACTCATCTTCTGCAGCTTTAACAAGACATCTGCAAAGGGCTATGTCTTTGTCCAAAGCGAAGCAGCATTCACGGTCTTTACCCTCTTCTCCCTCCACCCTCCTTCCTTTTCTTACTCATTCACACATGTTGAAACCACAGATGTGCATGAAATCTCAAATAATGGTGGAAAAAATGTCACTAGCTGAGAAATGCAATGTTAGCTCTCACTGTATTTATCTACCATTATAGTTTTTGTGTGTTTTGTGCATACTAAGTTTTTATAGAAAATGATTTGTAGGTTTTTTTTGTGGCTTTTTTGTTTTTTGCCTTCATTGCTAGTCTAGTGTTACTTCTTGCTTTAGTACACCCAGAACCTTGTGAGAGCCACAGTCACTGGTAATCTGTTACTGTTTTACACTTCCAATTTGGCTGGAAGGAAAATTTTTCACAGTCTGCATTCATAGTTGGTCCATGCGGATGGCTGATAATCCCTTAAACAATCCATTCAATCCTTCTGAATACATAAAAGATAAACAACAACTGGTTGCAGTCACAAAGCACGAGGTCAACTTGGGCTTCTTTCCTGATTTTCCATTTTCTTGTTTCCTTTTTTTTAAATACAGCTAAACACATCGAGATATGCTCCAAAGGCCTTCATTTTCAGGGGAATGGATTATAGTCAACAGTGCCAAAAAGCCGCAGAACTCATTATCTTGTCCTCCTTTTCAAAGACAAAATTGTAAGCATTGTTTAATCTATAACTGGAGGTTGGGCTTTACTAAGGGGTCAGTCATGCAAGATTTGCACATTCATGCAAATCCGATAGGCTAATTTTTGGCGATAGAATATTGTGATGAGTCCTCGTTCAGCTGGCAGAGAGTGATTGTTGAGTAACTGCTGAAGAGTGATTCTTTTTCAATAAATTACTGTTTAATGACCAAGTGATGACAGTCAGAATTTAATCAGTGACACCAGATAAGGAGCAAACTACATAGGAGATAAATTGGTGCTTCCTTCAGAGCTACTGAGAAAGCCACAAAAATACATTGACAATCTTCAGTGATAATCTACCCATGTCTACACACATAAATGCAACAATCAGCAGGTTGCACATAGGGTTAACTAACTATGCTGTAAAATGTCAAATGAGGTACGACCTGTTCCATTACTTTTCAGAAACCACTCACCAATGAACGACTGCTCTTTTGATGTGGATTACTCTAGACTCGAGAGGGATTTAATGCACTTGAAATGTCACTGTCAAGCTAGAGCCTTACATAGAAAATGACATTGTGCTTGGGTACAACTAATTATTTTTAAATCAATACAGGAGGACACAGAATGCATTTTCTTCTTCATGTTTCCTTCTCTTCTCTATTACCTCCACTGTGATAGGATTTCTCTTTACAATGAATGGAAATGTCTGGCTTGGAACATCCCCCCACACTTTACAACGCATTTCCCCACATATCAATGTACACCCATGGTGTGGGCTGTCACATGGGTAATGAATAGCAGCAATGAGATGCAGGGGAAGTAAGATAAATAAAATAATATATTGCTTTGTCACTGGATTCGTTCAGACTACTTTAACTGGCACACACGTCTTCCTGCTGTCAGCACAATATCTGAGGGAGGAGAGCAGGTAGGCTGCATTATCAAGATATTCATCATCAGGCTGGATGTTAACGTATGCTGGAAGCTCTCAATCTCCATTCGCCACTGCTGCCCTATCATGGTCACTTGACCGGTTAAAATCTGCACCCTATTTGTTTTATTAATACTTTTGACTTGATGTGATTTAAATAGTTAAATAGATATACATAGATCATGTATGGAGTCCATATATGATCAATGATGAAAGAATGTCATTGTTTTTCTTTACCAGATTCCTATGCAAAAAGACATATCTACAGTTGTGATAGTTAATAAAAATTTACAATAATGATTTTGTTTCTTTTTAAATATTATCATTCTCTTTAAAAACAGAGGGACATAGAAGACCACTGGGGGTTCCTAAATGAGCATGTTTAACTTAGTTGGTACACAAGATCTATAGAGCTCAAGATTTGCAGAGAAGAAGAAGTTAAAAGGGGACTATCCCGATTTCAAGTCAGCTGCATTTTTCAGTTAACCCTTTAAGACCTACCATACAACCAAGTCCGCCAGAGCTTATATTGTATTTTTACATGCTGTGGAGCCATTTTTGGGAGCATTTCAAATTGATATACATCAATACAACCATTATAGCCCAAATTTTAATAATATGTATGCATTAAGTGCATAGTAATTACATAAATTGCAAAAAAGTGCAATAAACTACAAAAAAATTGAAAATCGTTTTTGTTTTTTTAACATATATTTCTAGTTAGAGAAATTTAAGAGGCTTATCCCTCAAAACTGTAAATACAAAAAAGTTGCACAAAATAGTTTCCCACCACAGGAAATTTATTTTGAGTGTCTTCATAGTTTTATTTTTGAAATACACCAATTTTTATATACTGCAGGAAAAACGAAAATAAATATTATAATGCAAATTTGCAAAAAAAAAAATCAAAATAAACTATTTCCAGCAGTGCAAAATGAGTCCTAAGCATCCCAGAAACCACACAGAAAGTCATAAAGTCAAACATGACTTATAAAAACAAGCTGATGGCATAAGATGTAAGTACAACTCCTCCGGTTTCATATGCAAAAAAAAATATTGCGCTAGCTTACGTGGTTTCAGTGCTACAGGGATTTAAAAATAATTATGCAAAACGGAGCATCCCTGCTCTGACCGGCTTTAAAGGGTTAACACAGCGTGATTTCCTTTGGTGTTCAGTAACTAAAGTCCTGCTCTGGGGTGTGTTTTTCTTTATTACAAAGTTGCTTTTGATCTGCACCATAATGACTCACTGTGTCAATTTTAGTGTCAGAAAAAATAAATAAAATGAAAATATATAACATTAATTGACTAAGTGCCTGTTGGGTGTTAATGTAACGATCATAAAAAATGTGTAAAATGTATTCACATTTCAAACAAGTCAGAGCTCTTCTGGGCAGTAGCTACAGATAATTTTCAAACCATGGTACAGCTTTGATAGCCTGAAGATGCCTAGCATACATCAGCCATCTGTTAGGCAGCTAAATAACAAAACCCACTGATCTGAGCAAGATCTTTCATGACAGGCACACACAGGGATGTGTCGGGAAGGCTTTCTTAGCATTTAAACGTACTCAAGCTTGCTAATTATGTTAAATCAGATCATTTTTCACTTAGAATTACGTAGGTGGGTCATTAAAGGAGAAATATAAGTGTTAATTGCGCTAGGGCAAAGATTAAAAGTTAATTACTTCCTTTAAAATGTTTTGAAAAGAAACGTACTCTATTGTCAAAGTCAAAAAAAGTTAACCCGGCTGCTTCATGATCACATTTTAATCACTGGGTCACCTTAAAATGTTAGTGCCAAAAAGTCTGCATGATGTTTGACCCAAGCACAGTTGGAGCAACCTAAGCACCCCAGCAGGAAAATAAGAAAACCTTGGCAGGCTCTAAGCATAAACGAAGGAGGGGGAGGTTATGCATCCTCCACACAATGGCTTAGGCGGTGCCCCAGGCCTGTGTCTGCTCTCCAGAGGTGCAAAGAACTTTAAAGATAATTAAAACAAGACTCAAGAAGACAACTTTAAGGATAAGACTTCTTACTAGTGACTAAACTAGTTAGTCCTTGAGGAAATATGGATGCAGTCAGAAGTGAAAGATGCTCAGTTTGTTGGTGAATAAAATTGGTTAGGTTAAGGAATTGCACATGCACACTGTTAAAGGTTATACACAGAGCTGAAAAGATACAACAATATTTGATACAAGCTAGAGACAGGCTCATCGTTTCATTTCATTCTTTCTAACTTTGAGATAGATCCAAGTGGAAGTGGATTTCACGTTGCTTGCCAGGAGGGTTATGTTCAGTGTGCAATCATTCCTCTACACTATGAGGTAATAATTAGTAATCTTCAGTGTGCAGCTGCAGAATGTAAGCAGTGCCATCAAAGATCCTTCCTGCTTGCATTATAGTACTTCTACATGTTTGTAAAAACAATGTTGACAATACCAATTATCCAGTTGCATTAAAAAAAAAGATGAATATAAATAAGCTCTATGGTCACTTTAAATACAATGTATTCTTATTTTGCTGCATTCACACACCGCCACTTCTTAAAATATGAATGAAATAAAGAAGCAATAAGGAAATTTTACAAGAAGTTACTTTAGATGTTACCATACAATAAATATGCTGAATCCTCCAAACGTCATTACGAAAGCTACTTACATATGAAACGACATTTCAAAAATATTGAGAACATATTAAACATTCATATCCAATCATATCCTTACCCAGTGATTAACCCTTGAGGGAGTTTTCAACATGTTAACGGAGAAATCCTCAAAGCAGTGTCTGGAGCAGTTTGTTTGACACCTTTGACGCCACTCTTGCCATTTCCAGGCCTTAGTGTCCTAATTATAATGGAACTGCTAATGAGGCTCAGTTGTTTGGAGATGAGATAATAAGCCTGGAACATCATTACAAATCCCATGCCATTATATTTTAACTGATTTTAGCTAGAAAATTCAAACACAAGTCAATTACGGTGCTGTATGTGATCCTGCTCAAGCTGAAAAATGAATTTCCTCACACCTTTTTACGAATGCTATTCTTCGTTTACGACACAGTTTTGTTTATTCCCAAGGATAGTTCTTTTGTTTCATTTCCCCCCTTCATTACACTATTGAAAGTATAGCTGTTATGGATTTCATTACTCTTTATTACTTTATTCTAAAACAAAATTAAACAGGATAAACCTGGTGTGTGCCTTTAGGATAACTGATTTCAGTGAACTGTATTTGGAAATAAATAAGTCACTCATAAACATTATATCTGTCATTTCAGCAGGGGCCATTTAGTGGAGCTAAACATAGTTCGAATAGTGGGCTGTGTGATTTTCATGGCAGAGTAAACCATAATCACCTGTACCAACAAACTGATAATGACCTCACCCTGGCAGTGTTCCTAGCCCATCTCCTTGGGGTAATGACCCCTCAGAGCCTCTGAACTTGCTGTGTATGCTAATGCCACACTGCTCAGAGTTTTACTGTCTTTCCAGCCCACACAAGAGGTCAGGTTCACCTTCAGTCAGGCGTTAAAATGAAGTCCTTTCTCTTACCAAGCCCATCACTCAAGACCATTCGACTCCCAATTGAACACATAAAATGTAGTCTTATGAGCTACCTGCATCATACATTCCCTGTAAATGGAAGATGAAGTCTATCTACAAAGAGGGTGCAGCATGTAAAATGCAATGGTGGAAGAGGGAGGTTCTAAAAGTGCAATATTACAAGATTCCAGTAGTGGGTCATTTATCAAGGCAGAGCACAGTACAGCATTTGCAAGCAGTGAGTGAGATCAAAGTGTGCATAGGCTCTTCATATAACAATGCATTCATCATATCTGTCTGTGGTACAGTTCTACCTCTTTGCATAGCTTTCCCAGATTATTCATAGAAATGAATATATATTTCATCGGGCAGATACACATTCAGGGTCAGCCAGAGTGCAGTGCCCGATTCAGGATTTCAGACCCTTTCTCAGGGGCAGTAGTGGTGGATAGTACATATGATACCTTTCAGTCACAATCAGTGACGGGGATCAGCAAAACTACTGATATGTCCGAAGTTGACCTACAATCATTATTTCTGCAGAGGGACATTGAAATTAGCATTAGGTTTTATAACCCCTACATGTTGATGCTTGTTTTATAGTAAACTGAATGTAGTCAAAAACGAAAACATAAACATGATGATTATGCCACCCTAGTTTGAGTTCTCAGCCTAATTTATTTTTTGAGCCAAAAATGTTAATGAGCAGGAACAGAGTTTGAATATATCAGGATACAAATGTTGCTGTGTGGGCTGGGACAACTGTCACTTTTCCTGTGGTAACTTCCTCAGAGCATAACTTTCAATGTGGTCAGAAGATTTAGCCTAGGTACAGTTCTGAAAAGCAGGATGGAATACAAATAGGTGGCTGCAACACGGACAAATTATTTCCAGGAATCCTGCAGTTTAAAACACCCAGTAACATCCATTCGACTCCAGGATGTTCAGTATTCAGTACAGTAATTTCATTTGGATACCGAGCAGCTTCAGTGAAGCAGAGGTCCCTCTCTCACCTTCAGTGTGGGTTCATGTAGTTCTTGAATAGAGGCTATAGGATGTGTGAAACTGAAGGTTGACGCTCCAGTACTCCTGGCCAGGAAACTGCCTCCCTTTCAATCACCTTATTCAAAGTGTCAGTAAGCTTGTTAACTGCAATATTGCTACCCTGAGTCTAATTTCGTGCATGACATACGTTTGTTTGTTTCATTCCGGCTGCCTCGCTAGCCATTTACTTATCAAAATTTTCACTCAGGCATACTGTAATCACCAGTGCTGGATTTTTTCAAGAGCTACAGTGTGACTCTTTTGCTGGTGAAACACTAACATAAAAGTGGAATCAACATTATGCCCAGAAAACAAACAAAAAAACTCATGAGCATATATATCTTGTCCTAAAATGTCTTTGGTAGCAACAATATGTTTAACAGCAAAATATAGCAAAAATACCATGAAACTAAAAAATATAACTAAACAGCAAATCTACAGGATACAATGAATTCCCCAATTCATATTTAGCCAAATTAAGACACACAGTCATTGGTTTCAGCAGAAGCTTATTAAAATACTGGCAACAATAGCTAGCTTAACCTATTTTATTGATTGATTGATTGATTGATTTATCTTTCTGAAATCACACACCCTATTTTTTGTCTATGTATTTGGGCTGCTGGGTTTCTGCTGAGTTCAGCTGAATATGTGAACCAGTTTGAATATCAGTGAGAGGAGAGCGGAGGGGAAGATGGAAGATCCATGTGGTCCTAGGGTGTGGCGTCCCTTCTGCTTTAGTGTCATTAGCGTCATTTTAGTATTTGGGTTATAAACAGTTAAGGGTCCAGGGTACACATCTTCTTCTTCCCTGTTACAGTCCGGTCCAGGGAGCGTTATAATATCTTTCAGAAACAGAATGCATTTCAGTTTGTGTTATCATCAAACGCCAGTACTCTATCTGTGCTCCTAACCCAGAATTTGCAGCCGGTACAACTGCTAACTGAAGTTAGTTTACCCTCTCTCAGTAATCCTATCTGTATATAGCCAGATCTCTTACTACTATTGATCTGTATCCCCACTCCCTTTCAACTGTGTTGTGAGAAAATGGTCCATGAAATATTTATTTTCCCTGCATTTCCCCCTCTTCAAATCTGGGCTATTCTTCCCAGTCACACTTGCTGATCCAAGCCATATTTTGAGGCATGGATTTAGCCCTCAGTTGCCTCAGCTTAGTGCATATTATTCAGCAAGTTAGAGCTGCATCACTGCACAGTAAAGGTTGAAATCTAAAGCAACATAAACACGGTCCTCTTGGCCATTGTAGACAGCAATGTCATGAATGTTATTACTCCCATCCACCTTCTAAGGCCTGATTATGTTCCACTGTAGCAAACAGGGAGAAACATTTGAATGCAGACATATGATTAATGTAGACCTTTTTAGGGATAGATTGTTACCTCATTTAGAATACTTTATAATAAACTATTTTTTAATCCCTAAATAAACAAAAAAAAAAAATCAGATTATTGATTAGATTATTCTCTAGATTTTTCTTCAATAAACATTGACTATATCAACAGTTATCATTGTAGATTAAATGGGACATATATTTTTGAACCACATATATATGTGTATCTTGTGCATAATAGTACTTGTGCATAAAATGATAGATTATCTGTCTAAGGATAGATTTAATCATTAGTTATGATGAATCTTTGACTTTCTTCCATAGTCTCTTTTATCCTTTCTTCCTCCTCCAGATGGCTGTGTCTAACCTCTGGCAGAACTAAGCTGAACTCTATTATTGTAGGTTCTTTACCCTACAATATAAAGCACCTGGAGGTGAATATTGTTGTGATTAGATGGGGCATATATGTGTATGTATATATATATATGTGTGTATGTGTGTGTGTATGTGTGTGTGTAGAGAGAGAGAAAGTGAAAGCCAGAGAAAGATCATGGCCTCCATAAATTGTAAAGCACACATAAATTAATCATCAAATTGAAGTTTATGATAGTTGCTCACAGTTGGGCTGAAAGCTAAAAGCCTTGCATTTCCTCTGTAGAAAACAAAGCAAACAAAGAAACCCTGGTTTGTGTTTGTTGTATGTACTATATAGCATCAGTATGTAGTAATTGTGGGCTTTGTGACATCTAATAAAGACCTACATTCTTTATGCTTGTATTCACCTCTGCTATCTTCAAAGGTTAGAACTCCCAGTCATTTTATTTCGAGCCTAGAATCCCTTCATGCTGCATATGAGTTTACACTTATGGAGGCCGAACAGATGCACTACAAATTGGCTGGTTACCACAGTTAGTGGCGACATGGTGGACCACTGGAGAATTACTAGCATCTGAGAATCTTTATGTTGTCAAACAACTGCATCAACCAAGTTATTTTAGAATAAATTATTATAAGATATGAAAAAAGGTCCTACAAAAGTGTTACAGTCGAGTTAATGAGCTGCCTTTTAATCGTAAAAACAAAAAGATCTGACAAAGTGAAGTACAGAACTAAAAAAAACAACCATTATTCCATAATCTACAGAAACAGAAGAGAAATAAAATCAATGACATCTGTCAGTCATCTGTGTCATAATTGATTCAACCATGAATTGTGCACTCTACCAAAAAATCCTGAACGATAATGTCTGACCATCAGTTTTGCACCCTAAAGCTCAAGGACATTCGCGTTACGCTGCAAAACACACCAGTAAGTCCACCTCTGAATGTCTCAAAAAAACCAAAATGATGGTTTTCGGATGGCTACTTAAAGTCTGGACGTAAATCAGATTAAGATGTTTTTATGTTGTTGTGCTTATCCTCTTTTGTTGGCATTATTAATTCAATTCAATTTCAAATCAATTTCATTTATTTAGTGCCAAATCACAACAGTAGTCACCCCAAGGCACTTCATATTGTAAGTAATAACCCCACAATAATAGAGGGGGAAACTCCAAACATTAAATGACCCCCTTTGAGAAAGCAGTTGGCAACAATGGGAAGGAAAAACTCCTTTTTAACAAAAAGAAACCCCCCAGCAGAACCGGGCTCGGGGAGGGACGGCCATCTGCCGTGACCAGTCGGGGATGAGGGGAGGAAGACAGGATAAAAGACACACTGTGGAAGAGAGCCAGAGATTCATAATAATGAATGATTAAATACAGAGTGGTGTATAAACGTATAGTGAGTGAAAAAGATGAGTGAAGAAGAAACACTCAGTGTATAATGGGAAGTCCCCAGAAGCCTAAGCCTACTGCAGCATTACCAAGGGAGGATTCAGGGTCACCTGATCTAACCTCAACCATGTTTTAGCAAAAAGGAAAGTTTTAAGCCAGAAAACTGGGAGCTGGTTCCACAGAAGAGGGGGCTGAAAGCCTACTTTTAAGTATACGAGGCACCACAAGTAAGCGGGCAGTCTTAGTGCAAGCGGTCTATTAATGTGATTGATTTACTCATGACCCTGTGACACAATACATACATTTATGTGAATAATAATAATAGTAGAAAGGAAAACAATAACATGAACAAAAACAACACATAAAAAGAAGTTGACAAACCGAAGGAGCCTATAGAGAGTTTGTAGAGCGTTTTTTTTGGCAAAGCAAATTGTTTGGCACAACAGGGCACTGAAAAAAAGAAGATTCATCTCAAGCTCAGAAACACAGAGGCTGGCATTATGTTAAAGAGGCAGTTCATTCTCAAATACTCTCCAGTGTGGCTGAATTAAAACAATTCTGCAAAGAAGAGTGGGCCAAAATTCCTCCACAGCGATGTGAAAGAGCCACTGCGAGTTATCTCAAATGCTTGATTGCAGTTTTTGCTGTTGGCATATCCAGTTATTAGGCTTAGGGGGCAATTACTTTTTCAAATAGGGCCAGGTGGGTTTGGATATATATATATATATATATATATATATATAATTTTTTTTTTTACCTTACACGTTGTTTTTAATGAGGTCATCTCTGCTTAATATTGAAATATTTTGATAATTATATAAAAGATTTATGCGTGATAAATATGTTAGAGGTAAGAAATCAAGAAGGGGGAAAATACATTTTCATGGCACTGATTTTTGACCCTCTGATTTCTGTTAGAATGGTGACACTGATAATTGTGGAATTAAAGACATTATTTTACTGTTACTATTCATAATCATCATAATTAATTTCGTAATCATTATCATTAACCATTGCATTAATTCTTATTTTCATCAAAAGCATTGATTGAAGCTGTTGGCATTATGTTATAATTTGTATTACTGGTGTTATCATAATCACGTACTAACCTTTTCATTACAGGTGTAGTTGTAATCATTTTATATACACTTATTTAAAGAGTTGAAGCTCAGTCGGTGAAGGTCGTGAACTTTGTTTGGCGCTATGATCAGACAATACATGGTGTAAGGGATGTTGAGCTATGGAAAGAACACGCTTACACAACACATGTTTTACATTCTTTTATTAAGCTTTGAGTAGGGGCATTTTGGTAAAACATTTATTCAATAGATCACATATACTTTTAGTTATGATTATTACACACACCACTGAGAGCTTCTGTCTGGTAAAAGGTTAGAAGCGCCAACGGGCGGGGTGAGGCTGAGTGCGTTGGAGGTCGACACACACACACACACACACACAGACAACAGTTGGGCTCATGTTTAGGCTAGGAGTTCGAATAACAGTTTGCAAATGCCTGTAGCTGCAAAAGTAGGAGATAAGTGAGAGTCGGCACCTGGCCTCGAGACGGAGAGAAGGCTCTTTTTAGGGCTGGGCGATATGACCCAAAATTCATATCTCGATATTTTTTAGCTGGGTGGCGATATAAGATATATATCTCCATATTTTTTTAAAGCCATAAGTTAAGAACAAAGAGAGAGTTCTTAGTCACACTGTGTCCCAGATGTCACATGGGCACTTTTACTAGCATACAGCATAGATTTACATGAAGAAATTACTCAAAAATAAATTATCAGCATTTATTAAATAATCATGCTCCATAAATAAAAGAAAACAATGTTGTTTTTGTGCATAACAAAAAGCTCATAATTGTGCAGTCAAAATGTGAACTAACAGACACTGAGCATAATAACAAAGACAGATTTCACAGCTGCTCTGTTCCCAACTTCTACTGCGTGACTGACAGCCTTGAGTTTGAAATCCTCTTTGTAACTATGTCTCTTAACAGGTGCCATTTATGGTCCTTATACACACACAATACGGTAATATTATGTTGAAGCACAGTACGTATCACTCCGCGAGGCTCCAGACTACGGTAGCCGTAATGCTCTGACAATCCATCAAGCGCTGCATCTCCGTAGCTTACCAAAGTCGTACTAAAACATTTTTTGACAGATTGCTGAGCGCCGTGTACCACCTAAAATCGGTTCGCGGTCAGTAAGCACAACCAGAATTCATACATAAGGCGCGCTGTCAACTTTTGAGAAAATGAAAGGATTTTAGGCCGTGCAGCCCCTGTGGGCTGTCGTTAGCATGGTTAGCTCGTTAGCGCGGTTAGCTCGCTAACATGTTGACGCCGTCCAGCCCCACAACTCGCTAACGGAGATTTGCCGTGTCCATCTTGTCGCTGCCTGCAGGTGAAGCTATGGGGGAGGAGGGGGAGTTGTGTTCAGTGAAGGAGAGGCGAGGCCGAGTAACGTTGCGTAGAGACAAAAGTGGATGAAAGAGAGGCAAACTTGTGGCTCCACAAGTATAATTATAACGTAACATAGACTATATCGATATAAAGGATATTGTCACATCTTATATCTCGTATGAAAATATATCGATATTTTTTTAAAAACTCGATATATCGCCCAGCCCTAGCTCTTTCCATATATGTCGAAAGTCGTCAATATTATTGTATGTGCTTTGTATGTGTTTTGACGCAATGAAGGGGCATCATAAACAATACCCTGATATAAAATAATTGTTTCTGTAAAGCTGGGGGCAGGTGATTGCTGATGTGTGCAGTGTTCATCTCCCCGCACATATGTGTGTTCATTAAAATCATTGTTTGACCGAAGCTCTTCTGGACCATTGTTGTTTTTGTGCTCACCCTCAATATCTGAACCCATAACATAGTCTACATACAGATATGACTTTTTGCACAGTCTTTTGATGCTAAACTGTTTGGAGTTTTTGACAGTTCCCCCCGTAATTATTTCTTTTAATTAATTAATTAGATTTTTGATATGGCACAGTCTGTCTGTCTAGTTAGGCCACAGAAGTGCATGTCCTTCTGCTGGTGCATTCTTAATTATGGCTTTGGTGATATTGAGGCTGACATTTAAGATCCCTTCATGCCTGTGTTTTTTTGAAAGACCTGAATAAGGCCCATCTGGTCTAAGTAGGACACTGGGGATGACAGTGTGCCAGCATGTTAATATGTTCTCACACAGATGCGGGGGCTGCTGTGTTAAAGAGATGATGATGACACTCCCAGTCACGTTCACTCACTTAGCAAAAGTTGTCTCCTCTTGATCATTCTTGACAGTAACAAAAAGGGTGAATATTCTCTAATCAAGGCCAAAAATTCTGATCACTGCTGGCATTTCCCTAATCACCCCCATAATAGCATTTGGAGGACAGTGTCAGAGGATAATGGAAGGTTAGTCATACTAAACAATAAGAAATAACAGGTGTATTTAAAAGATGGCAAATCCATTAACACAAAGATGTCACGTAGGCTCCAGAACTGGTGGCACAAAATGCATTTTTTGACATAAAGGTTTTCATAGCTTACATTAATTATCTTTAATAAATTTAATTAACAATCCAGTTACTCATTTTTCCTTTATACAAGGTTAAGAAAAAATGTGCTATCCTACCGTACCATCTTAATATTTAATGGCAACAGGCTATCTAAACAATTCAAAGTTAGTACAAGCTAGTAGGTTCTTGGCTATGTCTGTTATGTACAGACACAACACTGGCTCATTTCTTGAGTTAGGTGTCATTTTTAGGCTTTACTTATAATATTTCTACTTGCAATAGAAATTTTAAAAGTCTGAAGTCATCACTGACGTTTCAAGGCAGCTCATGTGTTTTCTTGTTTCCGATATACTGTCTCACACACATAATTCAATAAATTACATTGTCCACAAATGAAAAGAAGATGAAACTACGAGAACGAAAAAGGGAAACATTATCCAGAATAAATCAGAAGTTGGTGTAGTAAAAGGAGTTGAGCATGCTTGCTGGTTTATCCCCGTCTGAAGTAAACAGTTTTAGCTCTCCAAACCAGTCTCCTTGCTGTGTTCTCCCTTTGAAACAGCAGCCAGGCTTTCCATTAAGTGTCAATGTGCTATTGAAGCCTTCCTCTTTCACAAAGATTATTTTTCACTTTCATATCTGAAAGTGTGCAGCCAGATCTAATAATACCATATCGAAATTGATGTTGGGGAAAATTTACTACTTCGTTGGAGAAAGAAAACAATGAGAACACAAATCATGTCCTCTATCCCCAAATGTCACCACCAGATTCTTTAATACCAATGAATAAACACTCATTTTTTTTGTGTCAGTTGAATATAAAAGCTCCACCAGAGTAACACTGAAGACATCCTGAAATGCATGTCCCAACTAAGGCTAACTTCTTATCCTAAATGAGAAGATGGTCCTAAAGGGAGGTAATGAAGACCTATAAGCCACTTCCTGCTGAGATGTGTGGAAACAGTACCCTTTATAATAAAGGCTAGTTGCTGCATTTAAAATCTCCTTTTTATGACAGAAAGGAATTAGTCACAATCACCCACCTTGGGAATGTTCATAGGCTTATGCAAAGGTTATATGCAGTACAAACACTGCAAATCCACAGCCATAGGTACTATTTCAAGGACAAAAAGGACAGATACATAAAAAAGAAATAACTGCAATTCTCAAAGTATTGCTAATAATTTGCTTTTCTTAAAGTGAATGCCTAATAAATCTCATGATTTCTACGTTGAAACAGCCACTTACTTATTAGCACAAAGCATTTACCTCAATCCAATATTACAATGTATTGATGATATGAACTATATCTGATGTTAATGATATAAAAACAACGTACATTGGTATCTTCAGGGTGATTTACAGGCAATACACTTTCCTATTAAAAGTTCTGATATCAAGATTGTGTTTTCCTGTCTCTTCTGTGATTTCCACACTGATTTTCTATGCAATATTCTTGTAGCTTTTTAAAGGAGCAGAAATTTGAAAGTGTTAAGTTAGTTCATCCAAAGTTTAGAATAAGCAGAAAGAATATTACTACAAAAGCTGGAATGATTAATAGTCGAGACAATACTAGTCTAATGAGCAACGTTTGTTCCGGTACACCACCGAAACTGATCAACGTGGAAATAGGATGAAGGTGGCATTAAGCCACTATTAGAAAGAAAGGATGTTCTGAATCTAATATATAATTGTCTACTTTTAGCTTGTGGAATCAAGTGCCACAAGTAGTGAGCCCACATGATGCAATGTGCTGAAACCAATCAGGAATAAAAACTTCAGTGCTCTGCTCTGGAGTTTTAGTTTCCCTCTTTCTTTATAATTGGTTACAGATGTTACAGTTTATGAGGCAATTGCATTTAACAAGACTTTAGCATAAACAACAACAGCTGGATGATCAGCTGCTGAATCCAGATGTATGGGAAGTTGAAAACAGACACATCAAACTTTGTCTCAATGAAGTATTCTGAAAGAACAAGACATCTTGATTTAGATGCAAAACACAATCCCATGCATGGCTGGCTCCTCCCATGAGGGGCCAGAAGATTAAGATTTAATGGTGATACTGAGGGAATGACACTATGTGTCTGCATACTCCCATCTCTTCACACAACATCACGTCTGCTGCCTTTCTACCTCATTCTCTCATCAAACAAAATTGCAGATGCATTTTCCTACAAAGCCATGCCTACATTCAAATTTGGGCACGCAAACATATTCACACACAAACACAAGTAAGTATGCCATAAATTACTGTATGCACATGCACGTGCAAATTTACATACTCTTATAAAAACTCTGACAAAAGCTCTGCTGCAGGCAGGGGGAGTCAGCTGTAAATTAAAACTCTTGTCAAGATTATCTTTTTGTAGCATGAAAAATGGAATTGGCTTAAAAAGTGTTGGATCGGCACTCAACATGTCTGGCAAAGCAAACGTGACTGAAGGGAATGCACTGATGTAAACATACATAAAAAATAGCCATTATTGCCCCTTTTGCATTGATATTATCAGTACAGACTGTCAAACTCAACTAATGCATTACACACAAGGACTATTGCTGTCTGGATCATCTTTATTGCCTGGTGACTTAAAAGAGTGCAACATTGTTCTCTAGGTCTACAAGAGAAAGACAAAGAGAAATCAATGTTTCAGTTTACAGCTAATAAAAGTCAATATTGCATCTACAAAAGAACTGCATGCCTCAATTTTAAGGGCCACATTTGAGAAATTCAGATGCAACCAACTAGTTAACAATAGAAGGGTGAAAATCTAAGTGTAATGACTTCCTTTCTTAAACCAATATTCTTTATAATATATGAAGTAGTGAGAAGTAAAACTGACAGATCAGTTTTCAGTTGAATTTAAGGCGTCACGCCTAATGACAATGGATGTTTGCACATCTGTAACAACCTTATAAACTAAATCGGATCGACAAAAAGAACATTTGCCTATATAGCCATATTTCTCATATGTCTAACTGCAGCATGTTATCTTACAATGATTCACTATAGTAAATATAGTCTATAGTAATAGCTATCCTGCACGCATGACTAAACAACTGCTTAACTTACAGACCATTTAGCATTCTAGTGACACATGGAAATAAGAACACAAGCCAAGGGAAAACCTTTGAATGACTTTTCCTACACTACCCGCAAAAAAAAAAAATACACAGTACCAGAAATCCATGACTGTAAATTATTTATGATTCATAGGTGCTGTCTCAGAAGCTGTGAAGAATTCACAGACTCATTGTAAATTTAAAGGATGCTCTCAGCGTGAGCAAAAACCCAGGTTGACAGTGAAAAACCTTTTTCTCAGATGGGACATATCCTGCTGCTTTGACCTGTTTGTCCTGGCAGCATTGATGGGGAATTGAGCCATTATTCACCATTAATTTGTGGTTCAATGGTCAGAGAGGATGTAGCAGGGGACACTGACTCAACATTGCCATGGTGACATGGAGTACAGAAAGGAAATTAAACTGTAGGACACAAACAAGTCTAGTGTCACAAAGCTAAAAGTGTCTATATGGATTAAGAGTCCAACAAAGCTATTTAGGGTAAATACCATTAAATAGGACAATGGCATACTTTTTTACTCAAAGCACAAGCATATCGATTTAAAGACTCAGTAGAGTCGCATTTAAAATTGGGCTCTATGCAGTGATGACTAATGAACAACAAGAGGTTTGTGGGAATGACAAAGAGCTGAAATGACTAGGTGAAAATCATCTGCGGGGGTTCAAAATGGTAGCAGGTAGACAGTAACACCTCATGTCACCCCGACCTTTCAAAGACCACTTACAAGTTTTTTTTCATGGTTGGCCAATTCTCCTTCAAAATGAAATAAAATAATCTAAAACTAAGATTTCATTTCCTGAAGTAAAGCTCCTGTTGACACAAGCTGTTATGGCCAGAAATCAAATTGGACAGAGCACATAGAAGCCAGGTCAGTTAAAGGCTGAGCTAGACCTTGATGCAAACAATACTGTGCAGTGACACTGAGACAAATGACAGAAACATGGGCAAATACAACTAAATAAACTGTTTTATTCAGTTATTGATCTTACCAAAACTATCATGTCACTACTAAAATACATTGCTTATGTGAATTTAACCTTTAAGACCTACCATAGAACCAAGTCCGCCAGAGCTTATATTATATTTTTACATGCTGTGGAGCATGTTTATTTTGGGAGCATTTCAAGTTGATATACATCAATACAACCATTATAACCCAGATTTTAATAATATGTCTGCATTAACTGCATAGTTATTACATAAATTGCAAAAAAGTGCAATAAACTACAAAAAATTTGAAAATCGTTTTTGTTTTTTGAACATATATTTCTAGTTAGAGAAATTTAAGAGGCTTATCCCTCAAAACTGTAAATACAAAAAAGTTGCACAAAATAGTTTCCCACCACAGGAAATTTATTTTGAGTGTCTTCATAGTTTTATTTTTGAAATACACCAATTTTTATATACTGCAGGAAAAACGAAAATAAATATTATAATGCAAATTTGCAAAAAAACAGCATATGCATCAAAATAAACTATTTCCATCAGTGCAATATGAGTCCTAAGCATCCCAGAAACGACACAGAAAGTCATAAAGTCAAAGATAACTTTTAAAAACACCAGTATAGGCTCATAAGGCCCTAATAGTAAAAAAAACTACATTTCCGCAAAATGACGTCACTTCCGGTTTCGGGCAGGTCATGGCAGACATGTGATAGTTCGCGCTGATGGACGTAGGAAGTGTTACAAACAGCTGATCAGATCGGCAAAGCGTGTTTCTGGAATATTATGTTTTTGTTGCTGCAAGCGCTTTTTATGCAGTTTTTGCAAAGCTATATGTGGAAGGAAACTGTGACCGAGGACAAGCTGATGGCATAAGATACAACAGCTCTGGTTTCATATGCAAAATAAATTATTGCGCTAACTTACGTGGTTGCAGTGCTACCGGGATTTTTAAAAAGTTATGCAAAACGGAGCGTGCCTGCTCCGACCGTCTTTAAAGGGTTAACTTAAACTAAATATGATATGGAAATGGCAAAACCGTATATGATATGAACAGTGTGCATAAAATTACTAATTAATAATAACTTGATATGGTACAACTTGTAAATAAAGCATATTAGTAAAATGTGCTGACAAATACAATTAATTATCTTGACAACATGCTGGCTATCAAATAACAATGAAACCATCACACTTATGTAAGGCCTGGAAACTGAAACTGTTGTTATTGTTGTTGTTGTTGTTTTTTAACCAGTCGAACAACTTTAATTCACAGACCGCACCAAATTCTTCAAATATCCCACTCAAAAGATGCACAAGTTCACATTTTTAGTGAAGAAATAAATCAAAAATGAGTTCTGAGGTGAAGATTTTACACCAAAAATTGAAAACTTGAACATACTCTTGCATATTTACATATTTTATTAACTGTGGAAAATCAAGATATAATCGCTATGAAAGAGAAAGGTATCTTGCAGTGAAAAGTATGCAGAGCCTATTTGAGGCCAAATATATATTTAAAAAAAGAATAAATAGCTGCTTACCACTTTGAGAAGCAATCATCCCCGCAGCCATGGCCTGTTCTTTTCTCTCTTCTTTTGGTGTGGTCGTCCCTGTTTTTCTTGTTTTATCTAGAGAAAAAGGAAAAGTATAAAATATAACCATGAATCATGGCTAAGTTTATGACCACAGTGACAATCAGTAACTAGAATGTCAACATGTCCAAAGTAAAATCCCTAAACAAACCAACAAACATCAAATTAGATGGTGGATACATCATGCCTTAGACTTTGTTCTTAAACTGTCACATAATGCAGCATGTTTCAATGAGTGGTGAAAAAAATAAAGCACAAACCCAAAGTAGGGGTTAAACACAACAACAATCATTTAACCAGTAGTGAGAAAATTAAATATAACAAGCAAAATAGCACATAAATCAGATCTTTGGTAAAAGCTGGTAACCTGCTACATGTCAGAGACATGTGATTATCTGGGATTACTGTGAGTCATCACCTACTTTCCATTTTTTTTTGAATTGCGTTCATATATATATATATATATATATATATATATATATATATATATATTAGGGGTTCTACGATACTCGTATCGATATTGAACCGTTCGATACAGTGCTTTCGGTTCGGTACGCATATGTATCGAACAATACAACATTTTTAATTTATTTTATCAATTTTCCTTCTAACGGTGCTGTCTGTGTTGAGCGCTCAGTGGATCTGCGCTCAACAGTGCAGCCTAGGCGGAGTAGTCGAACGCAGATTCACTGAGCGCAGGGCAAGCTAGCGAGACAGAAGTTAAGCTCTCGTGCAACATGGCAAATTGAACCTCCCCCGCCCTCATTCAGATCTGGCGTTTGGAACTATTTTGGTTTTCATGTGACGTATGACCCTGAAGGTAAGCGCGTCATGGACTAAAGTAAAACAGTATGTTGGATGTGCCAGCAATGCTCAATTACATTGGTGGGAAGTAGTGTGTTAGCGCAGTTAGCTTGTTAACGTGTTGGCCGTCCAGCCCCACGCACGGGGCAATCCGTGGTAGCTCGTTAACGGAGATTTGCCGTGTTGTGTCGTTAACGTCATTTCAGATTAACACTGACAGCACTAGTGGGAACACAACGAATATGACTGCACATTTACGCCGACATCATCCTAGTGCAAAGACAAGTGGAAGCAGACAAAAACAACAAGCACGCATGCTACAAACTTTACCCGAGTCATTTAGACAGCCGTTAGCACATGATTCTCCTTATGGGGACCTGATATGTTTAATATGCTGCTGAGAATATAGCCCAGAAGAAGCGTATAGTATAGCTTTTATTTTAGAAAGAGACATTTCTCTGTAATAAACTCTCTTTTCCAAAGATGAGTGATTTCTCCATCAGATAGATTTATTATTTTATTACTTTGTTGTTTCAGCAAAACTGTACTTTTGAGTTAAAATATATATTTATAATTTGAATAAATGACAAATTAAAAAGGCATGAACATATTTTTTTGTATCAAAAAGATATCGAACCGTGACACCAAAGTATCGAACCGAACCGTAAATGTTGTGTATTGTTGCACCCCTAATATATATATATTGGGATTTGTGTCGTGCACGTGGGTACATGGATTGCTGTTCAAGTATCTGTTTCAGAAAGTTCGTAATAAACGGCATGTGGTGCAAAATGAACACTGGCCGCTTCTCACTACTTTCCTTCTATAATGAGTCCCCTTATCCAAACTACAGAAGGAAACACAAAGGATAGTGATTATGCAATAGGCGTGTCTGAGTTGTTAATGTGGTGATGATGAGAGAGAGAGAGGAGGGAGGGAGCTATCTACTCCAAGTCCAAAGGCAGTGAGATTAAATAAAAGTTTTACTCAGGACACTCTTGTTAAAATCACTCTTGACACCCTGCACTATTAGTACGCCATTAAGAGTTCAAGGACGATAGCTGTCCTGTTTTTTGATCATTTATCCCTTGGATCCCCTCGTTAAGCCTGAACCCAGTTCCTGACAATGGCCACAGAATATTGATGGGTTTTGAAAAGATGATTTTGCTGAATTCATAATAATCCTCTTCTTGTCTGTTCTTGATAATGCAGATGAGCCAGTCTTTGACATTCCAGAGTGAAAGGTTAATTGCCTGATGCTGATCTAAATCTCTCAATAAACTTGATATGTTATCGTCAAACAATACTAAAGGCTCCTCTTTTTCATTGCATCCAGCATCTAGTCTTATCATTGTTGCTAGATAGCAGATTTTAAAATTATTTACTTAAAATTATTTACACAACCAGGCAGGTCAGAGCTGGAATCTCTACATTGTGTCCTGGACCTGCCCAGGGGCTTTCTAGGACATGCATAAGTACCACACTTAGTAGGCATCCAGAAGGCATCCTGTTCAGATACTCAAACCACCTCAGCTATCTCATGGTGACATGGCATAACCCAGGTAGTGACCTGAGCACATCGGAGCAGTATACGTCACGTGATAGAGCGGCTGTTGTGTGCTAGACCTGTCGGCAGTCTGGAGTTCACACTGAAAGCATGTGGAGCCTCGCTACACGCTGCCGAACCAGGTGTTATGCAAAGGTAGGTATCCCGACAAAATTTGTTCCCCCTGCGTAGCGAGCATTCGCTGGGCCCGGAGTGCAGATCAAATCAAATGCTTTGCGTTGACGCTCAGCTTTCTCTTCACCACAACCGACCAGTACACCGTCCACATCACTACAGATGCTGCACAAATCCACAATTCAATCTATTCTTGTTGATTGAGAGATTTTAAGATCCTCCACCTGGGGCAGCTACTTGTCCTTGATCCAGAGTGCACACACCAGTGAGAACCATGGCCTCAGATTTGGTAGGGCTAATTCTCATCCAACCCACTTCATATTCAGCTGCAAACTGCCTCAGTGCAAGCAGGAAGTCACTGCCTGATGAAACAAGGAGAACTACATCGTCTGAAAAAGATCCTGAGTCCACCACACCTGACGTGCTCCACCTTCCACCTCATGACTGAGCCTAGAAATTCTGTCTTTAAGTATTGTGATTAAAATTGTTAAGACCCATGACAGAGACCAACACCCACCAGGAATGACGGCAATGGAGCTTTTCTTCTTTACACTGTGTGATAGTTTACTATTAAAACTATACAGGTGGAATTGGGTGCGTTTTACTGGAGCCCCTGGGGACCCCATGACATTTGCATTCTTAAAAACCACTAATCAAAGCAGAAATCTAACATAATAATGTCATATCATTAAGAACACATTGACAGTAATTAAAATAAATAAAGGGGAAAAATGATTTATATATTTAAAAAAAACACACAAAAAACAACTAACAAACATTGTAAGCTGTGGCTTGGGTCTACACATACCCTAGTCATTAGGATGAGGGTTAAATACCCTTCGACACTAGCTTTAGGGAAAACACAGTTCTGTATTGCTCTTTTGCTCTGAACGTAATATCCTTAAAGATACTTGAGGAACAGGTACAGACTAGTGATGGGATTTCCGGCTCTTTTTAGAGATCCGGCTCTTTCGGCTCGGCTCACTAAAAAGAGCCGGCTCTTTCGGCTCCGATCCGGCTCTTCAGATTGTTTTGTTGCTTTAATTATTTAATCATTAACAATAATATAAAATTATGCAGAAAAGGAATTACTAATGTAAAAAAAAGTGGTTTTATTTATATATGTTTATATATGGCCCCTAGAGACAAAGCACGTACAAACTCTAAAGCATATACAAACTCCAAAACACATTTCTAGCGTTTACTGAACTTCCAAAACAGAGCTACCCAGATCACTTAAATTACACAATTGAAAACATGTGTGTTGTTTGTTGTTTGTTTGTGTATTTATAGACAAGCACTCATATTTATTCAAATAATTTAAAAAAAAAAGTTCATTTACCTGTTACTACCACACACCAAATCCGGTTGTTGATACTTCCTGGCTTGTGTAGCCACTAGGTAACAAAAGCTCAACACTGCGCCCTAGAAACCTGGAGCACTTCTGTTGTCATTTGTACGTGTTTTGGAGTTTGTACGTGCTTCTGAGTTTTTATGTGTTTTGGAGTTTGTACGTGCTTCTGAGTTTTTACGTGTTTTGGAGTTTGTACGTGCTTCTGAGTTTTTACGTGTTTTGGAGTTTGTACGCGTTTTGGAGTTTGTACATGCTTAGGAGTGTGTACGTGTTTTGGAGTTTGTACATGCTTAGGAGTTTGTACGTGTTTTGGAGTTTGTACGTGCTTTGTCTCTAAGGTCCACCATAAATATACTTTATTTATTCACTCCACATAAAATGTAATAAATAAATCATATAATACAAAAAACAACTATTTACATTTTAAACTTTTAACTATTAAAATTTTCAGCTTTTTCCTTTTAAACAAATTTAACGTGAAACAACACAAAACACTGCAAACCACAACACAATTAAATATAAATTAAAATATTAAAACAAAAAGAAGATGCACATTCTCTGTCATATGGGCCTGCATGATTTCTGAATCCTTTATCATCTGCAACTGAAAATAGCGGATGATTACTATACCTTTCTAATGTGACGTTGTTGTCCCTCACTCTCTTTCTCTCTGGCTCTGCTCCTGTGCTACTGCGAGTGTAACTAATGCCCCTCCCCCCTCTGCCCAGCGCAAAGTACAGGCCGCGCATGCGGAGTTTAGCGGAAAAAAGGGCGAGAGAGAGGGTGAGAGAAAGAAAAAAAAAACAAAACCAAAAAAAAAAAAACCTCACGGCTCCCAATAAGGAGCCGGATCGCGTCGTTCACTTCAAAGAGTCGGCTCTAAGAGCCATTTCGTTCGCGAACGACCCATCACTAGTACAGACAGAGCTCTGATAATCATATTGACACACACCTATGTGCACACACTGTGGCTGCAGCAGAGACTTTTCATGGTTATTAATACCCGCTTTCACTCTAGCTTTATGTCATAAGTTGTCTGTGTAGGCTCTCAGTCATCCAGGTCATGGCTGTCTTATCATGGTGGAGAGTCCCAGGTATTGAAACCCTAATGGTGGTTGTCCCAAGACAGCCGTTGATCCATTATTACATGTGCCTTATGACATGGGCCAAGGTGAAACAAGGTGCGAGTGGTTTCAGGTAAAACCATTGTGAGACTTTGACTTTGACCTATTGAGGTCACCTGAAGTAAGATGCAAGTGGATGTTGAGGCACCAGGAAAGGGATTTCAAGATTGGAGAAGCCCAAACTTATGACAAAGGACCAAAAACAACACAAGCCCTCGTCTGTGACAGCGCCTCTTCATGAGAGTACAGAGAAACAACATGGAGGCAATTGCCTGCAAAACTGTGCGTAGGCTCTGCATAGGGCCAGTGCACAACTATGCAGGTCCCATTATCCATTCTATTGTGTTATTTTTGCTATAGGCCAGTATATTCATTTTGCCTATAACAAACAAAATCATTTAAATCCAGAATCACAATTTGAGTATATCATTGTACATTAGTGGATTTAATAACTTTCCATTGACAATGTGTCATCCGCAGACCCTGTGACAGTTGTCAGCAATTCCCTTGAAACAAACTTGGCTTTGATTCACAAGGATGCATTAACACGCCATTTGCCACCTGGAATCAAGATGCACACTGATCATGCCATTAGCTTCTCTCTTTAATTATGAGACCATAAAATGTCTTAATATGCAAGAGCACCTGGATGCTGCTATATACATCAGAACTTCATCAGCATTTGTCCCTAACTACCATGCCCAGGTCTAGATAATTGGTGTTTTATTTTGTATATGGGAAATGGTGAGGGACAGATTGGAGAATGAGATGTTTGTTTGCCTTCCCATTTTACTGATAAATGACATCCTCAAATGTCTTTATCAGCAAGTGGATTATTTTTAAGAGCAAGGACTAGCTCGTGCCCATATGGAAAAGATATATATAAATCTTATAAAGTTCGTATCTGTCTTGTGTGAAACTTGTATGAAAAGCATACAAGAGTGAAAACACATATAAGATCCCTTGAAAAATTATATAATGAAACTTGTATGTTTTGGATACTTACTAAAACAATATATGAAAGTAATGAGAAAGTGGCCACTTTCATGAGTAAATCATATAAGTTTTTACTATTTCTTTTCCATATGGGTGGTGGGAATGGAATAGCATGCACACTATGATTTAATAAATCAGAAATAACCTTCAAAAAGAGCACTTCTGTAAAAATAATTTTAAGATTATGGTCTTTAATGTAAGGCTTTAATTTCTGAGAACGGACACCCTCCACCCACCATTAAGGTAATGTCCAAAATCAACTGGAAAGCCACTGTTGCTAAACTCACTCCTTTAATTTATCTAATCGATTATTGTTGTGTTAGACAATGCAAGACTAGAGTTAACACAAAAAATTGAAAAACACAAAAACAGAAATCTAGATGTAGAGAAGATATACTGTTGCTTCTGTGTAATATAATGCCCAAATATATTGTTTTGTATACACTGTCACTTTCTATAGCACTAACAGCCGGGACCCAATTCCAGGTATCTGCAACATAGCTGTCAAAATAAAATCTGTGATTTCGATGACTTGCCCATTATTATACAATGTTTTATTTTACTGTTTAGTTGACAAGTGTAACGCATGTCAAAGTAACTCATCTTTCCAATGCAAAGGGCTTTACTTTCAACTAATGATATACAGTTAATAAAGCAGAACCAATTACTTTGCACAGCTGGGCATCTTTTATATGTTCTTTTCAATCTAGGCCATTTGATTGCTTGTAAATACACGGTTGATTTATATTTCTTTACAGTGCAAAACGCAGTGGGCCCAGTGACAAGAAAGCAATTAATCACATTATTATGCCAATTAAGAAGTTGGTCTGCTCCATTGAAGGTAGAAAAACACAATGAGGGAACTGAAGATGTGAGTGGAAGGCACTACAAGAAGTTAATGCAAGCCATTAAATTGCACCCATCACCCCAGTCCTCTAGATGGACATGGTTTAACCTATTACCATTGTTTAACATGAATATCATTACAATGCATCTGAATGCTTAATTAATTGTTAAACAACTTTGTTAATGATCTTTTTTCTCATTGGATGATTAAGACATTTGTGTACGACCACCGAATATTTATCTTCAGATTGGGAAGATAAGCAATAAAGGGATATATTCCTTTATAGATGATGCCAAATACAAAACATTGTCTGAACAGTTCTGCTGTGACAAGTTTGGTAAAATCAAGCAAAGACATGAGTCTTCATAACACCTCTGAAGATACTTTATTTGATACGCGGAAGATACTTTATTTGATTATAATGGTCTATAACTATAGCTTTGTACATATGCCGACAGACCAGAGTTGTGTCAAAAATATAATGCCGCAAAAACTAACAAAGAAAATCTGAAACCAGTAAAGACTCATTGAATAATAATAATAATAATAATAATAATGATGATGATGATGATGATGATGATAATTCTGTTACAAATATCTATAACTGAGCTCTTGTGTTTTCATTACTACCGTGAGTGCTTCCTCTTGTTAAAAAGAATATATATGTGAATATATGTTTAACAAAGAAACACTTTTTCATAGGGGTGGGGAAAAAATGGATACTGTGTAGTATCGTGATATTTTGTTTGCTAATAATGTATCGATACAGGGACAGCAGAAATCGATATTTTGTTACAAACAATTTTTTCATGGACTGGAACAACATGACTTCAGACATGCTCTGACTTCAGAGCATGTTGATCCTTTTTCTGAGCAAGAATCCTGACATTCCTTCACTGTCCAAATGTGTTTAACTTTTTTTTTTGGCAGCAATAAACATGACAGTTTACTTATTTTAATTTAAGACATGTTTTATTTTAATTAAGTTTAAACCTTTTTTATTTAATGTAAAATTATATTTTGTTTTAATTTACTTTCAAATTCTTCAGTTGCTGAAGGGGCTGCATAGTTTTCATAAACTGCATAGTTCGGAATAGTTATAATTGTACCAGATGGTTGATTCAGTTAAGTTGGACTAGACTGTAATACAAACCGTTCAGTTTGTCAACAATAAAACTGAAATGAGAGAAAGACTGAGTGTGAGACTTTGATATTAGATCAAATGAATATTGATAAAGTTTACCTTTATGTACAGAATCTGAGTATCGCAAAATATTTTAAAAAATTGCAATAATATCGTATCGTGAGTTGTATGGTGATTCCCACCTCTACTTTTTCACATATATTTTTCAAGCCTAGACTGAAATGTCCTGTGGTTGCTTGCTTGATGTTGATGCAGCCTTAATGTTGTGCTGTTATTCATATTCAATTTATGATAAACATTAGGCATGGCTTCTACATGATTATAAGTGATTTGATTTGTGCTATTATTTTCTCCGAATCTTTCTATATTAACTTGAAATCTGTATATTTGCATTGGTAAGGCTAATGTTCAAGGTATAACAAGTCTCTACAGCAGATTATGCATTTTACAGAAATCTTGTATGAAAGCACATTAGGCAGAGACTGTTTTAATTGTAAAATACATATTATTTCATATGATATCACGATATCACCTCCTGTTTATCTAAGCGCAATGAATATTATTATTTAAGTTATACCACAGGATGTCATTACTAAAGACATGCTTGCTGTATTAATGGTGGCATATTGTGGTGACTCTGTTGTTGAGGATCAGGAAGGAATACTACTTTTTGTCAGGGATTAGCTCTCAGCAACATTGTAATTCTTGCTCAGAATAATGCTTAGTGCTTCCTCGCAGAGACCTACAGTTTAATACACTGTGCATTATATAATATATAACATAATACATACACATTGGTTAATAAAAGATCTGTTCCTTTAAGTGTCTCTGACTGAACTGATGGTAATTATAATATCAATAGCTCTTCCTTCCTCCCATTCCTACTGGTAGTGCTGAGGCCAAAATGATGATCTTTATGAGAGACTTTACCTAATGAATACAGTACTGCAGCCATAATTTCCCTCCTTTGCCTCACCCTTTATATTAGATTATGGCTCTTTATAAACTTCATCTTTATAAACTTTGCATACTAGAAATGTATTTTGTAATTTTTCATCATCTTTCAGTGTTGCTCACATTTAAAACATTTTGCTGTGCCTCCACCTCTGCTAGAACCCTAACAATCACATTGCAACAGACCTGCTTTGATTTTTCAAACTGTCTGTTGGTTTGCTGCATGCTGTGGCTTGAAAATATTGCAATAATATTTCATATTATCAAGGGCTGGGCTACTCAATAAATTCCATTGGTTAAACCTTGTCAAATCTGTGATGAGTAGTTTCAGGAATTAGGGGTATTTTTCTTTCTTTTTACCAGCCATGTATCCACATTAGAACAATGTGCGAACACAAGCAGTACTTAAAGAAGTTACAAATCTAAACTGTAACTTTAATTTGTCCAAACACAATTCACTCTGCTCACAAATGAGATAAACATGTGTTTTATCTCTTTAATAAGTATTGATGTGGATTTTCAACAGAGTAAAAAAGAGAAGAGATACATTTGTGCTGAGGAAAAATAACTTTTTGTGCTTTGATGTACAGCAGATGGCTGGAAGCCACATTGATAAACAAATAAGTCTATGCAATGTTTAAAGACATTATCAAATTTTCTTACATAACTAAAAACTTAAGCTAATTGTCCTTTTACATTTTGTGCCGTATCTCAATAAGATTTCCATTTTCTGAAGTACCGTGAAGTTTGTGCTTTTTGTACATACTGTGCACACACATATTTGCAGACACAGACAAGCCATTTTGTGTCTGTGCATTCATTTTGACAAAAGGCTCCTTACAGGCCTTTGCATCAAGCGAAGCCATTTTGACTGGCCCTGACTCGAGGGGTGTCTGTGCGACTCCTGAGAGAAAGATAAAGAGCAGAGAGGCTATGTTTGTGGTAAAGCAAACTACACCGCCACATGCTCCCTATCCATTCCTCTTAGCTGGCTCAGTGGCCCATGCCTCGCCCTAATGAGATGCGGCAACACACACAGACACATGTAGCATGTCTACTCTAATTACACTAGAAAGCTCTGCTGTTTCCTTCACCCCCTGGTGCCATCATGAAATTGACTCTGAAGGTTTTTTTTCCTATCTCTATTCTATTTTTAAGGAACAAAATTCAATCATGTACGGTGCAGAGCACATGTTTTGACATTTTGTACAAACGACTATAATTGTACTTAACAAAAAGCGTATTGTGAGAGTGTGATACTTTGATGTAAAAGTTTAGTTTCGGTTTAGTCTTTTTCACTTGAATGTCACTCTGGCAGCTTATGATAGATTGTAAATAATGGCTTGGGTGGATGGTGTAATGTATAACAGGTATAGCAATCCTCAGATAGGCTGTGGCATTTGAACAATGCTCAATTTGCACTAAGGAGCCCAAAGCGCACCATGCACCAGCGTTCATGTTGTTTACACCAAATTCTGACTCTACAATCTGAATTTTGCACCGCGAGACACATTATATCAGTCAACATCCTCTTTTGTCCAATTCTGCTTCAGCTTCAGCAGTCTGGCTATTCTCCTCTAACTTTTGGTCTCAGCAAGGCATCTTTATTCAGAACTGGTACTCACTGGATATTTTCTGTGTTTCAGACCATTCCCTGTAAGCCTTAGAGATGGCTGTGTTGGAAAATCCCAGTAGATCAACAGGTTCTGAAATACTAGCCTGCCTGGCACCAACAAGCATGTCATTTCCACTGTCACTTAAATCACCTTTCTTCCACATTCGGATGCTCAGTTTGAACTTCATAAGTCATTTTGACTATGTCGAAATGTGCATTGCAGTAACCTTTTATTATCTGAATTTATTTATTATGCATTCATTTTATTTTCCCTTACTTTGAGCATTTCAGTATCTCCAGGTATATAAGTATGTAAGAGAGTCAAGCTTGTGCTACATGGTATGTGCTGGTTTAGATTAGTTCAGTGTTGACTTTATTGTTGATAAAATAACAAATGCATAAAACAAATTGGAACTTCTCTGCAAAATGTAGTTCTTAATAAATTAATATACAAAATTGTAATTAGATCTGGAATTTTAAATTCTATTTCATTATTCTTTCTTTGTTATGAATACATTAGCATTTCTTTCAATGACAGCGAAATGCTTTTACAAAACAAAGTAATTAGACTGGATCTGACTGAACTTTGTGCAAACAGTTTTCTACTCATTTTCAGTTCCAAAAATAATTAATTGTTAATGCTGTGACTCTACTCTTGCATTATTTTATTTTGATCCTATAGCACAGCATTTGTGGCATTTAGCTGCCTCATTATTAAAATGACAAGTTTAAAAGTTAAGAATGATATCGATGAGGAATAAAAAAAACACGTGGAACATTAGTGAAACACAATTATGATTATCATTTGATAAAGATTAAGCTGTTAAAAAAGGTTGTGTGTCATGCCTTATAGTCCCTTGTACATAATGTGATACTTGCTGCAAAATTTAGTTCAGTGTCTTACTGTTGTTTTTGCTCAAATCCTTGTAGGTTCACTTTCTGTAGTCCCTACGAAACTTTCTCTAATAGAAGGGGTTATGAAACTTAAGGCAAGGAAAGTAGGTTAATTTTCATACTAAATGAAATGCATAAATGGTGAGGGATGACTAACTGCAGAGCTAGACTTACAGTTATGTTCAATTAAATTTGATTAAAAATTGGCACTTGTAACAAAGTAACATTTTGATGGGAAGACAAGAAGAGCGCTGAGTTGCAGAACAATAGCATCCTGTTTCATTTTATGAGTACTTCAAATCCTGCTGTAAATAGACTGACAGGTAAACAGGAGGCAAGGCACCTCCACTCCCCTTGGGAAAGCTCTGGTACGTTTGTTCCACCTTCGAGCTACTGTAAACTATTCTTACAATCTTTGTCTGTGGAGAAACTGTCATCTTGTGGGTTTCCTTTTCTCTTAAATTGCCACTGTTGTGAAATAAAGCAGATCTTTGCACTATCTGTTCCTTTACCTCTCTCTAACGTAGATATTGGTGATTAAATGATGTAAGGCAGGAATTAGTCTGGGATAAATATGGACTTTTATGAGGAACCAATCATCATTTGACACTTGCAACTGACAGTTTGGCAGAAGCAGCCATAGGCCTCTCACTGCATCCCTCTTAGCTATCCATAGTAGTGACTAAGAAATATAGACAGCAGCAAATTGAGATTCATCAGGCACACCAGCCTTGCTCACTGAAATCTATATTCAATTTTAGAGCATCTGTAATGGCGGTGGCAGGGTAAGGCATGCTGGGATCGAGAATCACTTAAGTGTTCTGAAAATGTATGTAGTGGAAAAAAGCTCTCGGTCTTTCTTTCTGTGTATCTGTCTGTCACTCAGTTCCTTTTTTTCTTCCTCTGTATCTGAAGGTATGTTAATGTAAAATAATGATTTGGTCATATGGGAATTTTCTTTCTCCCGTCTCTTTCAGATTGAATTAAGTTTCTGTTAACAAGTTCGTTATAGCCAGATATTTCCAGCTAGTAAAGACAGCATGTGTAAAATAATTGTGCACTTATTGTCATTTTCAGTTTGAATGGATCAGGAACTGTTTCTGACAGATCTCTAAATCTTTGATGAGACATCAAAAAACTAAAGAGACAATGTGTCTATTGGCAATAAAGTCAAGTAGCTAAAGTCTTTTCAGGGTTTTCCTGCTATCCAAGCAACACAAAATAAATTACTGCATGTTGCTTAATCTTTGATGATTTTTTCCATCTCTCATCCTAACAAAATGTACTAAAACATTTTCAGTATGTTATGATTCAAGCAGTCAATTCTGTAACGTGTGATGAGGATACACAAACAGAATGGCACAGCAAAAACAACATACAGTTCTTTATTCTATGCCACAATCATTCTTCCCTTTTCCATGCTGATAGAAGATTATTATTAATACCAAGCAATTGCCTAATTATCTATAAAGGAAAGAAGCAGAGGTCAAGATTTTATCTGCAGGGTCAGTTTTTGATCTCTATGGAGAGGGTTAACGTGAGCTAAGAATTCTCATTATAGCCTGTTAGAGTGAGATTCAGTCAGGAAGTTTGCAGATAGCGAGTTCCTCAAGAATAGTCACGTGAAACTGAACCTGGGGCTTTTTTTGCTAAGGACCTGCAATCTATCTTACTCCCTTCACTCCACCAATTCACTAAACTAAACTCATTTAGTGTTGTAATGACTCCGTAAATAATAAAGGTAATAAAAGTAGTCGACATCAAAAGCTCACCCTGCTTCCCTCACTGTTATTTCCTAGGTTGTGATCTTTTTGTGGAGACTTGGGTTCAAAGGAGGTAAATGGGGATAGAGTATAAACAGCCATAAAGTCAGACAAACTAACTGCTAAGCTTTTTTTTTTCTTTAACATGCAATGATAAGTTGGCAGTGGTCCAATGTTGAATACCCAAAGGTCCAGTTAACAGTTAGTACTTGCCGAAACCTTCATAAAAAAGTTGGCTTATTCTGGCAACAAACAAATGTCAGCAAACATGTAAACAATTCAGCCTCGTGTCCTCTAAACTCGAGGTCGTGATATTATGCTTAGTAGTTTGGAAGGTAATTGCTTTCACATGGTAATGAACTTCCCAATTTCATAAACATTCTTTTGATAATATGATAATCAAAACAAAGTAATATAATTCTGTCTGAAGTTACAAGTTACAATAGTCTCTGTTATTGTATTTTATGTAAATTTGCTCAGAAGAAACATTTTAAACCAGTAAGTGTGAAATACATCTCACTCGGAGACAGGAACTTTGGTAGACTGCCCCCTGTGGCCAGAGGAGTTATGAGTTCAAGTCCAATGAAAGGCAGAGTGCCAGGAGAGCAGTGTTTGGTGTCATGGTGGTGTTTGGCTACGGCATACTCCATGTTCCCTGTGCAAAAGGGTGATTTGTGCTCTGAAATTCATTGTTTGCTTCTCTCTGTCCAATATAAGTTTTTCCAGAGGGACATACAGGGACATAGATTACTATGGGGTTATGCGACGTCAGAAAACACAGGTCAGCTATTACACACAGATTCCTTGTTCAAACGAATATATCATCTGCAATAAAGCAGCCGTTGTCAAGCAGAATCATGAGCTCTATCTGAGCTTTCAGGCTGCCCCAACCTCCGCCAACCACTCCGTCCCAGTGACTTCATTTATTCCAAAAATACATATGAAGGTTTATGTTTGCTAAGGCATTTCAATAACTGGGACTCCCCATCTGTTATTGTTTCTATTGTAAAAGCATTTTTAAGGCTTGTCATTAGTTTGTCACTAGCCACAGAGAATGCATAATGGTATCAGTAAAGCTCTTTATTAGTCCATGATGAGCAATGAGCCATATCAGCTGATAGTAGGAGATCCCCACACTCCTGTCCCCAAACAGTGGAATCCAAGGAAGTGACAATCAATAGAAACGCTTCATTTGGTTTATGTGTAGCAGCGTGAGGAGCACACTAGGGCAGAAATAGATTGTGCTCACTCCATTATTTTTTAACACATTTCCACCCACTGTGCCACTCGTTTTTGCAAGCTTGTTATTAAGGCCAGGTATGCAAAAATTTCCACACCGCATTTTTCAAACAAGATTAGTACGACTAGTTTCACAAAAAAGGCTCTTGAATTGTAAGGTGTCTGTTTTTGTAAAATATTCTTTCCTATTACCCTTCATTGTTGTCATTTTTCCCTCTCTTAAATATCACAGAAAAAGTCCCTTCCACCCAGGAGAATGCAATTTTTGTATTGTATGGTGCTTTTTTTTAAAATTATTAGTACAATCACGCGAGAATTGACAGGTTTCAGTCTAAAAAAACAAAACGTTTTTTCCTGACCTTGATGAGAAACCTGTGATAACCTGACAAACTTCTAAGGCCCATTTTATGTTTGTGGTAAGTCATGTTTGTAGTCTTGGATTCAAGTAGCATAAGCTTTAAATTTTTGTGGCCATCACTGTCCAACACACAGCTGACAGGTTCATGATGGCAGATTGAACCTCTGGTCATTTTAAAAACCGCAGCAACCATGTCCTATCTGTTTATATGGAGTTATGGAGATAATCAAAGTCTGAAGAGATCAATTTCCCAACTGTTATGGTTGTTAAGCCATGGGATAGCTCAAAGAATTTTCCCGGGAGTAAAAGAAGATACTGTGCCATTCACTGCTTCTTGAGTGGTGGCATTGCAATTCAGTGGAAAAATAAAAAACTGCCATTCTTCATTCTTTATGCATGCAATGCCCTAGCTAAAGTTGGAGGTATTTTTAGTATAACTTATTTACTTCCAGTGTGACTGTGTGAGGCTACAATATTTACAAGTTATTGTGTTACATGGAGAGTTTATCTTTTAAATTATTTACTTAAGTGCTTGGGCATTTCTTAAATGTGGTTTCACTGGTGTACGCAGGTACACTAATCAAAGCTAGCAATATAAAATTGTCTCCTTCCCAAAAGGACAAAAGCTATAAGACAAGAAAAAGATTTGCCCACGCTTCCAGTTGTTTACGTAATAAAAAATCTGTACTGAAGTATCATTAAATCGAGACTGTAAATAGTATCAGTCCACCAGCTTTGATATGACATAATATACTGAAAGTTGCCGTCTACAACCTCTACTGCTTTGCCATAACCATAAATGAAAACAAGGCATCGCACTGTTATCTTTTCATTGTTCTGCTCTTGGTCAAATGACTGCTCCGGGATCAGTGCAGTCTCTAATCAAAAGAGAACTGAAAAAGGTCACAACAGAGAAATGACAAAATATGAGCCAAAGAAGCTGCATTCAGTGGTGTGCTCAGAGATTGAGTTACAAGACTACATTACTGTCTCCCAGAGATACCCTGGTAGCTGCGTGTATGTCCCCACATCTGGCAAAAAATGCTTTTTTCCCCCCCCCCAATACACCAAGTATTTTGTCACTGGGAACACAATACAGAGCCTAACATATTAATAGAATTTGCCAGAAACGGGGTGTGTTTTATAAACTATACAACTCTCTAGATTTTACGGCTTGTTCTGTCTGTAATGGAGACAAATACAGAAGGGCAGGTGCAAGTAGGAAACACTCTCCTCTTCAGTACACAGTCATCTCACAGCTGTGAATCACAATCCAAACCAAGAGCTGCCTGTGTGTTTTCATTAGCCTGCATTAAATAAGCCACTAAAATGGTTTTTTTTGTTGTCAGCACACTAATGGAGAATCAGTAACTTTGTAATGTGCACTAAAAACTGCCAGCAACACCACTTAGTTACCTGTACACTAAAATTACTTTCTGTGGATGCATTTTCCTGAGTGAACAAAGGCGCATGCTTTATAATGAGGATTTTCAAGATTTTCAATTAGGAAGAAAGTAAATAAATTATCCATGTCAACTGATATAAAGGGTGATTTCCCTGCAAACCATCACACACCACATCACATCATGGATTGTTTTATTTGAACAGCTGTATCCACTCATCTGTGTGCTATTATCTTGTAAAAAAGATGTAATGATTTGCAAATCTCAAAAATAAATATTTTGTTCACAACAGCATACACAAACCATATCAAATGTCTGAATTTATCATTTTAAGGACATTTTTAACTCATTTAAAATTTTATGGTAGGAACATATTTTCATAAGTTGGGACAGAATGAACAAATTGCAGGAAAAGTAAGTGATGCTAAAATGAAACAACTGGAGGAACATTCTGCGACTAATTAGGTTAATTGGCAACAGGTTAGTGAGATGGATGAGTACAAAAACAACATGCGAGAGAGGCAGAGTTTCTCAGAAGTAAAAATGAGCAGAAATTCACCAATTATACAAAAAAAATGGAGTCATTTCCAAAAAGTGTTCATCAATATAAAACTGGAAACACTTTGAATATCTTATAATCTACAGTATATAATATCATCAAATGCTTCATAGAATCTGGAGAAATCTCTGTGCACAATGGTCAAGGCCAAAAGTCAGTATTGATTGTTAAGCTCTCAGACAGCATTACACTAAAAACAGGCACAATTCTACCATGGAAATCTCTGGGCTCAGGAACCCTTCTAGAAATCATAGTCTGCGAACACAGCTCACCACGCCATCCACAAAAGCAGGTTAAAGCTCTATTATGCAAAAAAGAAGCCATATGTGAACATTATCCAGGAACACTGCCATCTTCTCTGAGCCAGATGCTCATTTATAATGGACTGAGACAAAGAGGAGAACTATTCTGTGGACAGACGAATTGAAATTTGAAAATCTTTTTGGAAAACACAGACGCCACATCCTCTGAAGTAAAGAGAGGAACCATTTGACTTTTTATCAACACTCAGTTCAAAAGCTTGCATCTCTGATGGTAAGGGGCGCACCTGTGCCTATGGAAGTGGCAGCCCAAACATCTCAAAAGAATTTATCAATGCTGAAAAAAAATATGCAGGTTTTACAGCAATATGTGTTTCCATCCAGACAGGGTCCTTTTCAGGGTAGGGCTTGCATAATTCAGCAAGACGATGCTGGACCACATACAGTATCTACAGCAACAGCATGATTTTGTAGCAGAAGAGTGCTGAACTTGTCCAGCCTGCAGAATTTATTAAAATGATACATTTTATCTTCTTCTATGTTCGATTATTAATCATTGCATTGTTTTAATTTACATTTTACACCATGTCTAAGCTGGTTTGGAAATGGGTTTGCAGGACAATCTTGGTACTTAAAAAGCTACAATTATTTTCATTTACCATAATATTTGGTTTAAAAAAAATCAGAACTGCATTTCCTATTTAACAGAGGTGCCTTCATTTCCATAAATTAATAATACAACTACAAACATTCATAATGACTGATTACAAATCCATATTACAGATAACAAACTCCAGTGATACATGTGAGGTAATTGTCCTAAAAATGAAAAACTAATGAAAATATCAGCCTTTGGAAACATTTGTCTTACACACATACAATTGACAAAATTAAACATTATAAATATAATTGTTTATATCTATTTATTTTTTATTTAATAAGCATCCATTTTGGAAGATAAATAGCTTTTATTAAATATTAAATGTTCAGTAAAGGATGACAGAGGTAGAGTTGATTAAACAGACACATGCTGAGAAAAGAAAAAGACACATAAAAAGCTCCTAATTTCCCTTTGCTGCCTCACTTTATTATTGGGCAGCAAAATTGTGTTAAAGGGTTAATGTTGATTTACAAATCCAGTCAGTAAAAACGTCACAGTCCACTGCACTTAACTGGGTGAGGCACCCTAGTACACCGAGAAGCCAGGTATTGGCATGAGGAGTTTATTTGTTCAACATATTGCCTGAAGTAAGGCAACTGCTTAATTGGCTCAGCATTCTCTTTAGCATTAGGCAGTAAGTGGACTGCTGATGTCAGTCTGAATCTCTATAAAGATACATATGGGCGCTGACAAATCAGATTCACTTAACAAGAGCAATAAACATGCCGTTCAGAGATGCACTATTGTGGCAGTAGCATAGTTAACTTTTGAGAAAAAGACAAACAACACAAAAAAGCAACGCGCAGCATACATGATCATTATACATGAGAGCTCAATTCAAGCTAAATTGTACAGTTGCACAACAGCATTAAATAGCTTATTGTTTGTTTGCATAATGGTCAGCTGTTGTTTGTTTGAATAGCAGTGAAATATTTAGGACAAAAACATCACGCTATGTTCATAGATCATACAGTGAGTGGGACTATGCATCGGCTGCAGGAGAATCTAATTTATTATGTATAAAACGATTCTAACAGTGCAAGTCAGAGCTGACTACCCTTCACCAATTTCCCATGAGATTCGGTGTATGCTACCTACTGCTCCACTTAGCCCGCTGCATCACTTATCGTGGCACCTGTCCACAGATACATTTAAGTCACACACTATTACCATAGTGCATTCAGCAAAACTTCTTATTATACTTCAGGCTACTTTACTGTACAACCTCATTTGACCTGATAAGGACACTATGGATGAGTGTGCAAACGTGCACTGGTGCACTGAAATACATTAAATATTTCACTCTCTACAAACACAAAAAGTAGTCCCTGGCTACATTTTCTTTGGTAACACATTTTAATGAACCAGTGTATGTATATGTGTTTGTGTCCTCATATACAAATCATGATCTTAAAATCAGTAAACTATGCCAGAAACCACAACAGTTTATGCTTTTTAAATTTGCCAATGCATTTAGTGTATCTGGGGCTCCATTCACTGATAGAAGCCTCTCTGCTCACAGACACGAACGAAACCCTAACACACTCAGGTGCAGGTGCACAAAGTGATCTGCTCAACATTGGAGAGTGGTGACTCAATTAGATATTCAGGAAAACCACACACTTTACATAGCACAAAGTCTAAGATCTCAACAATCATCTCTTCTTTCAATGCTGGGCTAAACACACACAAACGCAGCAGATAAATCACATGAGATCAGATGACTTACCTGTCTCCCCCGATAGTTTGACCTTGCTATCAACAGCTACTCCTGTCCGACTGCTGCAGATGCAGCGTTGTGCTAGCTAAGCTACCATTTCCAGGGAGCACTGACATCTACTACACTGTCTTGCTTCTTAAACTTTGACATCACGAAATACATCATGTCTGGAAATGGAACGTCACAGTTCAACCCAAAAAGAGGAACTAATTTGTACAAGTCCAGGAGCTAATCCATGCCTTGTATCTTATTACACCGCTCAGAGGATTGATGATTTCTTTCAATGCAGCACATTGAGAGCGAATCAATTTGTCAGTGAACAACAGGGGAGGGAGGGGGCATTAAGGGGGTGAGGGTTGAGTGTTGCACTTTGGATATCAGGTGTCTGTTACACTTTTCTAGGGAGATGGTGATGCCAGTGCGTAGGGCCTGCGTGCAAATTAAATGGAGAGACAGAAAAATGCATTATTGATCAGGGTGATGCCAAAGTGTCTCGCTCACAGCACAGGATCAGGTTTTGGTACAGGGTAATTAATCCACAAGCCTGAATAAAAGCAAAGGAACCGATCTGCACCCTCTCCTTCCCTGTCGCTCTGCTTCTCTCTGTGTTCAAATGTCTACTTCATTCAGAGCTGAGAAAAATAGGTCGCTTGCTTATAGGCAAAAGCAGTGCACGGCACCAGCGGGAAAGCTAAAGCACACACGCTGTTCCCAGCACATAAACACTTACTCAAACACACAATCTCCCAGAGAAATAGAAAAGAAGGTGAGAGAGAGGGGGATGAGAAAACAAGAGAGCACCTGGGCGTTTTTCTTTTCTGCCAAACTGAGCATAGCAGGTGTCAGCTTGAGCTTTTGTCTATCATGTACTGTAATTACATACTGTAGCATGGAGTTAAATATTTTCCATGCTTGCACACAAACAGGAAAAATCTTTTAAGAGAACACTTGTTTTGCTTCTCTTTTACTTTTTCGTACTCAACTTCTTTCCTTCCATTATTTGTGAGTCGCGTTGCTAAGCTCTCAGAAGACAACAGAGAGATTCTTAGATGTTTAACAGTATCAATTTAATTATAGGCAAATTATTCCAAGTTATGTTACTAATGACTGATTATTTATAAGACCTTCCACCAACCTAAAAAAAACAACAACCACAATCTTTGGCAGTTTCAGAATATTTGCATTGCTTCACATTTTTTTAGAAACAAAGATGTGCAAAATGACCAAAAACAAAACAATAAAATAAAATAATAATAATTAAATGTTTGCAAACACAGAAATATGTCATATGAGCTAATTAAACTGAGCGCACTTTATCACACAGTATTTTTACTTGCTACCTTTTCAGTGAGTAAAAAGCGATACAGATTTTGGTATTTCTCTATACCCTCAAACCAAATTTGTTCTAGGACAAAAACTGATTTAACCTCTCTGGGTCCAACCCAGACCGACTGTGGTCACTCTCAAACAGACTGGCAAACATTTGCAATTAATCCCCATCTAATTTATAAACCGACAGATCGCCAGCACATTGTAATCAGTCAGACTTAACAATAATAAGAATTCATGGATTGCAAGGTTTAATTGTAAATGATGCAGCGAATGACGGTCAGGTTGTGGTTGATCTTTTCACTCATTTGAAACAGATTTGCTACAGAGGCCAAATGATTAGACACGTATCCTATTTAATTGCAGTACTATGGCAAACCATCTTATTGCAAATTTATCGTTGTTTTATCGCTATCTTGATGCATCAATATCGGTGTGAAAACGGCACCTTTTTGCGAGTGCTTTTAGACCTCGTCTCCTTCTTTGAAGTGACCGTTTCAAAGGCAAGGAGAACACAATTAATTGTCCACTGTTGAAATGCTTTTGCTTGTGCTCTGGTCTCCAACCGCTTTTTTTCTGTAGTTTTAGTTTAGCCTAACATAGACACAACTGGACACACAGGCTTGTATTAAACAAAAGAAAGTAGGCCTTTATTTATTCATTTCTTTTTGCAGAAGAAACTATCTTCCTATTCCTGGCAGATTTTGTTGTGCATCTTAATGCCATACCATTCTGTGGCTGCTACTAAACTATGCTGCTCTGCTGACTTTTCCATATAACTTTCCAGCTGGTTTGCACAGTAAATTAGAGTGAACTACAGTTATACAGTAGCTGTGCACATGTTACCTTTCATTTACTGTAATGTGACTAATAACACCAGCTTCCAATTACTGGGTAGCAAGTTTGAAAGAAAAATGGTGCTCTGTCCTTATATGAATGTAGACATTTAGACCTCCAGTGTTATTCATGTAAAACTCTATCGTCCAAATTTTAGCAGGCTTGTTGGTAACACTTATAAGGGCAGTTATAACGAAGCCAAGCTGTCATGTTCCAGCCTTTTAAGTTTTAGTTTATTTGGATGTTGATTAGATTAGCGAAGTTCATTTGGTTATTAGACTCCTTGTGTTTTCTTCCCCTGTATTTGTTTCCCTCACCCTTTGTTTCATGCTGCGTGTCTTATGTTATCAAGTTTGTATTATCATGTCTGTCTCATGTTTCCTGTTTTATTTTGAAGGAGTCGTGTGTTCTTTGTTCATTGTATTTAGTTTCACTTCCCTTGTCCTGTCATTAGGCTCATGTCAGTCAGCTGTTCCTCCATGTGTTCCCACTTCCCCTAATCACCTCCTGTGTATTTAAGTCCTCTGTTTTCAGTGTGTCGTTGTCACGTCGTCTGTTGTCCTTTGTGTCATGTTTCCAGGTATTTTTGTGTCCATGTTAGGGTTCGTGTTTTGGGTTTCTATGTTATCTTAGTTTAGGTTATTGTTTAGCTTCTCCTCTGCCTTTTGTTTTGTAATGTTTTCACCAGCCTTAATACACGGCTCGCTTTCTGTTGACATTTAAGTTTTTGTTTCATGGTGTCCGCATTTTGGGTCCTTTTCATAATACACACAGTCTGCCTCTGCCAGACTGTGACACAAGCTGCAAAATTTAAATTCAGGATCTGTCTTCAAGTCTTAGCACAAATAGATAAAAAACAGATCCACCAATGTCAACAGGGAAGACGTATCATCATTAAAGTAATAGGTGCTGTTCGAATAGAAGGTTTAGCACTACTTCTCAACAGATGCCATGATAATGGCCTCACTTGTGAAAATGGAAAAACATAATTATTCCTTCTTTATCTCCAAAACAATTGACTGGAGCAGCAGTTCTGCATACCTATCGTATAGAGTGATTTGCTATTTCAATTATTCCAAGTTAGAAACGCCCTGAAATCAACACAAAAACAAAACAGAAAATATATTTTCTGTCAGATAGGAACACCTGCATTCCCGTTCATTTAAATAGTATTGTGGCACGCACTCAACCACAATAGCTATTCTGAATGATTTCTATCATATGCTATTCCCATTACTGGCAAATTAGGTACTTTGATTATAGGCCATTTAAAATCAGTATTGCTTAATAACGTAACACAAAGGAGACACTCTGATAAATTTGCAAGTTATTATTTTTCTTTGAGGCTTTGATAAAGAGAACTGATGCAAATGGATGCCTTGATACACTTAGGGGTTGTAATATGTTCAAGAGTTTAAATTTGTTAGTTTGCTCCACAGCCATCCATCACAACAATGTGTGGGCTTCAGCTCTTTGTCTGTGCATGCTCAGCACCCACATCCACCATTTCTGCCAAGCACATGAGCATTTACTCTCTAGTACCTTTACAATGGCAGATACTTTCTTGTGTATCACAGCAATATTCATGCAAGATATTTCTTTGTTGATCTAATGAGCCCTATTAACATAATCTCTCTCAAGCCTCCACTCTCTTTAACACACTCCCACACAGACACACAAATTGCGCTAAACCATCCACCTCAGATACCACCTATGTTTTTTCCAGGACAAGTTATCCATCCATCTTTCAGTGTGTCACCCAATTAAAGCTTTTTGCCCACAATGAAATGAACCAATTAAGTGGCACACTTCTGCTTGGGCAGAGATCCATCTCTTAATGGGTGAGATTCACTCACAAGAATGCCATGTCCATATCGCCTCTCCACCTCATTATCATGCAGCTATTAGCCATCACTCACATCAACTAGGGCTCACACTCACCAAAATGGGTGTTCATCCATGTGCTTTGGTGAATCATAATATGCAAACACACAAGTAGCTTGAAAACAACAAGGAACTTTGTCCCCCATATAAAATTGCACAGCAGTAGTTGAAGTTACATCGAGGATTATTAAAGCACTAAGCTAACTAAAATACATGTAGAGATAATAAAACTCACTAACGCCCGAAATTATGGTACAAGTCTGTGCAAGGATTAAATTCATATTCAGAAAAAAAGATTTCTATTGAATACCACACAGAATTATGCATTAGGCTGTATGCATGTTCTGCACTCCAAGTTTCTCTTTCTAGACTTCTTCTTTTGTAATATATATATATATATATATATATATATATATATAAAAATAAAGTTCAGGTCATAAATAAATCGCAAAATGTAAAAGATAAAAAAGGGGGATCTTAGCAGAATCTACATTTTTTACATAAAATGCTCTTATATTACAACACTGTATTTTCAACATAGCATAACTGAAATAAAATCAGTGAACAAAGATATTATTACAGCAGCTGACACTTGCAAATAATTAAGATAATGTCAGTTCAGTTTGAGCTCAGTTAGCTTTGCCCATGTAAGCTGATATGCAAGAGAAAATAAGTAAGTAACATAAGAGATGCAAGTAGGCTCTGCTATTTCACCCAGTTTCTGTGCTATACTTTTAGCCCCTGCCATGTATGTGTGTGTTATTTTTTTCTCCTGCAAAAGGTTCTAGTGCTAAGTTAGTAGCTAACGAACAAGTTTGGTTGGCAAACTACATTCATTAGTTTTATTAGGGCTAAGGAACAGACTAATAAAAGAGTTTCACTAACAAAAACTATTGATTGTCTGTACCACACAGCAAGCCATACTGTTAGATATATAATCCATTGAAGATGTCCAAAACATAAACATTGAAGATGTCCAATTTGATGACTCCAAGTAGCGGTGGAGGCCTAGCAGACACCAGTCTGCTGCCGGTGTCAGGACACTGCCAGTCACCATTGCCACACCCATAACTCAATTATCTAGTTGGATGGGTTGTAAAATTGTACCCAACTCAGAGCTGTTATAAGAGGAAGACACCATGGGCCATATCATACTAATACCGGTATAATGTTGGGCAACGATAAGAAAATGAAATATCGCGATAGAATATGGGTAAAACACGCATGCGCAGTGCCTTTGTTTTCATACGCAAATGGCAGAAAAAGCATGGCAGCGACGGCGAATGAGAAGGTCGAAAGAAGATCGTTGAATGAAACGGATGAATCAGAATTGGTTTGTTAAAATGCTGCAACTTCACTGGTGTGGAACTGGTTTAGCTTTCGTCCGTCAGATACACAACAAAGCACTATTTTTGGTGGAGCATGCTAGCAGGCCGTCGTTATTACCGTGTTTTTGGAAAATACGGCACACTTAAAATCAATCCTTTGATTTTTGTGAAAATCGACAGTGTCCCTTATAATCCCGTGTGCCTTATGTATGAACTCTGGTTGTGTTTACTGACCTCGAGACAATTTTATGTACACGGCGCTCAAAAATCTGTCAAATGTTTTAGTGCAACTTTGCTAAGCTACGAAGCTGCACCGTTTGATGGATTGTCGGAGCATTACGGCTATCGTAGGAGGAGCCTCGCGGAGTGATACGTACTGTGCTTCAACATAATATTACCTTACTGTGTGTGTAAACCTCTTAAGTTTTGTGGATATTATGGTTATGCTGAGGATATGTCGGCCAGTTTCCACTGGAAATGCCTTTTGGTTAAACTGTCAGCAAGGAATTTGCACTGTTACATTTTTATATAACTTTAATGCACAAAAAAAACAGCTGCTTGTTTAAGTGAAAATACATTGATGGGGGGATTTTTGCACTAATAAAGTTGTGGAGTTGTAAAGTATTTTTTCTAGTGTTAATTATATCGTCAGTTATATTGTTATCGCAAATTTTCAAATGTATATCGTGCTAAATATTTTTGGTCATATCGCCCTGCTCTACACAGCAAATTCAAAAGTGTTAAATGTTTTGGTGTTAGTAGTCTTAGAGTTAATTTTACTCTAAGTAGAGTCACATGCTTTTAATGTAACTCTGAGGTGTAAAATGATAGTAGTTAAAATCGAGTGTTAAAAATGAGTGTTTCTATTTCAAATCTGGAGGTGTTACAATGGAAACATTAACTCTTGACCTCTTAACTCTGAACTCCTAGAGGGGCTATGACACTAATAGAGTAAATTCACAGACTCCGCCCCCAGCACGGCTCCGATCGAAGCTGAAGTGAAGCCGTTTCAGAACATTTTGCTCTACATATTTGAGTTGTTTGCCATGCTTGGTAAGTCATTTTTTCAAAGATTGTTTCAATTATTATTATTAGCTTTTACTTCTGTGGCTCTTTGGAGTTGAGACAAAGCTGTGTGAAAGGCATTAGCCATGTTGCTCGCTGATAGCACCGCTTGCTGTTTTAGCTAGCTGAAAGGTATTGTTTTCGGCAAATACCACAGCCTTGAAAAAAAGCTTGCATGTGAATTTTCGGTTAAATTTTTTGGTCAAATACACCTAAAAACAATGTCTAGAATGTGAAATGTTGATATAATGGTGCTACTTGAAGCCTGAAAACGATCTCCCATAAAAAACGAGCAAACAGCAGTAGCAGACGTCCCGACTGAGTTCTACGTTAGCATTTAGATCCCTCCAGAGTTTTGTGCACACGGTTTAGGTAAAAATGAAAAAGGTTGAGGTTTTACATTTAGTTCAGTATTACCTGTTGTCTGTGTCCTTATCTTTTGGGAAAATACTTTACACAAGTAATGTCTCAAAAAGGATTCCTTTTTTTTTTTTTTTTTACTGTGCTGCAATTGATTTGTGCCATTAATTAGTGTCAACTAATTTTTATTCAATCTCCACATAGGATATGCTTGTGAAGATGGAATATGGGGGAGAGCAGAAGTGCGTTGAAGTTCCACAAAGTGATGAATGAAGGACATGCATATTGTATTTTGTATTTATTGAAATAAGTGATGAGAATGCTGTTATTTGCATTTACCAGCTCACCTATGTCAGACCTTTTGATAAACAAAATTCTAATGAAAGTGAGAACATGTACACTGTTACATCTTTCAGAAAATATTTTGAAATTGTGGTGCACAGTTCAGAATAAATGTTTTTCAAAAACCATTGCGTCTTTTTAGTAAATGTTTATTTCCAAAAGAAATTTCTAGAAGTTCAGAACAGTAAAATTCCCGCTTTTTAGAATTAATTAGAAGATAACTCTTACGTAGTTAAACTAAAATACTCTTTGAGAGTTAATATATAAACTCTTAACACCAAGTGTTAAATTATCAACTCCAGAGAGATTTGGTGTTTAACACTAAATCAGAGTTAACATACCAACTCTCCAAAAAGAGTTAAATTAACACTCTCTGGTGTGGACCCATATAGACACTTTAAAAGTGTTGAAATCAAATCTGACAGTGTTAATTTGGACATGCTGGATTTGCTGTGTACTATCCATAGCGGCCAAAGCTGTTTTAGTGACAGGTTGTAACATTTTTCAATATGTAAAAGTCTAACATTTTTAACATGGGATCCATAAGGATCGAGCCAGCCTCAAGTGGCACCAAGAGAAACTGCAGTATTTCAATTCCAGAGGCTACTCCTTGGCTACAGCTCATCAGGGGACTGAGCCATGATCTGAACATTGCTGATTTTCATCTTTTATACTCTGAAAAAACTCTTCTTGAAATGAAAATAGATTTACTCAGTTTCTTATCAGGGTTCTACCTGCATCTTGTGTGCCTTTATACTTAAGTGTGTCTTAATATCTATTGTCAGTCACATCTATTCTTACAGCAATGCCACCTTTTTGATATCAAAAATGGAGATTTTTGAGGAGGGTTAATAAAGTAAACTGAATGTATTATATCCTACATTACAATAATCTAAAATCTTGCAAAATCTGTTTTTTTTTTTTTTTGCATTTCTCTGTAAATAACAAAATTGCATTATTGCTCAAAAATGCAAACAAGTGTCATATCAGATGCCTGTCATGTTAAATAATGTGCATGTTAAAAAACGCACACTCTGTTTCCATTTGTTTACTCACTGACTTGATCACAGAAGACTTTATCAATAATTTGCACAGTATGCATAGAGTCTGCCCTGTAAATATTTTATTACATGCACTGATTCATGCGCTTGAGATTCAGAATGCACTAAATGTTGTGCAGATGTAAAAAGTAAGAAGAAGAAAAAATGCTTTTGTAAACATCATGGGTAAAACCTAGAAAAATGCCCAACAATTTAGATACAATATATATCACAGAAATAAAGTGCACTGTATGAAAAAAGAAAGGAATGCAGAAATGTGGTACTAATTAAAGGCTGCTGTTCAGTAAGTGCCCCTTTGGCACTTACTGAAATCACTAATGTTCCAATAACTGAGCAGGAAAAAAATCTGACAACCATTGTCCTTTGTATCATTTCATCTTTGTATCTCTCAGGCTTGAAAATAGCCCTGTGTCTTCCTCTCGGTGTAATCGGAGTCTGCATGTCTAAGATTAGCAGACCCTGCTCCAGCTCCTTTTATCTGACCCCCTGGAGCTACAACTAAGGGGTTGCATCTACTGTAGCCTCTGACAATGTGAAAGAAAGGCATGTTGGGAGACGAGAGAACCTGGGGAAAAAAGCAAAAAGAAAAGGAAAAGGCCTCTCCACGCCCTTTTTATTGATTCTGCACTATAAAAAAACAAGTCTCAATAGGTGTGGTGTCGATGCTGAGATAAATCATACATTTGTACTTAGATTTACTCTTTCAATCTCTTTCATAACATCCTGCAAATTTAAAGCTTCCCCAGTTTTGTTTTCTTTCTATCAAACCCAACAGGCCACAAACGGGTCAGAGGACTTTTCTTTCTACAGTAAAGGCCTCTTTTTTCTTCCTCTCACCACAAAATAAATGGTCACATGCCTCGCAGCTCTCATTTTATATTTCTACCTGATGGAAGTTTGGAGGTAGACACTTTAACTGAGTTATACTGCGCTGCTGATGTGCCTTTCAATCTATCGAGTTTTTTTCATGAGCAAAGTATCACTTAATTTGTCTCTTATGAGACAGCACTTAAATCACTGACAATGTAAAAGCGTTTCCAATAACTCAAGCGAGTATTCAACTTGAAATACTTGAAATTTGGTGCTATTGAGCAATCACTCACTTTACAAGCTAATGTTATTGTTGTTATAGAGGGCAAAAGTTTAAAGACAAGACAAGAATATGGTTTTATATTTTATCTACATGAAAAATAAACATATTCTTACATCTGTCCTTCTGTCTTTTTTCCAAGCTTCAATTGGATGTGACATAAAATAACAACAACATAATTAGAGAAAACATTGCTGCAAACAAAATGTTCTGTTTGCACTGACAACCGGGACACGAACTTGACAAAGACGCCTTTTTTGAACCTCTGACCTAAAAAATGTATGGAAAAGAGAATGGCTGACATACTGCATAATGTCATTTCCACATTTATGACACATTCACACTTTCTCCTTTTGAATGAACACATTGACTATTCATACAGCACATAACCTTGAAACAATGACTGCTTTAGTGATCGAAATCTATTCCTCCTTCACCGATCACACTGATAGCTCACATAAAAAATGGGTACGTGCATATAATATAATGTATATCAAAGCCAATACATACATTTTTGCATTTTTTGCAAGTCCAGTTATATATATTAATAAAATTACCCATATCGCCCCTGCAGGCAATCTAGCCTTCAAGCTCGAGTCCTCTACCAGAGGCCTGGGAGCTTGATTCTGCGCTATAAAATCAAAATCAAGCCTGGGAGTTTGATTCTCCCAAACTAGGCGAATGGCTCCAGCAGATCCCAGGAACAAAATTCGAGATCATTGTCCAGAGGACCGCAGTCCTACCAGAGGCCTGGGGGCTTGAGGGTCCTGCGCAGGACCCTCAAGCCCCCAGGCCTCTGGTAGAGGACCCGAGTTGGAAAGATAGACTGCCCGCAGTGGTGAGAGGGGAATTTTTATATATATTTATCTTGCAATACTAATACTAGTACCTCACACACAAAATGAAATAAATAAAGGATGAATAATTAAAACAAACTTCATTCTGTATTTCAACACACAAAGGTATGCTTTTCACCAGAAGAACGAAACATGGAGCCAGTCATGATTCTTTTTGTTACTGACGCACATTCTACATGATGTGGATCAATTTTGGGTCAAAACCTTGACATTTCAACCGGCAAATGTTCTGCAAAGCACCCATGCATACATACCTGCTGCCCTTGTGTGATTAATCAAAAGTATTTGACACATCCAGGTTATTCTGACAAGAAAAACAGTGATGACCCCTTGAACAGGGAAGTTCCTTCGTCAAAAGTACCCAGAATTGCTGTTAAATAGGGCAGCAGAATTGTTGGCTTTTCTCAGTAGAGATTTGAATGAATATTTGATGACGGTATAGTATCTGGAGTAACACACACACATATTTGGCAGTATTGCACGGTTTTCCCATCACAATAGCTATTGTGTAGAGCAAACAAAGATGCATGCACATTAGCACATATCTTGGTAGTGCTGGTGTGGTTTCTTAAAGCCTTTGAATGGGCTGCAAGAAGTCTTCTGCTGAACCATGCGCCAGTGCATCTCGGCTCTAACACCTGGATATGACTCTGCAGAATTTAGGCGCTGAACGTTAAATGTTCCCGCCTGAATTAACATAAAGCGATTCATTTAGCGGTAGGAAAAACATAAGCGGTCAACTCAGCTCTGCATGTTGACTGTAAAATAGCTGCAGTGCAAAACAAAAGCAAAAAAGTAGCATATGGTGTTTGATTGATGGATGCTGCTGTTTCTTACATCAGTAAGTTAACAACCTCTTCACTTCCATCACATATATGTTCATAAAGCTTTCTGATAATACTTTTTTACCTAATACTGTTATAATTTCCTCTGCATTACTATTATATGGAAAACTGAAAATGCTTTTGGTTTTCAGATATATAAATGAACAAAGAGTAATCAGTCAGCCAGTTTGTTATGACAGACCACTTTTGTACTGTGCTGTGCTATAGTTACAGTGGTATTAATTTTAATTTGTTGATATAAATCTCACTTGAAGCATGTGCTATACAAAACATATGCAAAACAAACAGGCAAAGACATTGCAAGATCAGTTTAGACATGTTTATACATCTTTGTTCAAAAAGTTTAGCTTAGAAATGCACACTGTAAATATAGGTGGGACCATAGCTGGACTGGCCATCGGGCATACACATTTGCCCGGTGGGCCGCTGGCGATTTTTGTTTTTATGGGCCGATCGATTTTTTTTTTTTTTTGGAAGGGTATAAATAATGAAAGGTGTTGGATTGGCCAATTGGTCATGATCGACTCTGGGCTGGACCAATTACAGCCAAGGAGGTCGCATGCACCCGCCCCCTTGTTTAGCAATCTTATAGACGAACTAAAGAAAATGAAGAACAAAAAAAAGGAAAGGGGGTGTAGAAAAAATTAGGGCCAAAAAGAAACAAGCCCTTCAGGCAGACACTGCCAAATGTGTAAAAATAACTGAATTGTTTGGTGGTAGCTATGGCATCGCTTCCACAGATTTAGCAACATCAGCAAGTGGTGGAGGCCAGCAGGTGGATAAGGGAAAGGGGAGGCAAGAGGAGGAGAGACCCGAGGCGGCCGCCGGCTATTGCAGTTAATAATACAACAGCTTCTTGCCATTTTTTGTGTTTCTTTTTATCGCTGTGTAACTGAGTTCAATTGAAAGCCTGCGTGCGCTAGTACCTCTTGCCACAAGTTCCCAGAATTCTTTGCGGTTTTACCCCTGAATGACGTCACATTTTTGGTGGGCCGGTCTCTAGTCAAAATGCCTGGGCCGATTTTTTGTCCCAGTCCAGCCCTGGGTGGGACCACTGCAAGTCATATGTCCATTGTAGTTTAACCTCCTAGGACCTGGCGTCCACATATGTGGACATCACATTTTGGGATGTCTAGACCAAAATACCTAATTTTACTCTACAAGGACCTGATATCCACTTACGAGGACATTATACTGCTACTGTTCTATCAAAATTTAAAACGAATGTCCTCATATGTTGATCTCATTTTTCTCAGAAACAAAAATTAGGTAAAAAAAAATCTGGTAATTCTTTGTTTTTACATACATCAGGTCCCAATCATCCCAAATAGCAAAGAAAAATTAAAAATGCATGCCATGAAAGAGTTCGGGTCTTAGGAGGTTAAGGTTCAAAAGGCATGAACCTATTCATATAAAAACAAAGAAAAAGCATCAAGTTCAATACTTGTCTAATCTGCATGTCTTGAAGTTCTGCTCTGTTCCTTAATGTGGGTTTCAAACATATTTAACATACTGCATCAGATTTAGATCTTAAAGGATTAAGAATTATCAGGCTAAATGAAATCTGCATCCTTGTTTGTCTTTTAATTACATTATACGCTCATTTTAAGTGCTAACATAATGCAATATGTCATAACTTAGATTTAGTAGGAAGGTATCTGCAGCTTTCCCATGTCTATAGAAGGAACCAATGCTCTCTGGTAATGACGGATGTGACTGACTGCAAACTGCCTCCATTTCTATTTAATGGTTTGTAATCAGAGATGTCGAGCTGCAACTTTATCATCCGCAACAGTGAGGGAGTGTCTCACGTGTTGTATTTCTCTCTCATTACTCATGCAAATACACATAATGATTACAAATGAATAGTGACACAATGTCTTCCAGTTAATTGGTTGTAGAAGTAGAAACCATTAAGGAGTCCTTTGAGTTCCTTTTTCTAAAGGAGGCTCATTGAGAAATAGTGTAGGTGCTTGTTATGCACATATAAATGTATCAATTTCCAATAAAAAAAAAAGGTGGATGGCAGGTAGTTGCATTGCACTGTTGTTTCACACACTGCGATAGCAAAAGTGTTGTTATGGATGAGCTTGATGCTTGTTTTTCTTCGTTATGAGGTCACAAGCGCTGATTGTTCCAGCCCTCCTGTGTGGCACCACATGAGGTCCCTTTTACAGAGTGTTAAAAGGAAAAAAGCGCCAAAAATACTCAAACAATAAATTCATCGAAAGTGCTTTAGCTCAATTACAGTTCTGCATATCCATTATTACCAGAGTAGGTTTGAAAATAGCAGATAAATGATTACAGTTATTTTCCTTTTTAACAATTGCATACCATTTGATCCCACAGTGGATTTAAAACCCACCTGGAGCAGAAGCTAATATAACTGTGCTTTTTCATTTGCTCAAATATTAAAATAACATAATCATTTTCACTCATGAGTAGGGATGGGTATCGAAAACCGGTTCTTGTTGAGAACCGGTTCCCACTGTTTCAATTCCTTGGAATTGTTTGCCAGTTTTGCAAACGATTCCCTTATCGATTCCAGTCGCCCCGAATGACGTCACCACGTTGCGGAGCGTCATTTACCTGGCAGGAAACACGGCGCCTAAGCGGCTCAAACGCTCAAAGTTTGGTCATACTTTACGAGAACGGATGACAACAGGGCAACTTGCAATACTTGCAAAGTAGAGATTTCATTTAAGGGAGGAAACACTACGAATATGCAAAAGCATTTGCTCACAAAACACGCGATGACCTTAAATGAATGTCGTGTTTTTAATTCCGCTCCGGACTCGTGAATCTCAACCCAGCAGCAGCGGTAACGTTTGCACGTCCTCTCCCGTTAATGCGGCAGGTAAATAATCAACTAACAGTGCATATTATGTTAGCGCGATCTGCCTTATTACAAAACCTGCCATTACTGTGCGTTTAGGTGACCATGATGAGAGAGGCAGACAGTCTGGCTCAGATGCTGGCAGTTCTCGCTGCAGTCTACCGGTAGCGTCTCCTTTCAGGCCAGGATAGACGAATGTCACCGAGCAGTGACTCAGTTTGTGGTCAAAGGCTTGCACCCATTTGCCACAGCAGATGATTTTCAGTAAGTGAATGTGTTTAATTGTAGGCAGGGACGTTACTGGATATTCTTGTGTAATTGCTACAGAATAATTTATGTTATACTTTGTTATTGCTACAGAAGAATATTTATTTTATTATTTTACATTTACAATTTTTTTTCCCGGGGACCCTGTGACACCCCATTGAAGAGCCGTAGGCTGTGGATCTCTTAAGATCTCACTGTTGGGTTTGTAAGGCCATGTTACTCCTAAATTTCTATCTTGTTCAAAGAGAAGATAAAATACAAAGTTCTGAGCTAATCGACCTTAGTGTTCTCCTTTTTAAAAAAAAGAATCGATAAAGAATCGAATCGTTAAACAGAATCGAAAAGGGAATCGGAATCGTGAAAATCTTATCAATACCCATCCCTACTCATTAGTATCTTTTAACAAAATTTTTAACTAAATCATTTGTTAAGCAAGTTTACTTAGTAGATCATGTTAATGCAAGCAAATTGAGCACATTCACTCATGCCCAACAACAATGATTCCATGTTTCTGCTAGAATATTGTTTAACATGTCTGAGTGGAAAATAACTTGGTTGTTGTCAAATCCTATCATTATATTCAATTCGATTTATTTAGCGCCAAAACAATAGAATAGTTGCCCTTAAGGTGTTTTATATTGCAGGATTCAGGGTCACCTGATCCACCTCTTGGTACTGTATATGCTTTATCATAAAGGAATGTTTTAAGCCCAATTTTAAAAGTAGAGACGGTGTCTGGAAGCTGGTTCCAAAGACGAGGGCCCAGAAAGCTGAAGGCTCTGTCTCCCATTCTACTTTCGAATAATAATAATAATAATGGATTGCATTTATTTTTCGGGACCCCTCAAAGCGCTTTACAATAACACTATTCATTCACTCTCACATTCACACACTGGTGGAGGCAGCTACAGTTGTAGCCACAGCTGCCCTGGGGCAGACTGACAGAGGCGAGGCTGCCATATTGCGCCATCGGCCCCTCTGGCCAACACCAGTAGGCGGTAGGTGAAGTGTCTTGCTCAAGGACACAACGACCGAGACTGTCCGAGCCGGTACTCGAACCGGCAACCTTCCGATTACAAGACGAACACCCAACTCTTGAGCCACGATCGCCCATACTATAGAAACCACAAGTAAGACAGTAGTCTGTGGCTCTATTGGAATGATACAGCACTATGAGGGTTTTTTAATGAGGTCTGAATATTCAAGACTGTAGCTGCAGCATTTTGAATCAACTGAAGGCTTTTCAGGGAGTTTTTAGGACAACCTGATAATAATGAATTACAATAGCGTAGCCTAGAAGTAACAAATGCATAAACTAGTTTTTCAGCATCACTCTGAGACAGGATGTTTCTAATTCTAGAGATATTGCGCAAATACAGAAAAAAAATCCTTTAAATTTGTTTAATATGGTAAATGGACCGGTTCTTATATCTCACTCGAAGCGCTTTGTACAACATCCCTCATTCATGCAATCGCTTGTTACACCTAAGTGCTTGCTGTCTAGCATTCATACTCTCAAAGCGCTTTGGGGTCCTTAGGGACTAGAAAAGCGTTATACAAATACAGGCCGTTTGCCGTTTGGGGTTCAATATCTTGTCCAAGGATACTTTGCAGAACTTGAACAGCAACAAGTAGAACCACCAACCTTCAGATTAGTAGATGACCTGCTGTGCCTCCTACGCTACAGCATCGTCAATGTGCACATAGTTTCACAGAGACAATCACATAAAAACCTGACAAAGATACAACTCTTCAGACGCACAAAAACGACAGTCATCAGCAGATTTTTTTTTCTTTTTTAAAATAACCTTGATGATTTATGCTGCACTACTTTACTTAATTTGTATTTCAAATCAGACCTCAGTGATATGGACATACAGCTACTAGAAAAAAGAAATCAAAGGGATCCATCACTGACCCCAATTTTCCGGGGCTACTTCATAATTCAGTTTGATATGAATACATTTTCTTGCCTTTCACCATGAACCCCACTCATTTGCAATAGAATCACAGTCAGTACTAATGAGAACTGGAAGACTGAAACTCCTTCAAAGTCCTTATCACGCTAAACACATTTAGTGTGTAAAGATTTTTTTCGCTACACTAATTTAACTTTTAGGTTGTAACAACCTACCTACCTCCCATCACCCCATCTCCCAATCCAACTAACACACAAACACACACATATAGGGTAAGTCGATAATTTAAGTAATTAAAATAAATCGTAACAACTTTCAACATACTTCAGCACCTCAAGTTTCAGTGAAGGTCTGTTTAAATGTTTCATAAATCCTTTATGAGCAAATATGGTGTGCAAAGGTTAGTGACAGAGGTTGTGCAATATTTGGCTAAGCTTCCAATATATGTACGGACTGCTTCAGCTTTTGTTATTTACTGTATGAATTAACTCATGAATCATTCACAAAGCATCTATGAAGGAGAAAGCACAACAATATCAATAAATAATCTGAATATAGCAGGCCTGTGGCTATGGGGATCTAGCAAATTCTAATTTTCAGTTTCATGTTTTTGTATATGTTTTTATATATATATATATATATATATATATATATATATATATATATATATATATATATACACACATATATATATATATACACATATATATACACATATACATTACATATATATATATATATAAAAACATATACAAAAACATGAAACTGCTGGTTTATGCCTCCTTCAATCTTAGAAAAAGACAAACAAAAAGTGGTACTGCCTCTCTCCCTCGATCTCAATGCTTTTTGCCAAGAGTGAGTTGGATGCTAAAGGTGTGCTGAAATGATCATTACAATCTAGCAAGTTCTGCCTACACTACCATGGCAACGGAAGGCAAATGTGGCCATGAGATGTGTTCCAGTAGCTGGCAAACTCAAAAGCACAGCCCTTCAAGGACTTGGAATAAACAGACACATTTGCCCAATGGAGTGAAGCTGATAGGTGTTCAGGGTTTATAACTCACTTCAATGTACTTCCACATCCCCCTCCTCTTTCTGGTAACTCATTGTCAGTCTCCAAGGCCAAACATGGGTGACATATTCTGCTAAAGAGAGTCAGACCAACCATATAGACTGTCTTTAATATTAAGACTTTTTAGCTGATCGTGAGTGTATTATGTATTCATTTTTCATTTATTCACTAGACAGGAACACAATATAAGGTTCTGTGTTACATGTGCTGGTTGACACTGAACTGTGGAGGCTGCAGTTTTGTGGTTTGCGCCTTCCTTGTTTGGTTCCATCAGGTCTGTTTTGACACAAATATTCTTTATGATGAATTTATATTACAGCCAGTGAAGTGAAACAATGTAATGTTCACTTTGCACATTGATTAAAGACCTCGAGCTAATGAAAAGATAATGCAATTCAGTGCTGTTGGAGAACTGAATATTCCAGCCATCAAAATGTAATGGGATTTTTGCCCAAAACCATGTTGTTTGCCTTCCATTTATTAATTCTGTGATGAGTTGTTCTGACGTGTAATGTCATACTACATGAGAGTATAATCAAGACAGGATCTTTAAAGAGGTATGACTTTTTTGAACACTGATTTGTTAGTGGTAGTAAAATGAATTCAAATACATCTGCAAGTTTGTAACACAACCCTGAGCAAAAACAAAACAAAACAATGTTAACATGTCTATTGAATGATTTCTGAATATTAAATACTTTATTTAAGCTGATAATAAAACAACTTTATCTTCCGGCTCATATTTAAAAATTTGATTAATTTCAGTTGATGACTTTTCAAAAAGGTGAAGATAACTTGGCCATCCTCCCACAGGCAGAGGTCTCTGCTGACTCTCTGTTACCTTCTAAATCATTTTTGCTGAAGGGCAGCAAGGTTAAACAGGTTCAACACAGCAAATAAATAATGAATTCAATAAGGGTAATTAAGAAACCACATCAGATGAGCAAGCGCCGACCTGGCCCACAAAAGTCAAGTCACATACTTAAAAACTATGTCTATTTTTTTTTTCTTTTTCAGCTACAGTTTAATTACTCCTGTTAAAAAACCAACTTTCTGATTAGGGATTAGAATCCCTAATCACCACGATTATTAAACACTGTAGTGAGACAAGCTATAATTGTTGCCAAGTCAAAAACAGGCTTAAAAATGATCCCAAATGCCTCTGTGTATAGATTGTGTATAGATTCATGCTATAGGGTAATAGGGTAATAAAATCCCCCTCTCACCCCTGCGGATGGTCTAGCCTTCAAGCTCGGGTCCTCTACCAGAGGCCTGGGAGCTTGAGGGTCCTGCACAGTATCTTTGCTATTCCTAGGACTATGCTCTTCTGGACAGAGATCTCTGATGCTGTTCCTGGGATCTGCTGGGAGTCACCACACCTAGTGCTCCGACTACCACTGGGACCACTGTTACCTTCCCATATCTTCCCTTGTTCTTTCTTCCTGATGTTGCTGTCTTATAAATTTGGGCTTGAAGAATTCTTACATTAAATTTTTATATTCAAAGGGCTTTGCCTAAAATACCAACATATATATGTATTGATGTCGTGCATGTACAGAACACAGAGAGCTGTGAGAGCAGTGTGAAAAGCCACAGCTAAGGTGTAAAGACAGTTAAATTTTTTAACATGATGCATCTTTAAAAACAAATTTCATTATTTAAATACACCAAAATAAAAGAAAGGACTTTATGGAAATACAGATATAAAAAAATAAATAAACCTCTTGAGCCACTGAAAAGCAAAGTAACTAAGGAAAAACGACAAAGGAAAAATTCTCTCTGAACTGACCCATATGTGTGTGTGTGTGTGTTTGTGTGTGTGTTTGTCTGTCTGTCTACACCTGTTATAAGCTGAAAAAGAAGTATTTTTATTTAAGAGCCTTTCAGTGCCTATATTTGCATAGGCCCGATAAAGACATCACAAACAGGCTCAGCCTGCACACAGATCTCTCCCACTCCTTGCATTTCCCCACACATGCGTTGACTCCGCTTGGCAGCAGTGATCAAATCCTTTTTCAGTGTAGAGGGGAATGTGTGGGTGATCCCACTTAGAAAGGGATGCCCAGATGAAAATGCACAAACATGCTTTTGTGGCTAGAAGCAGTCAGTCGGAAGGAGAAAAACACAACTAATTTTGTGGGTGAATCGCTGCAATCACAAATCATTGTGGCGGTGTTCTTCATGGGAAAATAGTCTACAGACTTCAGCCTCAGCATAATGAGCAGTAACCTGAGTGTATTCTAAATATTATATGAGTAAAGGCCTAAACTACTTTGAAATATCTTCACAGATTAAAAATGTGATTAGTAGGGATGGGTACCGGTATCCGGTGCCATCATGGCACCGGTTCTGACATAAACAGTAGTAACCAGACCGAAAAGCAGCGGTGCTTTTTTTTTTCCTGAGTTGTGATACACTTTAGATTCCAGCCAATCATTTTATGTTTCCGAGGATAGTAGGCGGGTCCAGGTACGTACGTTCTTTTAGAGCAGAGCTACAGATTAAAAATGCCCAAGGCGAAGCGGTCAAAAGTCTGGCTGTACTTCATAGCAAAAGATGCAAACTCAGCAGCTGCAACAAGTGCTTTAAGGTGATACTGTCAAAGGAGGTAACTCCTCGAATCTGATGAAACACCTGGCGACGCATAGCATTTTTTTTAAAAGCCAAGAAATGCGCCGTATTTGATAGCTTGCTGCGAGACCTCACACCGTGCACATCTACTGCGGGTGGGTTGCCTGTTATCGGACGCGGAGTTAGCAACATCCCCCAAAAACCGGAAGAGGAGAGTCCTGGCCCCTAGCCCTGCCAGTGTAGCAGAAATGATGAGGATGATGATGCAGCAGCAGCCGTTCTTCTCTGCGTGAGTAGCTTAATGTTGTTCGTGTGTAATTTACGTTGAGTAGGCTAACCACGTTATTACATTAATGCATGTAAGGTGAACTAGCAAACACCGTCGTAGTTACATGCGGCTGTCTTCTTGTTTGATGGCAGATACTCCCTTCACCCTGGCCAAAAAGGCTAAAATGACCAAAGAAAAAGTGGAAAACAGCTAAACATGAGAGGTTTTTGGACAAAGTTTGTGTTTTTTCCATTGTTTAAGCACTGCTTCCAGCCAAGAGTGATACCATATATGCCCCATAGCTGCAGAAAAGGCTAACATTGTTATCTTTTTACAAAAAAACAGCTGAACATGAGAGGTTTTTGGACCAATTTTGCGTTCTCCATTCTTTAAGCACTGGTTTGAGCACCGTTTAAGCACCGGCACCGTTTCAAAAGTACCGGTTTGGCACTGGTATCGGATAAAACCTAAACGATACCCATCCCTAGTGATTAGTCAGTTTTAATAGTATTTGTAGTCTTAAAACTAAATGTCTGACACTAACAATAACAATGGTTATGGAGATTACAAACAGTGGGCTTGACTTTGCTAAGAAAAGTAACTTTAGAAAGCTCTCACAGTACAATCTCTACACAATTAGAATAAGACTGGAGAAACAAAAAAACGGAAGAAAACTGCATTTATATGCACAACAGTTATGCAAGCTATTGCATAACTGTTGTGCATATAATTGTTTTCTTGATAATGGTGCAAGACATTGATTAATTATTCAATTGATCCATAAATATTTAAAATAAAAACTAATAATAACATTAAAAAAGTAAAGGAATCAAGATCAACTGCATTAAATTTAAATTTGTGTTATGTGCTGTACATGTTCTGTAAACAGAAATTACAGTGAGAGATATAGGACATGTTCAAAAAAAAGTATGAAATTTGGCTTTAACAAACACAAATTTAAACCGCATCATTGAAGTTATACTCAGCAGCTAAATGTATTTGAAATGAGCATTTTGCCCAGGCACTCATTTCACAAGCCACTCATACAGTAATTAACAGATGGAAGAACAGCCCGTGGTGTATTTTCAACAAGAAGTTCTGATGTACATTTTAATTACTGACAATTTTCCTCCTATTAGTTGTGTTTCAGTTTGAACAGATTTTGATTGGAATATGTAGGTCTGCTGTGTCCTCGAGAGAAAACTACAATGCTGGCTCAATTCACAAAGTCTTGTTCACAGTCATGTTACTGCACAATGACTATGTGATCTGCGGCTTGAGGGTTTTTCACAATGTCATATTTCGGCCCAAATGTTGGTCTTGTTGGTTTAGTTTTTCGTGGGCTTATGTTCTGTCAGTTGGTGTGATCCTTATGAAAGGTCGAAATAACATTTCAGCAAAATTTGGTGACTTCAAATCAACCATTTAACCCTTTAAGACCTACCATAGAACCAAGTCCGCCAGAGCTTATATTATATTTTTACATGCTGTGGAGCCATTTTTGGGAGCATTTCAAGTTGATATACATCAATACAGCCATTATAGTCCAAATTTTAATAATATGTATGCATTAAGTGCATAGTAATTACATAAATTGCAAAAAAGTGCAATAAACTACAAAAAAATTGAAAATAGTTTTTGTTTTTTTACATATATTTCTAGTTAGAGAAATTTAAGAGGCTTAACCCTCAAAACTGTAAATACAGAAAAGTTGCACAAACTAGTTTCCCACCACAGGAAATTTATTTTGAGTGTCTTCATAGTTTTATTTTTGAAATACACCAATTTTTATACACTGCAGGAAAAACGAAAATAAACAATATAATGCAAATTTGCAAAAAAAAAAAAAAACAGCATATGCATGAAAATAAACTATTTCCAGCAGTGCAATATGAGTCCTAAGCATCCCAGAAACGACACAGAAAGTCATAAAGTCAAAGATAACTTTTAAAAACACCAGTATAGGCTCATGACAACTACATTTCCGCAAAATGACGTCACTTCCGGTTTCAGGCAGGTCATGGCGGACAATTTTACTTTAACACCTTGGAAATAGATCCCATAGTTTGTTGGCTAATCCCGGTCTCTACATGTATTTATTTATTTAGAATATTTTGATCTGAATATTAAAATATTTCATCTACCAAAGCTTGAAAAGAGTCTAATTTGGTTGCGTTCTTTTTCTTATTTATTTAAGATTTGCTGGTGGTGTATCATTTAAACTGTATCATTGCCAAAAAGCTCTACTGTGAGTGCATTGTATTCATGTACATGCTGACTACAGCTAAGCCAGTACAGTGACAACTGAGCTAACTCCAATCACCAACGATGACCCCAAGATAAGTTTAAAATGTGAGTCACTGGTAACACAATATATATCCTGCTGATTCACTTCAGTAAATCTCAAATGTTTCTCTAGGCAAAAGCATTGCTGAGCAACGCAACCCCCTCCTCCCACCTCAGCATATTCTCTTTTCTGCCATACTGTTTTACGATTAAAAGCCAATGTGACGTTTAATTACAAGAAAACATTCGGTCAGCATGTCTGCTCTTTGCTCCATTATAGCCTTGCTTTAAAGTCATATGTTTTAACACGTCCACATATGACAGCAGCCACCATCTTTTACAGCTCACTGCTGAGCAGCTCCAACAGAGCATCTGGGAGTTGAGTGCTTTGCCCAAATGCTGTATAGTGGTTTATACTTCATCATGTCATGGGCTAATTTTCCTGTACTATAAGAGCCAGAAACTGTCAACTCCAAAGATTGGCTCTGTTAGCATACTGCTTCTCAGGTGGGTTTTCCTTAAATGTGTGTGTACTTGGCCTGTTACCTTCCATCCACTTCTCTCCTTAACTGACCAGAGGGAGTTGAGAGGCGATGGCAGGGATCATTACATCACAAAACACCCGGTGGCCATTGTCCTCAGCAACTGCCACACAATATTACTACAACACTCTCCGCAAACAAGTGGGCAGGTCGTGTGTGCCATAGCACAGACACAGGAAGGGAAAGACAACAGAGAGCGTAAGAAAGCGGGAAACAATGAAATAATGAGGAAGAGGAATGAGGGAAAAAAAGGGAAACTGGGAGAAAGCTTAGAGAGAGGGTAAACGAGGTGGGGTTGTTTGTCCCCATTGCCCAAACCACAACTATTCTCATGCGGTAACACTTGACATTTGTATTTCCTTGACCCAGATAATGTTTGGTTGGACATAGAAAGATTGCATAAAGTCGAAGGTTGGGGAAGTGCACTAGCCTGGTCATTGCCACATAACAGCTTTCTTGCATTACCAGAGAGGCCTGGCATTTCTGCCTTGGTGTGATGGTGATGCCATCCTCTCAACCATGAAGGGATTTATACAAACATGACCTCTTTATTAGATCATAGAAGGAGAAACCCTCTCTGCTTTTATTGCTTGAGGACCAGTGTTTTCAACCCGTGTGACTCTTCAGTTATTCTTTCATGTAGTTCGAGATTTAACATCTATTCTTGGGGAGTACTCAAGCTGAAAGTATAAACAGATATTTTTCTCTTCTGCACATGTATTGTTTTATTGTTATACCTGAATCTTAAACATGTTATCCTAGTTACAAGCACCATTCCAGGCTTATTTAGTAATCTCTGATTATATTATAACTTTGGTTTGGTGAGTGAATAGATTTCACGTAGAATGACCACCCTGCTTTTCAGAGCATGTAGATACTTTAGCTTGCCTAGTTATACCCTGTGGGTCAACTGTATGTATATAGTGCTTTTCTACTCTGCTTGAGCCATCACAGCACTTTATACAACATACCCCATTCACCCTTTTACAAAAACACTTTATTCTACACTTATCAAACTAGATCTATGTTGCCCATACTTTGGCACCAAAACTGAACCAGCCAGGGATTGCACCACCAAACATTATCTAGCTAAAGCTACCCCATAGATGTACTAAATTACATATAGTATCATATAGTTTAATTGAATCCTGTCAGAGTGGCCAAAAAGCTGGAAAGTTAGACTCTTTCACACATAGAACCAAGGTTACAGTGTAGTCATAGCTTGTCTAGAAGACACCCCAGGAGGAGATGTTGCAGCCTAATACCCTGATAAGTGACTGTAAAAACAAACAGACTCCTCCGCCTATTTAAATGGCAACCAAGTCAAGGCCTATATGCTGTAAACGCTAAACCAGAGAGGGTCTTGTGTCTAAACCTGTAAAAAGGAGCAAATGCCAGCAATAAGCATTTTTCCTCTGAACCCACATACCTCCTCAATACAGGTTCTGGCAATGCCCAAAGTCTGTCCCTTGCTGAGCCAACAGTGCGAGTACCACCAGTGAAGAGCTCTCCTGAATTAGAACAGTGATTCGTCTTTTTTTTTTTTTGGCAACACAGCAGCTTTTCTAAAGAGATGACATATATGGTCTAATCTCCTGGATTTTGGCCCCTTTTCAGTATTATGTCTGCCTTGACGCTGAATGATCACGGCACAGGTCCTGCTCTGAGTGCAAAACAGGGGGTCAGTCCACTGCCACAATTTAGCTGACATCTTGCAGAGATGGGGGTAGCCTAGACCTTGCTGCCTGTTGATGTAGGCTGTTGTCCTTGTGCTGTCTGTCCTGATGTTGGTATGATGACCTCTCATCCCTGGTTGGATCTATTTGACAGTGAGGAGGACAGTTCAGCTCCAAGATATTTATGTAGTTAGTTTTGGAGTTCAACTGCTCTTCCCTGCTCCAAGTTGTTTAAGTCTCTCCACTAGTGGGGAGCTCTAAAAAAAATACCTGGCCACAACAAACGTCTGCCTAAACTGGGAGGAACCCAGATTAGGCTTAACAATAACAACAATGAGTGGGTTAGCTAGCGGCTTTAGGCAGAACCAGTTCTATTCTTATGAGTTGGGGATGGTTAGGTATCAGTTCAACTGGCTCTTTGTCATCAGATCATATAAGCAATGATTCCATTATAGGACAAGAACAGGGTGCGACCAATCAAGCTGGCATGCTTTGAAGATGCAGTCGTGCACTCAGTCAAGTATTCTCCATACATACACAGGCAGAGTTATGACCAAAACTGTGTTTTCACAAACTTCAATTTTTCCGCTGCTTCAATATTTTTATATTACTGTGCAGAACGAGCTGAAGCATATTCATGAATTGCAAAGAGCTCCATTCATTTAAAAGTTAATATTGTGTCTTTGTGATGAAGTTAACTGCATTTTGGCCCTGATGTTAAATGATCAGCTAATAGAATTTCCTATCACTTCATTAGCACAGCGGAAAGTGTGAGTGAATACAAAACAGCTCAAGTCACACCACCGTTTGCAATGAATTTTAAGAGCAGACTTATTAGTATAAAAATCACTGTCTTCCTGGACTAACAATGGTTACCTTGGAGGAAACTCGTGCAGCCATCATTGACTCTTTTTTGCCAGTAAAGTCTTTGAAACAGTTGTGGTTGTCCTTTACTATATTATAAATAAACACCATTTCTGTAGCATGCAACAGAGTGGAGACTCTCACAGAATCAACCTGGGACCAATTTAAACATGTTAAGTGACTGAAGTATTTGGATGGTATTCATATGCTGCCTTGGATTTGTAACATTTCACTTCTAAAGCAATGAGAAAATAATCAAATAATCAATATTTTTAAAGATTTTAAAGTATTTCTGTGGTGGGTGGAACTACATAACAGCAGCAATTGCCTTGCATTAAGTATCATGTTCATGAAGAACTGCTAAAGTGTAACATATTGGTATTGTAGCATATTCTAGTGATTTAATATCACACTGCAGTCTACTGACAAATTTCCTCAAAATAGACTTTATTATTCCCTTAACTTTTAACACTATGAAGTACATAAAACCACATTAGTATTTAATACAGAACTGTTGTATTGGGTTATATTATACTGCATGTATTTTGCTATTTCTCTGAATACCTTCTCTAGATGAGCACATATATTTATTCAGAAACACTTTCCTCTCAGTGGAATTCCATGTATAACAGGAGATGGGAACATTTTGAGAAAGACACAGCTCTTCTCTCTGGTTTGGTCTCTACAAGTGCAGCAGCAAACCTCCTCACTAAACAGTAAAAGCAAACACAAGAGAACAAATACATCTTCTCTCTCTGTAAACATGAAGACAAATACAAAGGCAGACAAACACAAAGTCGAACAAACTGGGTATGACAACAAACAAGTTGGCCAAATAATGTCAAAATAGGAAACAAAAGAAATAAAGGGCAGGGAACAAACAAGGGTGAGGCAGACCAGCCAGAAAATAGGATTCATTTTTTATTCTGCACAGCCGCTAATGCAAATAACGTGTCTCATACAAATTCCAGACATATAAGTACGGAGAAATTGAGGAAAATAAATAAAGAAATGGCAGAATAAATTGAGAACAGGGTGAGGCACAGAAAAACTTCAAATGAAGGAAGAACTGAGAAAAATTGGTGCAAACATATCTGGTGTCAGAATGTATTAGTATAAACATGTCCCTTTGCACCCCAAGAGCACATAATCACACTCTTGTGTCCCGTCACCAAAGTGGCGCTTTGTTTTCTCATGAGAGAAGTAATCATGGGACCTGAAATGTCTGTTTTTGAGACAATGAAAAGTATGTTGAAAAATCTAGCATCCTTTCTATTCCACAAAGTCAAATCTGGAAAGTAACAGGTCAACTGCAGTGGTCGCCAAAACAGAAGATGTGATGCCTAATCACAAGACAAAAAAGAGGTGACGTCACGATAAAATCAACAAAGTGTCACACAGCTCAAAATCGACAGCAGTGCGGGAAAGCATTCAACTAGATTGTGGAATCTACTGCATCATGGGTTTGTTTAAGGAACTGACTGAAGCCTACTTAAAAGATGCCTTTAAATATAGTATGAAGTAACACCTATAACACCTTACAGACGCCGTTCCTGCACCCCTTACCAATGGTTGATCCAGAATAGGGATGCACCGATACCGATACTGGTATCGGTATCGGGGCCGATACTGTAAAATGTGTGTGTACTCATACTCGTAAAAGTTAACCGATACCATGAACCGATACCAACTTATTTCATTAATCAGAGGGTGGCTTGTCATTTCTGTTGTAGTTTTTTAGATTGGCCACTAGGAGGACATCCTGCGCTAAACAGGCACAGGGTTAGACGAGTGAGACTGGCAGCTCCAGATAAAAAAGAGAAACCGGAGGCTGCTGTAGCTAGGCTAAACAAAATGTCAGCAGTGTGCAACAGCCAACTTTAACTCAGGTTTTGGAAAAGCGATGAAAAATGTCAAGAGAAAATCCACGGGCAGTTAAAATAACAGAGGCTCGACTCATTTTATCGCTCTGGATGACCAGCCAATGCCAGTCGTGGAAAACATAGGATTGCACCGTCTTGTCAGCATACTCGAGCTGCGATATGAAATTCCCAACCGCCCACACATCAGGGAAATAATGGTGCCAAAACTTTCTAAAGAGGTAAAGACAAGCAGTGTCTGCGCGATGTCAGTCCTTGGTTTAACGGCACAGTGGACTGATGAGGAGTTCGTTCGTCAATGCCAAATACTTTTGTTATTTTGTTTGTTTGTTTATAATATGGTAAAATGGTCTGCATTTGTATAGCGCTTTTCTAGTCCTTAAGGACCCCAAAGCGCTTTACACTACATTCAGTCATTCACACACTGGCAATGGCAGCTACATTGTAGCCACAGCTGCCCTGGGGCGCACTGACAGAGGGGAGGCTGCCGGACACAGGCGCCACCTATTTGTAAAACAACCGCTCACCACCATGTTGTTTTCAAAATGCCTCTCTAGCATCCATCAATAAACCATCCGTTGTGACATGCTGTGCAATGTTATTAACTATCTTCATGGTACTCTTTCAAAGACATCATTGATGGGCTCCTCTGTATTTCTTTACAAACTGGCCTGTGAGATACATCCTACAGCATCTAAGAGAATGGTCTCCCACCTCACACTAAATCTCTTCCTTGTGGCTGAGATAAGAGTGGAACTGAGTTATTGAGCAGACAGTTAAAGATATAAGCTCTCGCTAAAGGGGAGCTCAAAGAGTCACAATGAGAACTGAGCGAGTATTTATTTATTTCTTATCATGGTTTTAAAAAAATAATTATTAAATTAATAATTAATTTATTTTAAAAACATGATGGGTTATGTCCAGGTACTCCAGCTTCTTCACATAGTGCAAACACATGCAATTAATAGGGTTAAATTGTGATTCTATATTGCACGTTTTACATACGTTTGAATGTGAGTGTGAATGGTTGTCTGTCTCTCTGTGTTACCCTGTGTCAGACTGGCAACCTGTCCAGGGTGTAAGCCCAACTCTCGCCCTATGGTAGCTGGGATAGGTTCCAGCCCGATTCCCGTAACTCTGATAAGGATAAGTGGAAGAGAATCAACGGATGACATAGCAGGAGATACAAGCACTCTTTGCACTACAGCTTGGTGAGAGATTAATTTGCAGTTATTGTGAAGATTATGTTAAATAGTGAATCACAGCATAAGCATCATTTTTATTTACTTGGAAAAGGAGAAACTTAATCACAATTTCAAGCTCAAACATTAAAGGCGCACAAAGAGTTCATATTATGTGGTCTCCCAGCACTGGTGCCTTGGCTGAATACACTGTTAGGATGGGACCAGCCTGAAAAATCATAACAACATTTGGCAAACACCATTAAAATGCATTTGCAGTTTAAAGCCACAAAAAAATCACTGATGTTCTTTCTGAACATTATGATCCTGAGGAAGATAGTTAAATGGCCTGTAACATGCAAAAAGCAGCTGAAACATTTTTCCTACCTCAGATCCAAAGTCTGAAGTGAGTGGTAAAAGTTGATGACCTAATATATGTGATGAAATACTGTCAAATACTACAGTTACTGTAATGTACTTTTGATCTTGAACAATCTTAATGAACAGTGATACTTGTGTCAGTGCCACTCTCAACAAAACTGACAATGGCATAAGAAAAAAACATTTTCTTAGTCAGTTGTTCTGGAATCTAATACAACACAGCCAAAGTTTCCAATATAAATTTTATAAATAATAATGTGCCAAGCTACTGCTGTAATTACTTTTAATCTCCAGCTGCAATGCCAAACCTATTGGCACCTATTGCATAAAATGCCAATACTGTGGAATAATTAATCATTTAGAAGCATGAATGAAAAAAGAAACAGGGTAACAGAAGCCTAAATTTGTGGACCATCTGGTATTCTGAAATTCATGAAAACAACCCCAGCAAAACACAGATATAGAAAAACCACATATGAATCAGAAATGATGCACAAAAAAGCCATGACAGATGTGAAAATGGACAGGACAGAAGAGGGTGATGCTGGAACTGGTAGTAAGGTTTTGCCTTGCATTATTATAGTCAAATCATTATTATGGGAACTCAATTCCATCATCTTCTGGATCTATGAACATGTGTAAAGAGGAAATTTATACACACAAAAGCTTTTTATAACAAGAATGACAGAGGTTCTCCACTCTAATTAAGGACAAATTCTAACGTTACAAGGAAGAAACAAAATGTTGCAACATTTCTACAATCCTGATATTTATGGACAAGTTAAACGCAGGACTACATGCAACAAATAATAACTTTTAAAACTGACAAATCAAATTTGAAAGGGTCTCTTTTTTTACAAAAATCAATTCAAATACATATACTTGCTTGACTAAAAGTAATAGATAATTTTGTGCATGGATGCAATGATAATGCTGCAATTAACACAACAATAACAAAGCACTTCTGTTCTTTAGAACTCCTTTCTTCACACATACAAAAACAAAAAGAGCCAGTTTGCACAAAATTAGCTGATGATTAAGACATTTAAATAGTGTTTACTGTCAGTGTGATTTTTTTACATGACAGAAAGCGCTTATGAACGTAGGAAACACACTGACATCTATAAACTTTCCACAGAAAATAATAAAAAGTGAAAATGAGGTAAATTACCCAGGTGTTTTCTTGTAGAAATCCTGAAAAAAGATAAGTGTTCATGCATTTTCAGTAATCCACATCACAAAGTGAATTGTATTTACTCACAAGAACAATCCATAACAGAATAGCAGAACGAGGTGTTCTCTCAAATGTATTCCTGAGCGTTGGAGAAAATGTGAAATGTATTTATGCTTGAAACTTCATACTTTCCCCCCATAGGACATGTATTGTCAGGGTTTGAAAAACCTCAAAATTTGTCTCTTGAACTTTTCTCCCAGAGAAATATTTCATGTAATGCATGCAGTCCCCAGTCTTTCACAGTGTACACAGCATGATTCAGCAGACTCAAGGTAAGGCTCTGACTGTGAGAAAAATGATAATGGTGTTGGGTTACAGACAAGGGACGGAAAAACATGCAGCGCTGTAGTGAAAGAAAAATTACTTTGACATGAAGACCTTATGCTATCGTTCAAACTCTGCTATTGGACAGTTTGTATAACCAGGGGTTAAAGGGGGATTTGGAAGATAGTGGGGAAATCCTAAGATTGGGTGTAGATGTGTAGATGTAGGGAAAAGAATGAATTAGAGATAAGTCACATGGTAACTTGTTTTGTGAGCTCCAGTAGATTTTTCTACAGGTCAGATTATCACAAGCTGTGATGAGCTGACCTGTGCAGCTGCTCTTTGAAGATTTAGCCAACTGAATTCAACAAGATGTAAGTAGATCTTTAACGAACTATCATGACTGATCCCCCCCAAGACACTATAAAAGTTAGATTTGATGAGTGAATTTAATCACCAGCCGGGCCTAAAATATAAATTTATGTCTACTATCCTTAATAACTCAAGACGTCTCACAAAAAAATAATTCAGCAAAACATCATATATTGGTCCAATATATGAGCTAAAAACTTTCACAGGACATTTCCAATTTATAGAACTTCACTTGCTGAACAGCCCTTACATTTGAAATAATCTCTCATCCTCTGCTCCTGCCCTGCCTTCATTATATTTTACAGTATTGATCAGTGTTCCTCGACGGTTTTGTCTCTTCCTGGGAACTGTACTACCTAGCTGACACATTCTATATGTCTGGTCATATCTGGAGACTTTTTACCACCTAAAAAAAAGTGTTACTCCATTTACACGTGTTTTTTTTCCATAGCACTACCTAGATGCTGACTGCAATGTTATTTACATCAGTAGCGATGCTAAAAATAAAATAAAAAAGGAATGTGTTGAAGGTGTAAGCAGGCAATGGGATGGCATTATTTTCTTATTACTAAGCAAGTATCTCTGTGCCATCTTATTTAATGGTAGTCTGCCTATCAGCTTTAGCTGTTCATAAATACACTGTTCGAAAGTAATGTTTTATATACTTATCATTTTAAGTATATAAATACTGATATTTCACATCCATACAAAAACTCAAAACCCTTAAACCACACAATACTGGAACACAAACATGGGTTCATTAAGTATTCGGTTTAATTGCTTGTTGTGTGTTCTTTCACTGAATTGTCCAATCAAGGAACTGTAGAGGTATAATTTGTAACAAAAAAGCAGTCACATGTACAGTTCCAGATGTGCTGTCACACTGAGGCTATAAAAAGATGTTTGATTCATGATGTCAACCCAATGGTAGTCGGAGTTGCACTAATGAAATATGAAAGCAGTGGTTTATGCTGAATCTGCCACTGTTGGGATGCTTCTTCTTTTCTGTCTTTACCCTTTTTGTTTTTGTGATCATTTATTTGTAGAGTTCACAATAAATGCTCCTTCTGTACGGACTGAGTGTTCTTATGCAAAATATTAAATATCCTATCAAAAGACAATGTTATTCATTCTAGTATGTTTTTTTTAAATTATAGCCTAAAGACATCCAATTGAAATGCAAGCTAGACTCAAAAACAGGTTTTAATAAGATACCTTGCAGTCAGAGCTCCTAATAATTAATGAAATCTACAGATCATTAAAGTACTGATCAGTTTTATTTAAATGGAACACTTCTGCTACTACTGAAATATGTCTCGAGGCAACTGGTTGGCCGCCAACCAGGAATTTATAGGCTCTGGAACAGCTCACTTTAGGTGATTATCACACAGTTAAACAAAAAGTTTGCTCTTTGACTCTATGATCACTGGGTAATAGGGATTCATGGGTAGCTGAGAAGCCTCAGATGAGTTCATTTGCTACTTTTTGAATGAAAAAGAAAGTACAAAGGTCTCTGTCCAGCAGATAGACTGTGAATGAACTCTCTCTGTGACTGTGTTTAGAGCTCAGGGGAACTGTCCAAGGTCCTGAGCAGAAAACAATGCAGAGCTGTCCACAGTGCTGACTGTGTTTCACTGCTTTTGCTTTGTAACATTAGTCAGAACAGACAACTCCACTGACACATCACCGTTTGAGATAGTCCTCACCCTCCTTTGTTTGTCTGCCACATCCCACTCACCATACCAGTCAAACTGTGTTTTGACAAGAGTGTATAGAGAATGTTTTGCAAAATCCATCACTCTAGCACCGTGATGGATTTTGCACCCCCCCTAAATCAAACCAATTCATGAAATTCTATTAAATGTCAGAGAAAATCTGTACCATTACAATGGCATTCTGATAATGTGTCATTATGATGTCATGTCATGTACTAAGGTAGCAGTGACTGCAGAAGCTGTACAGAGTTATGCTGTTAACCAAAGAGTTCCTTGTCCAGATGCAAAGCGCTATAAACATGAACAAAACATTCATCCAATTTCCACAACTAAAAATAAAGCTGTAAATATGTTCCAGGTTCTTTACAAATTCATATTTCTAAAGCTATGGCACCTTCTATGGACATGCTCACTGACTCTAAACTTAGCATGGGGTTAAAGAGTTACAGTGGAATGTCTCCACAATGTTGTGACTTGAAAACTCCTCTGTTACACATTTACACTACAGTATATGTGTTTAAGAGTGGCTCTGCATACATGGACACATCGTCTTTTGAACAGTTTTACCACAGACACAAGATGCTGAAGAGATCGAAATTATTAATATATTATCAACACTCATGGAAATGTCAAGAAGTGTCTGTTAAAGACTAATATACAGTCATTGCTCATATATAAATATATATATATATATATATATATATATATATATATATATATATATTACTGCTACTACAGTGATGTAGTAGTAGTTACAGCAGTGATAGCTGTGCATGGTATAACAGTAACTGAATGATAAACATATCTGTATTTACAAATGACATACTAACAATTAGTAATGATACATAAATGATGAATTAAGCACTTGCTAACACCTTACTAGTGCTTAATAATGTGACATTATTATAAAGTGCTACCATGTATGCCTACTATGTTTAAAGCCATACCCGATGGAATCTACATGTCCTTAGTGTTTATGTAAAATTTAACAGGCTGATTTTCCTTGTATTCTTTTGTTGGGAAATCATGTTGGGTTACAAACGTTAGATTGATCCTAGATGACTTCATTCTTCATTAGTTATGGTTTTCTCATGCAATAAATAAATTATTACTCATGCAAAGCAAATTAAAAAAAAAGATTCACATCCACGCATTCATAAACACCGATAATATAGAAACTATCACGATGTGTTTAAGTCTTTTAAGTTGGCATTTTGTGTGTCAAATTAAGTATTGTTGTTTATGCTAAAGGCAGTACTAAAAAGGCAAAAAGAAAGTTTTGAAATATATTGAAATGTATTTTAATGCCAATGTATTCTACTGATGTATAAGCTCAGCTATCTAGCACATGTAGTAGAGTAATACTGCTTTAGGGAGAGAAAAAAACCTGATGCATTTCATTTTACACCACCTTTCTTTTCTATTCCTGTGATGATAATTTTCCGGGTGCTCTAGTTTGTCAAAGGTAGACTGTATGGCAACTAGTCTCTACAATGATAAGAGCAGTAGCTCTCTGCGACCTCATGGTAATAATTTTTACAGCCTTTGCTTAATTAAAATGTCACATCCACTGTAGCAATATACAACAGAGTTCTGTGCAAATTAAAAAAACATAGGCTGGCAGATGTGGCCTTAATGGCTTAATCATGCCTTTAAGTTCATTCTAGTAAAGAGTAGCCACAGATGAATATTGTTTTATCTCTCATATCCATGAGTAATGCCTAAAAACTATTTCATGTGTAAATTTAGAGACAGCTGCACTAGGAATGTTAAAACATCAAAATCTGACAAGTCAGAGACTCAAGCATTTCTGTGTGAGTGAGTGAGTGAGTGATATGTTTTATTGATTAGCATTCAAATATCTCAGTGAAGACAGAACAAAGATTTACCACAAAGCAAGAAAGCATGAGACAAGGCTAATCAAAAGGTATTGGCTGAAGCATTTGCTTATTACGCCAACCCTTTTAACAAAAGATCTTTTAGCATGCAGCTCCTGTACACAGGGCTCGAAGCAAATAATAAAATTCAATTCAATTCAATTTCATTTATATAGCGCCAAATCACAACAAATGTTGCCTCAAGGCGCTTCATAGATACAGAGAAAAGCCCAACAATCATATGACCCCCTATGAGCAAGCACTTTGGCGACAGTGGGAAGGAAAAACTCCCTTTTAACAGGAAGAAACCTCCGGCAGAACCAGGCTCAGGGAGGGGCGGCCATCTGCTGCGACCGGTTGGGGTGAGAGAAGGCAAACAAAGCAAAAACAAAACAAACAAACAAACAAACAAGAAAAAAACAAAAAAACAGAAAACTTTCCACCTTAGTAAGTAACTACATCAAAGCAAAAGAATCAAGAGGTTTTTTTGTTTTTTGTTTTTGTTTTTTTTTCTGCTCTTTTCATTCTTGATATATATATTTTTCTAATACTCTATTTTTAAACATATTTTTAAACAAGGAAAATGAACTACACCTTTTTAAATCACTGTCATAACTATTCCACAGGTTAACTCCTCTAACAGAAACACATCTCTGCTTTATATTTGTCCTTATCTTGTTTTTTTTAAAGAAATCTGTTCCCCTTAAGTCATATTGACTCTCTCTGACTTTGAACAGCTTCTGAGTACTGGGGCAAAGCAAGTTATTTTGTGCTTTATACATTATCTGTGCCATTTTATATTCAACTAAATCATAAAATTTCAGGGTATTCAGATTAATAAACAAAATGTTAGTTGGTTCTATATAGTTTGATTGGTTTATAATTCTTATAGCTCTTTTTTGCAACTTGAAAATAGGAAGAGTGTTTTATATGCGGATATGCTTTATGTTTTATATGCCTGAGGAACACCACAAGTTACCTTCAACTGCTTAGATTTTACATTATTGAATTCGACATATTGATATCTGTCATCCAGGTAACTTTTCATCCACTTGTATGCTAACCCTCTTATGCCATATCTCTCTAGTTTATTCATTAATATAGAATGATCAATCGTATCAAACGCCTTTTTTAAGTCTATAAAAACACCAACAGTATATTCCTTATTATCTATAGCATTAGATATCCCTTCTACAAGTTCCATCACTGCCATCGAAGTGGACCTTTTCACTCTAAAGCCATATTGGTTATCACTTAGGAGATTATGCTTCTCAATATATTTATCAAGTCTATTAACAAATAACTTTTCTAAAATTTTTGAGAACCGTGGGAGCAGTGATATTGGCCTATAATTGGTAAACTGACTTCTCTCTCCGTTTTTATGGATTGGAATAACTTTTGCTATTTTCATTTGTGAGGGAAATACACCAGTTTGAAAGGACAGATTACAAATGTATGCGAAAGGTTGCACTATATATTCTATAATACTTTTAACTAATATCATGTCAATACCAAAACAGTCAGTGGACTTTTTATTTTTAAATGTCTTCACAATGTTAATTATTTCTCTATGAGTTACAGCACCAATAAACATGGAGGACACATTCTGAGTAATATGTTTATTTAGGTCGTTATTATTTCTTGACTCTGGAATTTCTTTTGCTAAATTAAAGCCAACATTTACAAAGAAATCATTAAATTCATTTGCAATGTCTTTAGTTTTATCAAGCACAATATCTTTATCTTTTTTAAAATAATCTGGATAATTCTTATTTTTTGAGCCCTTTTTGATTATACTATTTAATATCCTCCATGTTTCTTATGTGTTACTTCTACTTTGCTCCAATAATTTGTGGTAATATTCTTTCTTACTTGTTCTTATAATATTTACTAATCTATTTTTATAGATGTGTGGTAGCCAGTGGGTAAACATACTCATTAATCCCAGGAAAAATTACAAGCCAACCCACTGAACTCGCTTCACAGCTGCAACCACACAGTATGACAATTTCACTTAAATACTTAACTGAAATTTGGATGTAACATTTAGTGTTACATTTAAACCTCTGGTAAATTTATATGATCTATATTGTTCTATATTACTATAGACACTCGTGTCGTTTAAATCTCTACCCTACATAATTTTAGCAGGATTACCAAGATTGACAAACACATTATTTTCTTAAGATATATACAAATGTATATGTAGATGTTTGCTGCGCTTTGTCCTACTAGAATTTACTGAGGATATTGTACTAGAAGGAATTGCAAAGAAAGGATTCTAAATATATTATGCTCAAGTTTAATACTAAATCCAATATGGACTCTTTTAACTGATGTATAAATTTATATTGTATATATTTGGAGAGGCACATGAACACTTGTACAATTGTAATATTGTAAACCAAATATATGTTTACATATGCATGTAATAAATGAAAAATATCCTAAAAGAAAAAAAGGGCAAATAACCAGTTTGTTTTTTTTACACTGATATGTAAGTAGCAGATATTGTAGGAAGAAAATACAGCACTTTAATCTCTTACCTGATGTAAGCCTTTCCCTTGACTTATCTCTCAAATATATTGATCTGAATAGTTGATCTCAACAATTGTTTCCAAAAGCAAGCAGCTTATTCAGTGTTCAGAACTGTAAACACACCGTTCTTTATTGCCTTAGTTCCTGGACTCTGCGTGAGATTTTCATGTAGTATTCTAGATTATTCTGCCTAAAGTATGTTTATCTTACCTCTTTGCCACTGCCATCTTTTTTCTGCCTGAAAGTCTAATACTGAGAATGAATGCAGAAAGACTAAATTAAGGGACCCAATTTGAAGCAGCACCACTTCACTGATAAGCTGTACCAGTGATCTGTGAGAGCACTCAGGGTCTGCTACATTATGACAATACAGAGGAATAAAGCAGATGAAAGAGAATAGTCTGGCAAGAGCAGAAATCAGATGGGCAGAAGGAGAGGAAAAAACAATCTAAAGTCTAATTGTGTTATGCCTCACGGCTGCAAGGGAGTACAGAGGGACATATTTTCTTTCCTCACGTCGTTCAGCACAGTCCTTCCCCTTCACATTAATTTCCAACCAATTCAATTTTTTTTCTTAGTGCATCTATTGAAAAAGTGACATCAAAGACAAATGGTAAAAAAACAAAAAACCAACCCCCCCACCCAAAACATTGGGTCTGACCAGAATCATACAGCACTTGCATTTGAGACTATGCAGACTGCTAGATGTGGTGGATACCCACATATTATTAATATGTCATATTTTATGTCTTGACCATATATACTTATTGAGGTAAGTCTTGTGTTGAAAGCACACAGGCATTTCCATAAACTGGACTATCTCATCATTTTGGATTCAAATCTAGAATCCAGTTTGGCTTAAATCTTAAATTAAGTTAAATAACCAATACCAGTACAAAATGCTTGTAAAGGAAACTGGAATTTTCCAATCAATTCCACTAATGCAAATGCAATTCTTTAAATTATGTAAAACTACTTAGCAATGATGATTTCCTTTCCTTTTAACGTCTTCTATAATGGCAGTGGGTTACCATGACTGCAAACACATTTGGTGAGGCAAATTAAAACCATTGTGTCCACGCTTCTATATTTATAAATAAAAAATGGAATCTCAGGGAGAAGCAATCCCTCGCAATTTAAGGACCGTTAAATAATGGCGGCGCAGAGTCAGATCAATCTCACATAGATCAGTGCTGATCGTCATCAATTTGTTGTTCAAGTGTAACTAAAACCACACGTGCACCGTGAAAGCTGCTGAAAATTGATTTTAAGTGTAAGCTGGGGATAGCAAACATGTTAATTATCTGTGATATATTACAAAATAAAAAGGTTTTTTATATCAAAATTCACAATTACAGAAAGACATGGATTTATCGTGACATACCTTCTTAGCTTCCCAATATCAAATGTCCATACGCTGTTGTAGAAGCACAGAAACCCAGTGGAAAACGTGTAGTGTGACTCTATGCACAGGTCACTTACTCCAGGGTCTGAAATAAAACAAAAGAAACACAAATCAGAGCAGACATGGTGAAAGAGCTCACGACTTCAACGAGTCAGCATCCACAAATGCCCAGCGATCCAGGATAAACACCCTTGAAGAAACGTCATTCCAAGGAAGTACATTAGCTACCACACCCGGATGGTAGCCAAGAAAAGACTAGTATGACATACGCACAATATCTTTCTCCTTGCCTGGTCAACTTGATCTTTTTTCTTCCTAAACAGCTGCCAAAGAATGCCTCATTACGCCATCATTTCAGCTGGAGAAGACAAGTGAGTAGCATTTGCAGAGCGCATGCAGCCTCAGATAGTGAATGTGCCTTACTTGACTGTGCAATGTTAAAATGCACATCAGCAACAGTTTTAAGATAACTCCACACTAGAAGAGCTGACTTTTTGTCACTATTTCACAGAAAGGCAGGGAGCCAAATATTTACTATTTTCTGTCTATTTCATCTGCAGTTGTCATTGCATCTTTGGTCATGAATGGCTGAGAGCAGCAAGCTTAGTTAATGATAATAGTCCAAAATTAGTCATGTTTTTTAATGGCCATATAATATGTAAAACTATAGTTGACAAACTATAGTTGATAATCATGTTGCTAGGCAACCCAGAGTTGCAGTAGTGGTTTTAGCTTAGTTTCTATGGGGTCAAAATGATCTCCTCAGTGGTTCTAGGTAGAAATGGTTAATGTTTTGATCTCATACCATGAAATTCAATATTTGATGAATAATACCCTTTTAGGAAAATTGAGGAAATATGATTTTATGGCATTTTGATCTAACAGAGCTACAGAAATTCTAAAATGCCAACATGGTCAAAATTACCCCCTTGGCAGTTCTAAAGACTGAACTAGTATAACGAAGGGGAATTATCTTGCTGACAATCACTCTTTTTTCTTTATTAAATAGAAGAAATGTACAATACGAAGCGGTTAAGAAGTGAAAACAATATATCTAACCATGTTCATTAATGCATCCACTGGATAATATGAAACAGTGAAAGATAAAACATTTAGGGCTCAGTGACCTTGATGCTAGGTGGAAATCACATACCGTTCAAGTTCAGCAGCACTTGCTTAGTGAGTCCACTTGCTAAGCCACATTTGAGATATTTAAATAGGCCATATCTATTATGACTAAGTTTTTAGGTTAATTTTACCTCTAACATAGTTCCCTTGGCTGCTGACACTTAAGGAGTGCTCACCTCTTCCACTGACATACCAGCGCTGCTATTTTCATCCCACCCACTGAACAGCCTAATCCACAGTTGAAGGATTTGTGTGCTGTGGTACAAAGCAATTGTGCTGTGGCGAAATGTGTGTAGCTTAATTGGAGCAAAGACTTAATGAGGGCCCTTCGAGGATTATGATCTCTGGTTTAGAAATGGCCCAGGTAGCGAAAGACACGGTCAAAAGGATCAGCTCACAGCTTTCCAAGTGGAGCAATTACTGAACCAGAACTGTGCCAGCAGAATTGAAAGTTGTTTTTATGTTTTGTTTTGTTTTTTAAATTGTTGTTGTAGTTGGGTTTTTTTCTCCCCATTTGTTTGTTTGTTGTATTTGTGCACAGCAAATTCAAAAGTGTTAAATGTTTTGGTGTTAGTAGTCTTAGAGTTAATTTTACTCTAAGTAGAGTCACATTCTTTTAATGTAACTCTGAGGTGTAAAATGATAGTAGTTAAAATCGAGTGTTAAAAATGAGTGTTTCTATTTCAAATCTGGAGGTGTTACAATGGAAACATTAACTCTTGACCTCTTAACTCTGAACTCCTACAGGGGCTATGACACTAATAGAGTAAATTCACAGACTCCGCCCCCAGCACGGCTCCAATCGAAGCTGAAGTGAAGCCGTTTCAGAACATTTTGCTCTACATATTTGAGTTGTTTGCCATGCTTGGTAAGTCATGTTTTCAAAGATTGTTTCAATTATTGTTATTAGCTTTTACTTCTGTGGCTCTTTGGAGTTGAGACAAAGCTGTGTGAAAGGCATTAGCCATGTTGCTCGGTGATAGCATAATATTCTGTTTTAGCTAGCTGAAAGGTATTGTTTGCGGGCAAATGCCACAGCCTTGAAAAAAAGCTTGCATGTGAATTTTCAGTCAAATTTCTTGGTCAAATACACTTAAAACAATGTCTAGAATGTGAAATGTTGATATAATGGTGCTAATTGAAGCCTGAAAACGATCTCCCATAAAAAACGAGCAAACAGCAGTAGCAGATGTCCCGAGTCCCGACTGAGTTCTACGTTAGCATTTAGATCCCTCCAGAGTTTTGTGCACACGGTTTAGGTAAAAATTAAAAAGGTTGAGGTTTTACATTTAGTTCAGTATTACCTGTTGTCTGTGTCCTTGTCTTTTGGGAAAATACTTTACACAAGTAATCGCTCAAAAAGGATTCCTTTTTTTTTTTACTGTGCTGCAATTGATTTGTGCCATTAATTAGTGTCAACTAATTTTTATTCAATCTCCACATAGGATATGCTTGTGAAGATGGAATATGGGGGAGAGCAGAAGTGCGTTGAAGTTCCACAAAGTGATGAATGAAGGACATGCATATTGTATTTTGTATTTATTGAAATAAGTGATGAGAATGCTGTTATTTGCATTTACCAGCTCACCTATGTCAGACCTTTTGATAAACGAAATTCTAATGAAAGTGAGAACATGTACACTGTTACATCTTTCAGAAAATGTTTTGAAATTGTGGTGCACAGTTCAGAATAAATGTTTTTCAAAAACCATTGCATCTTTTTAGTAAATGTTTATTTCCAAAAGAAATTTCTAGAAGTTCAGAACAGTAAAATTCCCGCTTTTTAGAATTAATTAGAAGATAACTCTTACGTAGTTAAACTAAAATACTCTTTGAGAGCTAATATATAAACTCTTAACACCAAGTGTTAAATTATCAACTCCAGAGAGATTTGGTGTTTAACACTAAATCAGAGTTAACATACCAACTCTCCAAAAAGAGTTAAATTAACACTCTCTGGTGTGGACCCATATAGACACTTTAAAAGTGTTGAAATCAAATCTGACAGTGTTAATTTGGACATGCTGGATTTGCTGTGTGGGGAGGTTCTTGGAGAGAAGTGAACTAATGGGAAATTATCCATGGAAAATATGACTGGAGGAAAGTAATGGAGTGTTTTCAATTTGACTTTGGTGCAATATTAATAATTTGAACTTAAACAGCTCTAAATAAATATCTTTTTAAGTTCATCGTTTATCATTTATCATATTAGTCTAATGGCATGTTACATGGGGATAAATACTATTTTCTACAGGTTTAATTATTTTATTATCTAAAAGTGTTCTAATTTGAGAAACATACACTTTTGGCTGATTTGGATATGCTGCCACTATAGTATACAGACAAAGCAGACCCTTCACTAGCTCTCCAAGCAGTTTATTTCTCCAAGGAGCCCATCTCCACCTGACAGCCAAAGATCAGATATGACTGACCAAGATAAACGTTGGGCTCTAAAGTCAGATCAATTCAATCTAGCAACTGTCCTCGCCAGGAACAAAAGGCCACACTGTCAACAAGGCTCAACTCACCTCAGTCTTTTTGTCCTTGTTACATAAATAATAGAGCCAATGAAGAGCTTGCTTTTCAAAGATGATAAACTATCTTTTCCAAACCATAAATTGATGGCTATTTAATTTATATGCTTTTTGCTGCTGCATGATGTCTTTTCCTTCCAGTCTCCCTCCAGTCTTCCTTCCCCACAGCTACAAGTGGAACGTATCAAACTCACTTGCTTGTTTCCTTAAACCTACCCAGTTTATCATTGCTCCCCTGCTGAATTTATCACCTTGGTTCACTTGTTCATCTGGCACGAGTTATTTCAAATTTCTATTTTGTAGATTTCAAAGTCTGAAGTCAGCCAGATTCGAGAGCAGTCATCATCAGTTACGCTGTTAATCAGCTCAAGCCGCATTTTTTTTCTTAATGTAAGCAGCCACAAAGGACAAGTCCAAGATTGCACATTGAACTGATGACATAAATGTGCCAAATGAGGCTTTTAGGTATAGTACTATTGTGCAAATCTCAATTACATTGCACACACAACAAGGAACACTAGTGACAAAGATTTCTGGTCTTCTCTCCACATTGTGTCCAAATGCACTTTCTTTGTGAATGCACATTTGATGGTTATACATATGTACTGGCATTGACTATAATCATATCAAATTTTCCTATTATTATTATTATTTTTATAATATGCACAGTAGCTACAGCTCACTCACTTTTGTGATACTATGTTTCCTACATACAACTTCAAAAATGAAGGCAAATGTTGTAACTGTTTGATATTATTAACGCAAACGAAAACAAGTTTCCTTTTACAGAATGTATGATTAATTTAATACTTAAAACTGTCTTTTTATAGTGTTACTTTTGAGGGGCTATAAAAGAGCTGATTATAGTGAAAACTCCTTAGAGGTTTAATACAAACTGTGCATCTAGTTTGTGTTTTGTTTGCTTTACTGCATCATAAATGATGTTCATTACCTCATAAATCCAGAGAGTACCTTTTCTAATAACTAATGCAATGTAAATTACAAATACATTAGTAGAATTTAACATACAGCACAGATCACTTAATTTAAGACAATAAATTAAAGTATGAGTGCTTAAAAACATGTCACGAGCATTTCTTCATTGATTAATCAACTTCAAGCAAAGTAAATGCAGTAAACATAAAAAAAATCAATCAAATCAATATCTAGTGCGTCCACGTTTTACCTCGCATGGGTTTTTCAGTTATTCCAAGTGACGTTGAGAGCATGCTGAGACTGGACTGAAGAATAATCAGTGAAAAATAATTTACATTAAATGCATTTTAAAAGGAATGCGTTTGCATTGCCAATAATAGATGATACTGTTAGTTAGTGTTTATAATAAAAAGCCAATAAAGAAATTATAACAGTTGACGTTTTGCAACTTAATTGGACATTGCAGAGCGGCTATATGTTCATATTGCCACTTTATAAAAGGTGGTAACCTCTGGTCTCATTTTTTATCCGTGTGCACAAGCGTACATAAAAAGGGAATCAAAAGGAAAGGTTTGTAAGGAAAGCATCAGTATTTTAAAACTTAAACAGACAGAGAGAAGATGAAGGAAATTCACCAGCTTTTAAAAAAAATGTATTTAAAGAAGGGAGGAAAATATCCTGCTAAAAAATTGTGTATGTGTCCCTTTGGCCCCATGCTGAGAGATCAGTGTCCACCCCAGTGTAATGCTGCCAGCGTCTTCCCAAAACAAATGTTTATTGGATGACTGCTTGCAGTACACAGTGCCTGACTCAGACTCCTACAGTTTCTCAACCTTGGGACGTTTTTTATGAGGTCACTTCTGAACAATTTGCAGTGAGACAACCAAAGATAGCGTGACCCTACTCTCTTGTATAGTCATTCTTTTTCATCTCATGATTCAATAGCTTGCAGAACCAGTAGCATTCACTTGAGGTAATCATTTTTGTATGCCTTTATCAGTCTTTCGCAACATAGTGAAAGAATTTTGGCCCACTCTCCTTTACAACTTTACTTCAGTAAAGTAAAGACCCTATAATATCACAAAGTGAATATTAAAAAATATTAAAAAGACAACCCTATAGCAAAGCACCAGTCAACAGTGGGAAGGGGAAAAGTCCCTTTAAACAGGAAGTATGTAGGGACTGGTTGTACACCTTTTTTTTTTTTGTCCCAGTCCAAGCCTGCCCTGTGGCATGGCTAAGCACTTCATTTAGCTTATTTGAGGGCGAAATTGGTGGCCAATAAATGAGACGATAGGGCCAACAATGGTGACCTAGACCCTCCGGTATTTTGGCATCTTAAGAGGCTTGGTAGAAGGCCACCACCACTAGCAAAGACCCTCTGTTGTCAGGCCAGAGATTGGTGGAGGTGCTGGGAACACTCTGGTGGCTGGGCTGAAGGTCCACAACAGCAAAAGACATGACGGGACCTCTCAGGAGGCCTTGCTGGCACCGAGCGGCAATTGAGGAAACAGAGCTCTTCGGCATGCCAGGCAGGATGCCAGCAGCAGCGAAGATGGAGGCCTTCAGGCGGCTTGGTTGGTAATGGAAGAGGCGATGAGACTCCTCTGGAGGCTTTGGAGGAGGCTGGCAATGAAGAAGATGGAAGCCCTCTAGAAGACAGAGTGAGAAGGCAGGGTGGGATACCAGCAGCTGAGGTGGAGCTCATCTGATCGAGTAGGAGGCCAGTGATAACGAAGCAAGTGGGATCCCTGTGGTGGTTGTAACAGCATCGAAGGGGACCCTCTAGAAGCCAGCAACTGCACTGAAGGAGAATCTCTGGAGTCCAGCGGTGAAGGTGATGGGATACCATGGGAGGCTTATCTGAGAACTGACAACAGCAACAAGAACCCTTCAATGACTTGGCAGGAGGCTGGCAATAATTGAGCAGGCAGAATCCTTCAGGAGGTTTGGTCTCCTTGGCCTGTGGAGACAAACTTGAGCTCTTGGGCTCAGGTGACACAGGACCCACTAGCCTGGGCTGAGCCCACTGTCTTGACCTCAGCTAATAAGGGACTCATTGGATTAAGCTCAGGCAACACAAGACGCACTGACTCAGGGTCATGCTACTGGGGCCGCATGACAGGGTATGGAGTCTCTCCAGGCTAGGGCTGCTAAGTAGGACATGCAGATGATGCACAATGCACACAATGTGAAGGAGCTGGGGTTGAGCAAGGCACACGCCGTCCAAGGGCTGTGTAAGGGAGCAACATAGTCAGAAGCCTTGCTTCCTTCCGGAAGCTGGATCCACTTCTCCTTCCTATAACCCCACCAACGATAAGGCTGGGCCTGATGAAAGCTGACAAGGCTACAGAGCAGCATTGCCTCTGACTCTGGTTTTGTGATTGGAAAGCTGGTGAGAAGATGGTGTGCTGCTGCATCCACCACAAGAAGCTGGTTTGCAGCTGCAGTAAATGCAAAGAACTGTGAAAAAGAAAGAGCCAGTTCACAGGCACGCAGCCTTGAAATCTCAGGCAACTGAAGCAGTCAGGGATTTTCCTTAATTATGGCATTCAACATGGTCTGTGGTTTAGTTGTCATTCTCTTAGGGGATGGCTGTGAGGCAGGCAGGACTATAGAAACTCAACTCAAATATTGAGCTTTAATGTGGATTAATCACAATAATACAAAGAGCTCTGAAAACAATCACTGGGAAGAATCATCAAATATGAAAATCAGGAATGTAAGGGGAACGCAAGGCAGGGAGACATACGACAAAGGAAGTAAAACCTAATACAAGACACTGAGAAAAAGAATTACCAAAATAAAACAACAGAGAAAACAGAGCGGTAGACACAACACCAACCCACAGCAAGTTTACAACTTTACTCGTGTTTTTGAATTGAAAATAACTAATAGACAATATCTAAAAAACAAAACTAAAGCACCCTAGGACCATGACAATGCCATGCACGTTATATTTAATCAGTTAATAAAAAAAGATTAATCATATTTAAAATTGAAGTAGGAATGTGGTCTAAAAGGTAAATTCATGGAATAAAGAATCAATTTTTTGGTCCATGCGTTTACATGTGTCACATATAATAAATGAAAGTATTATATTTACATTGTGTCCCACTGCGTGTAATTACACACAGTGGGACACAATTTCTAAATTTCTGAATTTCTTTTGTTTAATTACTTGCAGACGTGTAATGACTGGGAGGTGATTAAAACTGTTGGCCTGAAGTCCTCACATCCTGTCACACTAAGCCAGAGATGACACGAGACTCAGTGAGGCCTGATGTGATAGCACATGCCACCAAATCCACAGCTAATTGGACACTTCCTTCACAACAGCCCTGTGGTAAACAGCAGAAAGCAAATAACAAGCCTAAGACAAGGTTCCAGAATGAACAACAGGAAACTCAGATAACAAAACCAAAAGCAGATGTGCTGTCCTCCGCATTATATTGTGTCTAGAACAGCAACTTGTCTTTGACTGTATAATCCTTACCCTTCTGCTTAACTATTAGCTTTCCCGTGCTGAACAGCTGGTATCTTAGCCCAATTTGTCTGGTTTGGAAATGTTAAGCAGAACCATGCCGGTTGCATTCTTTATTCCAAATGGACATTTGTGTGTAGAAAATGGTCAGCAGCCAGGTACTGAGGAGGGATTGCACATGATCAAAAAGGATTTCATGGAAGCAGATTGAGCAAAATAAAAAGACTTATGGAAATATCACAGTGCATTGTGCTGGATGCCTCAATGCTCATGAGCCACTTCACATGAGGTTTTTTTCAATGCTGGAAGATTTGGAAGGATTTAGCAATGCATCCAGAAGTTCAGCAGAAATAGTTTGTGCTGAAGTGCTGAGGGCTGAAATCCAGGTGAGTAGTTGGCTTACGATTCAAGTGCCTCAAATGGTGGTAAATTAAGTGATTATTTGTTTATATATTTTAATGGTTTCTCTGCCATAATATTGAATAACACTCCATTCACTACAAAGTGTAGTGAAGTGGAGTTCATGTATCCGATTACAGATCAAAATCAGCTTTCAGTAGTATGTAGTACAACAAAAGTATT
>NC_140440.1:11167077-11364577 GCF_963576455.1 Neolamprologus multifasciatus | reverse complement strand
AGGTCCCTTCATAATGACTAGCTGCCTATTGCTGTCCTAGTTTTTAAACTTATATGTCTGAATAGCTGGAAATGTAATAACCAGCCACACAGTCAATATTGTTGCTGCTTGCTTGTTTAATTAGTGATATTACTTCCTTCTCCCACTGCCCACATCTAAACACATATATAGAATAACCTCCGTTTCCCTCCTGCTTTCTCCAACGTCTATTTGATTTGCTCAGTCTTCATCCTGCCAAGGCATTGCATCAGGAAACGGTGTAGAAGACAAGAACTTGACAAGAACTTGACACTTGGTGGATCAATAGAGGATTGAATCTTCACTGCACCAAAAGTCAAACTACATCGTAAATCAATGGCTGGGAACTACTAACGGGAGAAACATCCTCTTATTTTGATTTTTATGTTTTTGTTATTTTCCATTGTGTACAATGCCATTATAGAAAAGTTCTAGGAGAAATAGGCTTGCTTATTGTATGTCTGATTTACAAGTATTCTTGTTTCTGGAGTTCTTTGTGAATAAATTTAAGACAATTTACCTGCAGCTTACTAACAACCTTTATTCATATACAAATTAAATAAACTGCATTGTAATTGTATTAATTAAATAAGTGTAAATAATTGTATTATATATTTACATACTAATGTTTCAGATGTTCTTCTTCAGAACGCAAATATTTCCATCCCAATAGCAAATGTATGTCTTTAGCAAGGGATTTGGCTCAGAGAAATAGTCATGTCTTAAGCCTGAATCATCTTCAGTGATATACAACAGTAAAGCAAATCTCACTCATGAACTTAATTTATGTCCTGATTATGTGCTGAGGTTCCATTTTGACAGTTATTCTTTACTGGTAGTAATATATTGTGACCCATAGGGGTGGGGGAAAAAATCGATACTATGTAGTATGGTGATATTTTGTTTGCTAATAATGTATCGATACAGGGACAGCAAAAATCGATATTTTGTTACAAAAAAGGTTTTTGTGCTCTGACTTCAGAGCATGTTGATCCTTTTTCTGAGCAACAATCCTGACATTCCTTCACTGTCCAAATGTGTTTAACTTTTTTTTGGCGGCAATAAACATGACAGTTTACTTATTTTAATTTAAGACATGTTTTATTTTAATTAAGTTTAAAACTTTTTTATTTGATGTAAAATTATATTTTGTTTTAATTTACTTTCAAATTCTTCAGTTGCTGAAGGGGCTGCATAGTTTTCATAAACTGCATAGTTCAGAATAGCTATAATTGTACCAGATGGTAAGTTGGACTAGACTGTAATACAAACAGTTGTATTGTTGACAAACAATACAACTGACTGAAATGAGAGAAAGACTGAGTGCGAGACTTTGTTATTAGATAAAATAAAATGCATAAATGAACAGGTAAATCATATTGGAGATTATGTATCGGAATTTCAGGAGCGGGACCACGCCTCCAAACGCACTCCTTCCGGTTGTCATCTATATAGGTTCCCCCCAGTTCTGCAAGCTGTTCATTCTCGTTTACGTGCCCCTCCCTCCCTCCTTGTTCTCAATTCTTTACCTACTTCCCTTCTATTTAGTACACGGGGATCTGCCCGGCCCGGGAGCTGTCGCCAGTCCCCTTCGAGGCCTTCCCCAAACCGCAGCTCAATTCATGTCCAAGCATCACCTTTACCTACTAAAACGCTGTCAAACCTAAAATGAGGACGAGGGCCCAGCTAGTGAAAAATATTAAATGCCCCAACTGTGATCCTCCATTTTATGATAGTAATTTTTCATATTTAAGGGCTACTTTTCTTTTTTTATAAATCTAAAAATAGAAAAAATAGAAACAAAAACTTTGGGTAAAATGTCAGTACTTAAATGTAAAAGTAAATGTGAGAGACTCAGCTGCACAATCAATAGCCACCCTGACCAGTTAAATGCTCTGGATTGTAATGAATGTCAAAGGTGAGTGTACAAACAATCCAACACATTGACACCTGTTCCAGCTTGTAACGTTTTGCTACTCTGTACGTGTGTGGCCTTTTGCCATGCTAACCAATCGACCTTCGCACAAATCATTAGCAAGGGTGTTGTGAAGACCAGTGATAGAATCTATAATCTTGGTCCCTTTATCTGGCTACCCAGTTTAATGACCGGGCAGGTGTTAATGATGATGGAGACTAAGGCTGGTTCTGATCAGACACAATGAGTTGAGTGTAATGGACTGAAAAGCTTGCTTTGGAACAAAAGTAAATTATGGCCCTCACAATCAATAGTAATAGTCAAGTCAATAGGGCTTTGCTCCAGTTCTCATTGAAATAAGGAGCAAACCAACGAATTCTTCCTCCTCATAATCCTTAACTTGTTTTCATGATAGATGGATGGATGGATGGATGGATGGATAGATGGATAGATGGATAGATAGAAGTCTAGTATAACATAAAAGAAATTTGTGGTTGCCTTTCCATATTTAAATTTAATCTAAAATTAAATTAATTAATTGAATTTAAAATTAAATTGTTTTTATGATAGATAGATAGAGCGATAGAGAGAGAGAGTCAATTTTACATACAAGAAAACCCTTTTAATGAAAATACAATGAGAAAAGAAAGAGGACATATAAATTGCTTTTGCAGGGTAATCGCAGCCTCCCTGCACCATCAGCTGCTGAAAAGGACAGCACAATCAAATCATCACAATCAAATATTCATCTCATAGCTGCTCTTATTTTCCTCCTTCTTTTCTGTACATGTCCTGATTCATTCATCAGCTTGTCACAGTACTCTTTCTGTCTTCACACACTCTCTCTTCACTCATTTGTACACTTCTATCTCTTTCCTTGATCACCCTAAGCTGCTGCACATCCTTTCCAGCTCGATCAACAAATCTTTTTGTCCTTCCTCAGTGTTTCACATACGCTTACAATAAGCTTTAATCTTTGCTTTTGTTCTATGCCTAGCCTCCCGGTTTTTTGTCTCACTGACTATCCCGCTGTTTCTTTGCTTTTTGAATACTTTCTTATGCTTGCTCATTTCACCACTAAATCTCCTTAAGGGAATATACATGATGTGCATATAAATAAGGGGCGTTGTGAGGGTATACACTGAAACAAACATTTTATCCTTTGTTCCCAGCTGTCTAATGGCAAGAGCGATGGTATACCTTGGCTAGATCATCAATCTAAAACTTGCCATCACAAACACAATGTTAAAATGATGAAAGTAGGCCATCAATGTCATTTTAACCTTCTGCTATGCTATTATTTGCGAATTAGTCCTAGAATATTTTGTTTAAAACTCTGATATTTGACAAAGGGATTATTTGACCTGGTAATAAAAGGGAAAGTTGGCCAAAAATTATAACCATTTATCATGCCTGTGCTGAATCTCGAGAAAATCGAACAATTGTTTTGTCATTTCACTAAAACACTAAACCAAAAAAAGGACAACTTTACTGTTGATTGTAGGGTTACCACAGTTAGTTAGTATCCTAATTTAATGAAATGTCTCATACACTGATTTGTGTGGATACGAGACAATTACAAACCAAATAAAGGACTGCATCCTTTCAATATCCCTCTTCTGGCAAGGCCTTGTGGATACGCAGAGCGTGAGACAGTGAGTCATGAGACATATGGGAGATGGACTGAACACTGCTTGGTGTAGCATGGGCAGAGAATAAAGCTGGTAATCAAAGCTGACCAGCCATGAGAAGCTTTATTTTCAGACACTCTTTTTATTGGAAAGGGAGTCTGACGAATCTTTGACAGTCACTAGAAAATATTTATGGCCTTTTAATGTGCGTGTTTATGTGTCTATGTTTTAGTGCTGTGGCTATGTCCTGTCTCACTGGTAGCCCTACTGTTTGTCAGTCTTATCTCGTTAAGCTGTGAATGTAGCCCATGTATAAGCAAGCATATGAGTTGTGTTTATTGCCACTAAAGAGGGATAAATACATTATCCCATCCATTTTGTCATTTTCTGAGTGTGTCATCCTTTCAAATCTTAGATCATCAGCTTTGTGTATGAAATTAGTTAACTCTTCTATTTTAGTTTGGCTTATAAGAAGGGGTCAGCGTAAAGCCTCTTATGTCACAGTAAGGCGTGAGTCATCCAATCTGGCTGAACCATACAACACAATAATATGTCTATAAGGAAGAACAGGAAGGTGCTAAAGCAGACAAAATAAAACTATTTTTTATTCTTATCTCATTTTAGCTTTTACTTGTTGTAATGACAGAAACCACAGTGGCCCTTGTAATCAGCCACAATATCCCCCAACAGACCAGTAAAGGAGCAGCAAAACTCTAAGTAACAGAACTATTACTATTTTATCTCCTAACACACGAGCTTGATCTTAGGAATCTCAGGTTAGCCCACACAGGAGCTGATAAAAGCCTTTGTGCCTTACCTCAAAGCAGCGTGGTTTTGTAATTCTCTCTGGCAGAAAGTTAAAAGACACAGAAATGTAAAGCTTTTCTGTTTCCATGCTCTGACAGGTATGCTCACATGCTTCCAGACAAGAAAACATTTTTGGATTTCTTTGATAATTCAGCCTGTCACGGGTACTCAAGTGGCAATAAGGGTGTTACTACTGACGCCATCAACAAATCAAACTACAAATCAAAAGTGTCGTTATAATATAAATAATGACAAGGTTTATTTGTATATCGCCCATCAAAAGCAGTGTGCAAATATGTTTAACACAGAACACAAAAATTCACAGTCATGTATAAATACTAGAGGTGGGGATCACCATACAACTCACGATACGATATTATCACAATACTTAACGCACGATACGATATTATTGCAATTTTTAAAAATATTTTGCGATATTCAGATTCTGTACATAAAGGTAAACTTTATCAATATTCATTTTATCTAATATCAAAGTCTCATACTCAGTCTTTCTCTCATTTCAGTTTTATTGTTGACAAACTGAACGGTTTGTATTACAGTCTAGTCCAACTTAACTGAATCAACCATCTGGTACAATTATAGCTATTCTGAACTATGCAGTTTATGAAAACTATGCAGCCCCTTCAGCAACTGAAGAATTTGAAAGTAAATTAAAACAAAATATAATTTTACATTAAATAAAAAAGTTTTAAACTTAATTAAAATAAAACATGTCTTAAATTAAAATAAGTAAACTGTCATGTTTATTGCTGCCAAAAGAAGTCAGAGCATGTTCCAGTCCACGAAAAAATTGTTTGTAACAAAATATCGATTTCTGCTGTCCCTGTATCGATACATTATTACCAAACAAAATATCACGATACTACACAGTATCGATTTTTCCCCCACCCCTAATAAACACATAGGCTGATGTAGGTCTAAAACTGAACAAATAGGTGATTAAAAAACAGTGTAGCATGAATAATAGTTTGAGTGTCATTATATCCTAGAAATAGTTCTCATTAGTTTTCCTCACGACATGCTCATTAATGTGCATGTTACACCCCTTACTCAAACTTTTCCAATTCTGAGGAGGTGAACATAAACAAATTTCGGCAGAATCAAGGAGTTGCCTCATTATCTCAACCAAAGTGACAGGAAACAAGGGAAGAGATCATTTCATTTTTTTTTATTCCCTCACAAAGCTCTGATAGGTGTAAAGATTAGAGACTATTTTTAAGAAATACTGCTCTTAATGATTTTGCATATCACCTGGAAGCATTGTTGTCTTGTTTTTATTTATGCAAGTAATACAGGCTTCCTGCTGTACTCAGTGTACCGCTTGCATCCGCAAAGGGCTTTGTCTCTGATCACGTGTCCTAGTGAAACAGTTAAAAAAACATGTTTCAGGATTGTTTGAGTCAATGGTTCTCATTAAAAAAAAAAACATTAATTGCCATGATTAATTAAAAAGAACATATAAAGGAACTATGGAAGAGGTAAGGTGATGATACATTTTAAACAAATGATGTGTTAGACAGTAGCCTTGGGAAGCTATTAAGAAAAAGAAAACAATGGTTGAAACTCTCTACGCCTTGCAGGCAATTCATTTTTCTTTGTCTGAAAGAAGATAGGGGGTGCGATTTCTGCAGGTAATTGCTTATGTTAATCACAGTCATATTTGAGAGTGGGAAGAACCCTCTGCCGTTCTTCGAAGCAAGCAAGGCCATTGGTCAGCTGCCCCTTAACCAGAAAGAGCTTCGGTGACTAATTACTGCACTCCAGCTGCCTACACTCTCTGGAGCACTCACCCAGCTTCTTTATCCAAGCACTTATTTTCTAGTCTCTTCTGTAATCACGTCAGTCCTTATCCAGTTGGGAACGACCATTATGTTGCCCTTAGATTCTGACAGTTGAATGTAGTTTCCATATGGAAAAGAGAAACAAAATGTGAATGTTGCATTCCAATAAACACTATTTTTTGTTTTATACATATCTGATAGGATTGGTATTGTTTATACTATGAAATATCAACCACAGTTTGTTTCCAAGGATCGCCGCTCTGAGCCAATAATAGCAATACCAAATGGTAATACAATACATAGAAATGTGAATAATCATTCAGTAGGTTTCATTTTCTTCTCCTTACGGGTTGTTTGGATTTTACTCCATTCTCTAGCTCATATCTATGCCCGTTAAATTAATCCTCCAAAAATAATTAATAAACTACAACGAGAAAATCCAACCAATCTAAGGGGAATAAATAGAAAATACATTTACAAATAATAAAAGAAACAAAAAAGCATTGAGGTTCAGTTCATTTTGAAAATCCTAATTATATCACCTTATTTGTGGAGCATACAAAATAAAAGCATCTTTAAAACACGCCTAAACATGGCGCTAATTTAACTAGATTTAACAGGCTACATGCTATACTCTGGGCACTGTGTGCACACTACCAATTTTGTTTTGATCTAAACCTATAGCCGGAATCTTGAGTACTGCTCAAAAATGGGTTTAGTATACTGGACCCATTTTGGAGTGATATTCAATATAAATATCAGTCACATCAAAGAACAAAAAACTGCTATTTTGAAAAGAGGTAGAATCTTCACTCCAGCCTTTAAGAGGGACCCAGCATCACACAATTTATTCCTTGTTGTAGTGACTCTTTAAAACTATGCACACAGGCTCTCTGTGCAATTCCCTGCATGGGCATGTTGTAGAGCAGTATTGATTCTTCCTTTGTTTCCAGGTTTTAATGTTTCTTTATGATGTACCTGCAGATATCCAATATTCCTGTTCATTTTTTGCTATCTGTTTGAAAAAGCACCTTGAGTATAACATCAACTTTTTATGTATACATCTTCTTTAAGATGACCTTGTATCATCAGTGACAGTTTTGCACACAATTCTTTAAACATTTTTGTTTTAAACTATATTGTCTTGATGCTCAATCAAATCCCAAGAAATCTTTAGTTGTGGGGATTAAACCATATTGCGTTTCGTCCAAGCTTTTTTTTAATTTACTTATTTTTTGAGTTCAGTTTTACTCAAATAACCTCGTATCCTTGCCACCAAAAACTTTTATTCCAGTGCTTCACGAAAGAACGACCATGGACCTACTGTTAAACTACAGCAGTCAGCTGTGTCCCAACCTCCTCAAAGCAATCTATATAGCATCCACTTCCTCCAGGCACTTGGGAAGCTCACTTAAAGACATCAATACTTCAGGAAATGAGACACAGAGCAATGGCTTCAAAGACTGAGAAGTTAGACGCCTGACCGAGATGCCCTTACATCTTATTTAAGGCGTTGCTGCTTAGTGTAGCAGAGATCATTGAGTGAAGTGTTTTCTTTCTTGTTAAAAGATCAACCTGCACGAGAGGTCCAGTCAAAAGGTAGCAAAGTAAGGCAGTTTTCCTACTCCTGTTTGATCAACTGTATGTTATTTGTGCACTTATGAACACAACAATATTTGTGAAATTGTTCTTAAAAACGATAATATAAAATATATATAAAATGATAATATATTTAAACTGAATATCAACTAGAATAACCACAAATTCAATTATTTTTTCCCCTCACTATATAGACAGTATAAAACCTTTGAGTACACTTTTGATTTAGCCAATTGTGTGTCACAGACTCTATTTGATTTGCCCTCAACAGTCTTGATAGATTCTCAACTACGCGCTTCAATTAAGTCAAACTTCCATCATAACGTTTAAACACCTTTTCAGGCTCCTATTCACAGCTGAAGATATTCAGGAGTACACGAGGAGGATTAATCCTTATGTTTAATATTCAGATAACTTCCGTGTCTCTTTCCTGGAACATTGCACTGCCAATCAAGTGTCAGTATTCAACCACTGCCGTCAACAGCCCCCATCCCTATTGCCTTGGCAACAGAAAAAGACAAGTGTACTGGGAATTCAAATCAACTGGCATAAGAATGACAGAGGAGGGACTTGGCAATAACAGAGTCAGAGATAAAAGTATCACAAATTACTTGTGACAAATGGCCCACAATCTATCAGTTTCTAGTTCCAACTTAAATTGATGCAATATGAAGACGCTAGGATGCAAACGTTGACCTAGTGTGCCTCAATCTGATGAATAGATGTTTTTTGGGGGGGGTTTTTTCAGATGATTGATACAGTTTTAACAGACACAGAGCTGAAATGTGCCTCAGAGGGTGATTTCAGACGTTCCAACAATGCATAATCTCGATGTCCGCTGCAACGCTCATCCGTGATTGATCACGTTGTCACGACGTCCGTATATTGTCATCATGGGGCTGCACTCAGTTATCACATGAGCTCAAATTTATGCTTTATTTGCTATCTACACATTCATGTCTATTGCAGCAGGCAACATAGTTCAGCTCGACTGTCAGTGGAGAGACATACAGAGACACTGCAGCACCAGCATGGAGACTAACATCTGAGATAACGCAACAGCAAGCGTGAGTCGTAAATTTCACTGTGTCAGATCGATAAGGTCGATAATCACTTCTCTTGCACATTCACTTCTAAGTCAGAGCTGAGAACAATTGCCCAATAGTCAGTGGTTCCAACCAACAAACTACACTTGTGTGTTAAATCTGTTTTGGAAAACACTGTTATCAGGTGACTGATTATGCACAAGAGGAGTACATTAAAAAAGCCCAAAAATTAAGTATTTCACTACTTTTTAAATGGGAATTTAAATATTAATGTGTATTGTATGTAGGGATGGGTACCGGTGTGGTTCTGACATAAACGGTAGTAACCAGACCGAAAAGCAGTGCACATTTCGGTGCTTTATTTCTGTGCTTTTTTTTTCCTAAGCTGTGATACACTTTAGATTCTAGCCAATCATTTTACGTTTCCAAGGATAGTAGGCGGGTCCAGGTACGTACGTTCTTTTAGAGCAGAGCTACAGATTAAAATGCCCAAGGTGAAGCGGTCAAAAGTCTGGCTGTACTTCACAGCAAAAGATGCAAACTCAGCAGCCTGCAACAAGTGCTTTAAGCTGATACTGTGATACTGTCAAAGGAGGTAACACCTCAAATCCGAAGAAACACCTGGCGACGCATAGCGGGTTTTTTTAAAGCCGAGAAATGCGCCGTATTTGATAGCTTGCTGCGAGACCTCACACCGTGCACATCTACTGCGGGTGTGGTGCCTCTTATCGGACCCGGAGCCCTGCCAGTGTAGCAGAAATGATGAGGATGATGATGCAGCAGCAGCCGTTCTTCTCTGCGTGAGTAGCTTAATGTTGTTCGTGTGTAATTTACATTGAGTAGGCTAACCACGTTATTACATTAATGCATGTAAGGTGAACTAGCAAACACCGTCATAGCTACATGCGGCTGTCTTCTTGTTTGATGGCAGATACTCCCTTCACCCTGGCCAAAAAGGCTAAAACGACCAAAGAAAAAGTGGAAAACAGTTGAACATGAGAGGTTTTTGGACAAAGTTTGTGTTTTTTCCATTGTTTAAGCACTGCTTCCAGCCAAGAGTGATACCATATATGCCCTATAGCTGCAGAAAAGGCTAACATTGTTATCTTTTTACAAAAAAACAGCTGAACATGAGAGGTTTTTGGACCAATTTTGTGTTCTCCATTCTTTAAGCACCGGTTCGAGCACCGTTTAAGCACCGGCACCGTTTCAAAAGTACCGGTATTGGATAAAACCTAAACGATACCCATCCCTAATTGTATATTTAACTGCCCCATTTTTGTTTTACACATGCCTTCTCACTATGTTTCTATCTCATATGTCACATATTTGTCCTTATTTCCAATAGATGAAGCCAGGTGGAAATATAAAGCCTAACCCTGCTCACCCTATTCAGGTTTATTTGTTGATCTACATAACATCTGAGGCATCCTTTCATGCGCTGCCACCTCCTCACTCAACAGGATGGTGCTGCTGACTGTCTGTTCTCTGTAAGAGGCTCTGATGTGGCAACCTATGCTCCATTGCTACTGCTGGGCCCCTGCTGGGCCCCTGGTAGCAATGAAGTTGGAAAGTAATGATGATGTTTTGAGAGAGAGAGTTAGGTTTGCGTGAGCGGGTATGCAGCAGGTGGCATTAAACACATTTAATGTTAGTGTTGACCTCAAGGGCAAGCTTCAAGATTTTAGGTTTATTAAAACATCTCAAACGCAGCGTAATTCTTTTCATTTTCATTTCTGTGGGCCTGTGAGACTGTGCATAATATAAATCACAGCCATACATAATCCTGACTTTGATCTTTCGAAAAAAAGTATTTTTATTGCTTTTTCATTAGTTCAGACAGTTTATTAGTATTATTTTCATTGTACAAACATACCAACCGGAACAATATATTATTCAAATGTTGTTTGACATCAGTGTATTCTAGTCGCTTATGAAACAATGCAGTGCAGGTGTTCAGCAGAAGAAACTCAAAGAGCAGAATTGCCAATTAGGAAAAGAACCTTTTAACTCCAGGGCTTCCGGCTCTCAGCTTTGAAGTCAGTTTCATATAAATTCATAGTCTCTTGAATTTATTTGAACTTCACCACATTTTGCATATTGCTTCTGCTTTATAGATATTCTTCAGTCTAGGAAACACTAATAACGTATAAGAATTCTGTTTTTAAAATGTTCTTCTCTAAAGAAAACTTTACAAATGCTGTCTTAGTAATGATCATTCCCAGGCTTTCATTTCCAATCACAGAAAAGTAAAGTATTAACGCAATGCTTAGAAAAATACTGTTGGACAAGGAATCCAGTCCACTAACTAGGGAACACGTTAAATTGTGAACTTACTTAATAAAGTTGCCTTTTATCTAGTAAAGTAACCCTGCAGGGAAAACATGTTTTAACACTAGATTTACTAAACCTGCACAAATTTGCGTAACTTCCCTAAATCCAACACCCCCTAGAATCACTGGTTTTTTTTTTTCTGGTGTCCCGAGGTGTTAATCACCCCTGCTGAGGTTTTCACGGGTCGTCAGCTCGTTTCTCCTCCAGCTTTTGTTGTGCAAACCACCCATTATCCTTGAGGCCTGGCACATTTGCATTTGATCACTCAGAGTTGCTCAGATCCAAGTCAGGCCAAACCTCTGTGTTACAACTTTCAGAAATGCCTGCCGTACCTGTACAAAATATCCCACACATTGACTGACCTGCAAATATAAAAGACGCACATTCACACCTTCCTTGACTCTCAGCACAGATCTTCCATTGTTCCATTGTCACTGTGTATGTGAGGGAGTGGCATTGCTTGACTACAGCACAGTGCTGTGCATAAAAGCAGACCGACACAGGCGGAGGAATGATTTCTTGTTTGCATTTCTGAGAACGCACATCAGGATGGCCTCCGTATCACTGCCACGCAGTAAGAACCTCTCCGCGCAACAGGCTTTGGCCTTGCTTCAGGAAATTGACGAAGCAGATTCTGATGGAGGAGAGGTTTCATTGGTCCAGCAGGCCACTGATACCTCCTCAGAAGAATCTGAAAAGGAGACGGAACAAGAACCCAACATGCCTCCATGGAAGAGGTGGTACTGGGAAGCCCAGCCAGAGCCACACGGCAAAAGACGGCACTGTGTGGGTTGAGGAGGACATTGGAATGCCCAGTGCAGGAGCAAATCGTTCGTGCTTCACTGCGCAAGCTGGACCCACAGAGTCTGCTAAGGTTTGTCACGGCCATAGTAGATATGATATTTATATAAACCCATTTAGAGTGAGGTTCATGTAAATTTACCATTCTCTAGGTGTTTATCTTCCGACAGCGTAAGATTACAAGTGTGCTCCAAAGCTTCCTTTGCCTGTTAGACGTGGGAATGCTGCAAAACACCAGAGAGTGCACGGTACATCAATATATATTATATACATACCATAGACATAGATACATAGATTAAATTTACACTATTTATGCAGGAAAAACTGTTTAGATTTCCTGTCAATTTCAAATGGGATTTAAACAAAATAACCTTTTGTTTGCGATATACATACACTACTGAAAAGCACAGGAGTTAGAATGCAGTACTATTAATTTTCCTTAGCCACTGACATATTGTTTGAGCTAGTACTTTAAATTTCCTTCGATAAAGTCACTGGCTTGATAAACGTCACATCCCTGTAAAATAATAATGGAAGCTATGAGAATACACACCAGCTGTGGCTGAATAGTTTCTCTTTACCCATTCACAAACAAATGAAAAAGTGTTTCTTCATAATCAATCAAATCAAGTAGAACTTTAGTTTTTAGTAAAACTCACTTCAATTTTCTTTTTTGTATTGGATTTGTTTGTCATATCTGCTACTGAACAAAAGGACAAACAAATAAACAAAAAAAAGCAAAGATGACATCACTCTTTTGGCATTTCCTTTGATAATATCCAACAAAGTAGCAGCAAAACAAATATTCCAAATGTGATTTTCTTTTAAAGTAAGAAGACACAATATGATTTGCGCCTTCATTCTATGTTATACAGTCGTATTTATTTTGAAGCCTGGCAAGCAGTCTGAAAAGCTTCAGTTGGTATAGATCATTTTTACTGTCATCACACTGCCAGTAGCTGCAGGCTAGAAACAGCAATGACTTGTTCCATTTTGTCAATCTCCCCAGAGCTATCACAGTTTTACTAGATCCCCACAAACCTCAAGCAACATCTCCACTTCATGTTTGATTAGTTGCATTGGCAATTAAAATCCAATATCAAAACAATATCAAAGTGGTTACCACATGTATTGTTTAAGCAAAACATATAATTACCAAGAGATTCTGGTGTAATTGGCAACATCATGCTTTATTGCTTTCCGTTCCACCGCACTGTGTTCTCCCCTAACGTTGCCAGTATAATTTGGTACTGCCGGATTGGCACAATAGTTGGCATGGACCTTTGAGCATGGAATTATCATGCTTAGCACAATGACAAGGATTGGTAGGAGAGAATGACTTCATGGTTCTGTATTTTTGCCCTTGGGTTTCAGTCACGGTGATCAGCCCTTGTTTAAGCCACAAGCACCTTTTTATTTATTTATTTTTCCACCACAGTCACACTATTTTAATAAAGAATAACTGAAAATAGCAGAAAATGCTGACATGCTTTACATCGATACATTAAAGCATGTCTTTAAAAAAAAAAATTTTTTTAGACGCTCATTAGTTCTTCATTGCAACATTTTACAGTGCTGAGAAATGCAAAAGTCAATGTTGTTTTTCAAGATTTGCTCTGACTGTCAGCAGATTACTGTGAAATAACAGTGTGTTCTGCTGGCCTATTTTAAAAAGCCACCAACGGATTCACCCGCTATCAGTGCACCTGCGGGTGACTTTGTGTGCATGTGTGTGTTTCATTTTGTCACAGGTTTCTTACTGTCAAAATTGGTTCTCTTATTAACAGAAGAAAAACATAAACAAGCAATATGAGAATACCAAAGAGTCAGGTTTCAGAGCTTTGTTTTGCACACCAGTTTCACAAAATTAAAGTTATTCTTGTTTTAATTTTCTTTTAAGCAGGTATGCCTGGAAATCTTTGACCTGTGTCTATTCATAACACTAAGAGTATTCATAAGAATATTCATAGCTAACACATGGTTACCCAAATCCATAACAAGTCATGCATGAAGCCCTGCTATTTTCCCCTGTGGAACACATTTATTCATGCTAGCAGAGACACAAAAGATTAACTTACCATACTGGAACAGAGGCAAAGAACATTTCAGCTTGCTGGCAGGATAGTGGAAAGGTGCCTACACAGATTCAGTCTGAAACATAAAAAGGAAGGACTTCTGTAAGGACACGCAATATAAATGACTTATGTTATTACACAGGACAGACACATCAGAAACATTTGAAATGTCAGCATGCAAGAAGCTTGTGTCATCCACTCACTGTACTCAATGTCACATTTAATAAGAGCAAACACTGAATGCCTAACACAAAGATGCGCGGTACAAAAAGATCCTTGACTTTATGCAAGTCACTGGGTTGTTTCTGTGCATGTTAAGGGAAAGATAACATGAACGCAAATGCCTTAAACGACTTTGCAAAATGTGAGATTAGTACTTAATTCATTAAAAAAATATATCACAGTGAAGTTAAAGCCTTGTATACACTGAGATAGAAGCTCAGTATTTCTGAACTACTCGTTTCAATTTGTAAAACTTTAATATTACATTGTGCAGCAGAATCCACACTGTTGAATTAGAATTAAATGAGATCATAAACAGTCTATTCCATGAAACAATAAAGATTTACCAACTGCTTCGATTTGGAGCAAATATTTCACTGTAATATAAGACAGGGTTTTCAATCAGTATGATAAAATACTTTGATTTTTCACTACTGGGTTACTTAAAAAGACCAATTAAATTACATATTCCATGAGTACAAAGAGCATCCTTTTGTCTAGCTCCACCAACCACTATGTTACAGGCTTCATAAAAACCTGTGTTCTGCTGATATTTTGTATACATTCAGTATACAAATGTACCTTCACTGCGAGACAGTTTACAAACAACACAAGCAACCATTTTTGTCATTTCAGTTGAATTGTTATGCCAGTTGTTTTCCCATAAGCAGCACTGGTTGACTTCTACTTCTGTCAACCGAGAACTTTAAACACAAGAAATATGTCTTTAAAATATGTGTTTTGCAGCATCAAATACATCTCCCTGTCATTTTAATACTTTAAAAAACACACCATTCTCACTGGGAAATTTTGACATTTTCATCAGTAAAACACAAAACCAAAAAAAACCAAAAACAACTTGAAGTAATGTTAAAATGCAGCTTTATGGTTTTAATTTCTAAATGCTAACACATCAATATTTTTCACTTGAATATCACTAATATATTTGATAGAATTGCATTTGACGTGAAGAGAAGGCTAACAAGCACAGAGAAACCTCAATCTGCCATTCGCTGCATTTCTTCCTCTCTGACAGCAATGTTTAGAATTAATGAGATCTCGAGCCTGGTTTACTCTGAAAGGTATGAGCCAGCAAGAATGGAGATGACAGGAAAAGTCAAAGAGCCACAATAATTATTTATTTATTTTAAAGACAGAGACTTCCAAATGATTTTTTCTTGGCTGCCTGTTTATTCTTCGCACTCAAACATTTTCTCGGTTTTAATCACACCATTTTCCCAAATTATTCAAGTTAAAGTGAGACAGATGCTGGCATCTTTTTCTGGAACTGTTAGCTATTTTTTTTTCTCTTTTTCACAAAGGGAAGGAGAAAGGCACGATCCTGGGAGGGGATTTGTGGGGAGGAAGAAGGAGAGGGCGAGGAGAAAGAAGGAGAAGAGAGGGATGAGACACCACTGGGATGTAGTCTTGGGTGTGCCAAGGTCAGCAGAACTCTCACTATGAAATGAAACACTGCCAAACACACACAAAAGGATAGACCTAACAGACAAACACTCACTCACACACACACAAGTAGCAACTCACTGCCCCATCTTAGCTCTTCCCTGAACACAACCTGCTGAGAATTGTTAAATTACCACTGGGCTCACACTTGGCTTTGTGGCCCCATTATATCTATGCACACCAGCACGCCCCCATGTCCACAGACTCTTGTATAAAACAAGTGGCCATAGCAGCTACGGTGATGTCACCCTCTGGTTTGTGGACTGTTGTTTTGAGGGATCGAGTTTGGTTTTTGGCCTTCCTCAAAAGAGACTACACTATATAGCAAACTGCAAGTCAACCACAGCTATGCACAGCAATCCCAAAGTGGAAGAAGGGAGGTGGAGGTGATAGGAGGAGCAGAGACTCCACATTCTACACACCACTAATAAATGCAGATTGAAGGTACTTTTCAGACCCGAAGGCACAATTCATTTTTTTATGATTGTTTCTAGTTTTGCACAGCCTGACCTCAAATTAAGACCCTGCAAGAGGAACAGTTTCTTGCAGGGTGGGGGTCTGGTTTTCCAGACAAGAAGCGAAAGTCAGAAGGCTGACAGGAAGCATCTGTCGTGGAGACGGAGACAATGTTATTTTTAATTGTGTTAAAAGTCATTGTGATTATGAATCCTATCTATGTATAAACTGTATTTCAGTGACGTTTTAGGGGCGTCATTAAATTTAAGCCCTCAAAGGTATAAAACACCTGCCTATGCTCTGTAAGTCGAAGATCAATTGCTGTCTGCGTATGGTGGTGATCTTCCCACGCGTGTACTTCATTAAATCATCGTTTGATTTCACCTGGCCGGATCAGTGTTGTTATTCTTGGATTACCTCCTGCACCTCTCCTCAATATTGAACCCTTAACTGCTGATTTTTTAAGGTTAATTGGAAAGTTGTTTATTTAGGCAACCTCTTGCGACCATGGGAGTAACAATAAAAATGGGGGAGGAGTTTATTGAAAATGGGAGAAGTTTAAATTTTAACATGTGAAAGGGGCTGCTTACACCTAAAACCAATGTTTTCACATGGGATTGCAATTATGAAAAGACAATAAAGTTCACGTGTAGTTATAGAAGCTATTCAAGCTGTCAACCTGCCATTTAAGTATGAGGATGTTTTGTTTCTTTGTCATTACATTGGTGTCTTGCTGCCTTTCTTGCCTTGCTGTACAGATACTTATGTACACGTTCAGTTGCACATTTTCACATTGTTTTCTTTTCTTTCTTTTTTTTAGTTTTTTTTAGAAAAGGTTGCCTGCCAATATTAAAGATTTCTGTATAGTTTTTTTTATTTCTTATTTATATCCTGTTCATAGCCTGTACATAGCTTGTACTCACTACAGCCTGTACATACTTATAGTTATAGAATATTCATAACATACTTCATACCGTGTACATTATAACATACCATAATAGACCCATTTCTGTAATATACTTATATATATTATTGCTAATATATATTGTAATATATCTATATCATGGCTAAAGCACTTCTGGATGGATGCAAACTGCATTTCGTTGCCCTGTACCTGTGCATGTGCAATGACAATAAAGTTGAATTCTATTCAATTCTATTCTATTCTAAAGAATAGAGATTAAGTAAATGAGTGAGTTTGAAACTCACAATGTTGCTATAACGAGTGCAATAAGTAATGACCCACATGACCCTCATAGTACTTCTTTTATAAGACTGATTTTGACCATTTAGGATGACTCCTATGTTGTAAACACATACATATTGTATCTCATACACTGTGTGTGGATACACTCAAAGGAATATCCTCTGTTTTAAGGATTATTTAATGTTCCAATACACTTTCTGTAGTTTGCTGAAGAGTAATCTTTTAGTCCTCATAAAAATTTCAATGAGAGAGAGAAAAATATAATGTTTGGCTGTGTGTTAAACAAGTTATCAGTCTTAAAACATTCATGCTTATTCATAATAAAAAAAAAGTCATTTCAGACTTTAGGGAGAACAGGCGAAACATTTCCACATCACATGGGTATTTACACAGTATAAACAGAGCGACTTTTGTAATCCTTTCAAAGGTTTCTTAACTAGTAAAGTGTTTTTTGTGATTTTGCTTGTTTCCTACAGTGTGGACAAGAAGGTGTGCAGAAAATTCAGAGTTTATACCAGCATTTAAATCACTCTGATTTTCATTTCCTGATCAAGAGATATTAAAAGTGTTATATAAATATAGGTTTAGAACTGTATATTTCCCATATTCTGATTGCATTCATCACCATAATTTATCAGGACTTCCCTGAAGGCAACAGGTGCTAAATAATTGATGAAAGCCTGAAAGCTGTTTGGCTCTGTGAGGGAGTGCTTGCAAGTCTCTCATGAGAGAAAAAGGCAACAGCCGCTTTGAAACCAGCGGAAGCCGGCAAGCCGCAGAAATTACTTCTGTGTTCCGTCATGCCAAACATTTAGTGCTGAGACAATGCAATACAGTGTCATTACAGTGCGGTAGCCTTGCAGGCAGAGACATCAAAGATCTGGTTTGTTTAGGCCTCAGTTAACCAAGACAATCAAGAGATAACGATACAGCTGAGACTAATTTCAAAGAGAACTACTTACCATTTTAAAAGTAAGGATGTTTAAGGATCTTAAAAAGTGAAAATGAATAATATTTTTTTATGTACCTTGAAGTAGATGTCCAATCTAAAATTAAACTAATTTTTTTCACACAATTTAGAAACATGAACATATATTTTATAAAACAGCAAGCTTGTGGAAAATATTCAGATCATTGTCATGAAACTGAAATTATATACTGCTTTCTTAATGTTATAAGCTAGTGATTTAAGCCCATATAATGGGATATATATATAGCTCATTTATAGTTGGTTGCTAGGCAACATGATGGTGTCATAATATCTCAAATAAGGCAAAAACGAAGGTTTTGGTTGTTCAACTCCTCCTCGTACTAGAGGAGTTTGTTGTTGAATTCATAAAAACAAAGATTGTATGAATTATAGCAAGATATACAGTAACATTAGTTCCAGATAAAGACAAACATATTAGTAAGAGAATCAAAATGATCAAGGCAAGTTTATTTGTATAGCACAATTCAACAGCAAGGTGATTCAAAGTGCTTTACAGAGACATTAAAAAACAAAAACAAATAAAAAGCATGATTTAAAATGGAAAAAAGAGAAAGGAACAGTAAATAAAATCAGTAGTTAAAATGTAAGTTTTGAAAAGTTAAGCTTAAAAGTAAAACAGTGTGGATTTGGTGCTTTATTCAAGTGCAGCTGAGAACAGGTGAGTCTTAAACCTGGATTTAAATAAACTGAGTGTTTCAGCTGATCGGAGGCTTTCTGGGAGTTTGTTCCACATATATGGAGCATAAAAGCTGAATGCAGCTTCTGCGTGTCTGGTTCTGACTCTGGGAACTGATAAGAAACCAGATCCAGATGACTTGAGGGATCCGAAAGGTTCATACTGGGTCAGGAGGTCACTGATGTATTTTGGTCCTAAACCATTCAGACTCAGATTCAGAATAAAGCTAAAATACAAAGGTTTGGACACCGTTGTGCATGTTTCCCTACTGTAGGGGTCTCTGCAAGCATACAGGGCTCTGAGAGGGTCCAAGATGACAACTTTGGAATTCTACTAGAAACAGTCGATTGTATTTGTTTGTCAAAGCTGAATCCAGAGCAAACTATGCTAAATTAGCGTTTTGAGCTAACAGCTACAATATGCATAAAAGTTACTGTATGGCTATCATTTGTTAACATGATGCTTTCCGACACTCTCTTTTTTCGTTTTTCACCAGTGTGGAGTTTCTCCATGGAGACTTCTTCCTTCCAGAGATAACCTTCGCCTTAATGGGAGCAATAGTGTCCATGACATTTAACATTTTAGCATCGAAGCTATTGACGAGCTCATTGACTGGACCTCTGGACAGGCCAGGTGTTAATGGGAAGACCTGGTTAAAGATCTCACTACTTTTGTGATCACTGCTGGTGACATATTTGTGTGCGCTGAAATTTTACTTTCAACGAAAAGACAGTAATGATCAGACAGACCCACATCAGACACAGTAACCTTTGAAATGCTCAGGCCCTTGGAGATCAGTAAGTCTATTATGTGTGGTCTCTGTTACATGCTGAGTCAGCCCAAAGTTGCCCAGAGTGTTACTCAGGTCTTTAGTCCCTTCGTCCTGAGGGTTGTCCACATGGATGTTAAAATCCCCAACAATAATTACACAGTCGAAATCAACACAGATCACAAACAGACCATTAAAAAAGTCTGTGCAGTATTTGGGAGGGCTGTAAACATTAAAAAACAGTCGCTAGTTGTCTCTTGAAAAAAACAAACGAAAAAAATAAAACATACAATACAACATCAATATGTCTGTTTGTATTATTTCCTTTCTCTTACAAAATATAAAACTTGTAAATAACATTTTAAATAACATTAAGTTCTGTAATATATATGCTTAATTGTATTAAGATAAGGCAAATAACTAAAAAATACCTTCACATTAAAACAGTACACAATCAGGGTTGCCCTTTTAATTTTGACCGCATGTTGGGATAAAAAGCAAAATCTTCAATTTGATTCAACAAGGTGAAAACACTGATTAGGATGATAGTTGTTTAACAAAATAAGTGGAGCAATCTTGCAAACAGTGTCACCCTTTCCACAGGCACCTTTGCATAACATGTCCAGGGTGTTTTAAACACAAAAAATCGGTACTGTATGTACAAAAACTAAACCATACTAGACCCAGATATCGTCAGGGAGGTTTGCATACTGCTTAAGGAAATTGTTTTTGCTCAGTAAAGCACAGTGCAACTCAGCATCTTGTGTATGTCAAGGATCATTCCACTCAGTTGTGTATACGTTTCATTCGAGGATATTAGAACTATAAATGCACACTCAACCTCGCGTCAGGAAAGGGTGTAGCTTATGTAACAAAAAACATTAGCTGCACTGTAAAAGATCTGTGGAACCAGTAACAATTAGTATTTTCTCACACTAATGTGCTAACAACTGAACCATGAAATGAAGAATATTGTTATGTTTGCAGTTCTGTATGGTTGTCTGTCAGATGATAATCATTCAACCTTTATATTAGCCAAGTTAATGTTTGAAGAGGATGTGTTGAAATGGCAATGCTGCCATTACAATATTAATACACAGCAGATCCGCAGAGTCATCAGAGCATAAAGTTTAATCAGAATCATCATGTGCTGTGACAAAAACACTGTAAATGATTATATTTCCCATTTGCTTTTGTGAAGATCTTTCATTTTAATGAGCTTTGTTGGAGTTTATCTTTAATGTCCCAAGAAATGTATACAGATAAAGAAATATGTAGAGTCCAAAGTTTGAACTTATCAATTTCATTTAATTCCCTTGAGTATTTCCATTGGACTTCATTTAATTGATTCATGGAGACAGAGTTGAAAGACTAGAACAAATAAATTTTTACAGGGAAATATGAATAAATAAAAACAGAAATGCTTTATGCATCCCACATCTGGGAAATTCTGCATTTACATCATCAGATGTAAGAAAAGCATTATAGTCATTTTATGCGGTATAACAGATTTCTACATTCCTATCTTACATAAAATGATTCATCATTTACACCATCATGACTGCCCCTATATTATTATTCTGTCCTGTAATAAATATGACGTTGCGCACAGTAGAAACACATGTTTAAATGGTTAAAAACAAATGAATATTTCCCCCCCATCAACAATTACATGCAATTAAAGATGTTGCTTGACAACTTAATGGCATCAGACAACAATTTCTTGGAACCACCCACTCTTGTCTCCAATAATTCAAGGAACACTTCAACTGTGTGATTTCTGAATATAAAGGTAACACTTTGTTAAGGAGTAATTGCTCATGACTATAGGCCCTCTAAAATACTAATTAAACTCACCAAGAGGTCTTGGTTGTTTTACATTGTGAGTTGTTTCTGTTTAGGATACTTCAAAAATGAACTTCAACAATCTTTGATTACTAAGCTCACTTGTATTTTGAACTACCATTTGCATAGTCATATCACAGAGCAGATGGCCCGATGCATTCCTCATTTTGGGGATAACATTACTTTCAAATGGTTTCTAGGAAGGCATGCAGAACCTTGATTCTTCTACTACATCAAATATTCTCTCACAGTTCCAAAAGCATTGAGATCCACAAAGACACTTGATCAAAAACCATTTCCATAATTCATCAAACTTTGCATGTGCATTTAAAATAGATATGTCCACAGTACATGTTCTACATCTAGTACAACACATTCAGTTTTTCTTTCTTATGAGAAAAGATAATAGCGAACAACTATAAATAGCCTGGTCTTTGTTAACACAATTTACAGGGGGTGAATGAGGAGGTGGGGATAAGGGGGATTGGTTGTTCCTTTCAACTAAAGATGGTTTTTAGATTAGGCAGGAAAATTGCTCTGAGCAAGTCAACTGTATTTGTCATAAAAAGAAAGGATGACAATGTCTCGGACTAAAATTATGCTGTGTATGTGCCCCTAGTAGATGGTGAATAGAAATAATAAAAACCTACATATTGTGATTCATATCTTCTTATTACTTTTATCAAAAGAAGTCAACCATAATTACAGAAATGCCTTTCAATTTTAGTACCTCTCATAATTTACAGTGCTGTGGGTTGTGGCTGAGAAACTATAAATCACATTTTGAATATGAATGCACATATTTTCAGATTACAAGCACTTGGAATTGGCGATATGACATTAAACCTATTGCTCTGGATCAGACCTGGTAATGTCACATTACCAGATCTATATCTGATAATGTGATGTAGATCAGTCAGCCACAAGATTTGCCAAATATTGTGTAGATCCCCGTCTAGCTGTCAAAACAGCTCTGACCCATCGGGGCCTTCTGGCTGTGATTTGTGATGCCTGGAACTAGGACACCTGCCAGCAGTTCTTTGGGTTGCTGGGTGGGAAGCTGGGTCACTTACATGAGTTCAACAACCCCGTGCCTTCAGCAAAATATTTCAATAAGTTGGTCAATGGTGCAGCATGGTGATACAGTTGTTAGCACTGTTGCCTTACAAGCAAGATCGTGGTTCAAACCCGCCGAGTGGCGTGGGTCCTGTGTGTGCAGTTTGCCTGTTCTCCCAGTGCTTACATGGGTTCTCTGTTGGCACTCTGTCTTCCTCACACTCTGAAGACATGCTTCTTAAATTAATCTGGTTATTCTAAATTAGCTGTAGATATAAATGTGAACATGAATGGTTGTCTGTCTCTGTGTTAGCCCTGTGACAGACTGATGACCTATCCAGAGCGTGTCCCACCTTTCACCCTATGACAGCTAGGATAGGCTCCAGCTCCCCTGCCACCATGAATTGAATAAGAGATTAAGAAAAATAGATGGGTGGAAGTTGGTTAATGTTATTTATTCCACTTGTGTGTGAAATTAATATTTATGCTGAGCAGTGTAAAATGAGGTACGTCAGCACTTCAGCAAGTGCTTCATTCTCACAGCTGCCATGAAACTTTGAAGCAACATCTTTTAAAACAAGCATAAACACTAGCTTCTCTATTGGGGTTGGGTGATGTGCTCTATATTGCAATGTTCCTATCGCCCCCTGCGAGATCACCAATCAGCAACAACATTTCTGCCATCTGTCATCCTGCAGAAGTGGTTACCATAAATCTTCTGCCAAAATTCATAAAATCTGTCCAAAATTTTAAAATTTCTATACAGGGCATTCTATCTCAGAGAGTATTGTGCACTGCGTAGCAGTGTTGCCAACTTAGCGACTTTGTCGCTATATTTAGCGAGTTTTCAGAGCCCCTTAGCGACTTTTTTTCTAAAAAGCGACTAGCGACAAATCTGGCAACTTTTTCTGGTATTATTGGAGACTTATTTATGACAACTTTTTGACGTGAAAACGCGTATCGCTCTTACTCTTAACAAGCAGCGGTGCTGCCTTGGGCACCTCACCCGTGCCAAAGCGCTCACAGGCGGAGGATAGTCCTCCTCCAGCTGCTATCAGGGCAGGAGATGCTCACACCTATGCGTCCAAACGGGAAATGAATCGCGCATGAGCGAAGCCGCTGCTCCCGCACTGACTGTAACGCAGTCAGTTCTTCTTTTACCGTTATGCTGTTTTGTGGATCACACGGTTTAAAACTACTTATAAACACACACTCTCACACACAAAGTAACTCCACCAGAGTGCCTATTTCGGGTCACTTTTGCCGGTCCAGGCCTGGATAAAGGAGCAGGGTTGGAATTGTGACATTAAAAAACAATAATTGCTAAAAGAAATTTAATTTGTAGTTCTAAATAAACTCTAAATGCATTTAGGACGTTTTTTACTCACTTTATGTCTCTTCCACGATGTTATTTCTCTCTCCAACAGCGTAAGTTACAATTACATTAGCATGACCAATTATGCAAATTAGGTGATGATGTCATTTGGTGACTTCTAGCGACTTTTAGGACAGCCAATAGCAATTTTCCTTACTGAGGAGTTGGCAACACTGCTGCATAGTTAATGATCTAAACTTTTATTGTTATTTTTTCTGCAGTAATTTTATATTGTATAAAATAGACATGAAATAGCAATTATAATAAAATGTATCATTATTATTATCATCATCACACAAACAAACACAAGAAAGCTTAAATCAAGTCATGAACAGGTGAAGGCAGATTAATCGGGTGATTAGACGCAGATCACAACATACAAACAGATGACAGGAAATGGAATCATAAGAAATCAAGCCAAGAACTCAAAAGGCCATGACACCACCATGAATAAATAAAAGGAGTAGTACTAGAGTTAAAAAAAAATCAGACTGTGATGGCAATGTAGCTAGACCACAAACCACTAGCAGCTCAAGCACAACTGCTAAAGCGCTTTGACATTCAAACATGCATCCATTCACTTCCGCTTATCCTTTTCAGAGTCGCAGGGGGCACTGCAGCCTATCCCAGCTGTCTTAAGGCAAGAGACAAAGTACACCCTGGACAGGTCGCCAGTCTAACACATAGACAAGAGTCACATTCACACCTATGTGGCAATTTAGTGTTTCCAGACAATTGCATGTCTGTGGACTGTGGGAGGAAGCCAGAATACCCGGACAGAACCCATGCAAACAACATACAGCTTGTTGCTTGTTGCCCTGCTGGGGCCCCTAGCTAACTCTCTCTCTGATTCTTGCGTAACCTGGGTGTCTATTTGGATAGCTCCTCATCTGTAGTTAAATCTGTTTTTTTTTCAACTGCGCCAGATTTCTAAAGCTAAGCATTATATACCACACAGGGACCTGGAAAAACTTATCCACGCTTTTGTGACCTCCAGGTTAGATTATTGTAATTCTCTCTACTGTGGTCTCCAAGCCTTCTCTCTTCGAAGGCTGCAATTCGTTCAGAATGCTGCGGCTCGCCTTCTTACTGGCACTAGAAAATTTGACCCTATTACTCCGGCTCTTGTTGATCGTCACTGGTTACCAATCAAATATCGCATTGAGTTTAACTCACTTTTAAAATCCTGAATAACATTGCGCCCAGCTACCTCACTGACCTCCTCAATTTGTACGCTCCCTGTCGTGCATTAAGATCATCAGGTCAATTACTCCTGGCCCAACCTAAGTTTAGACTGAAGACCAGAGGCGATCGTGCCTTTGCTTCAGCTGCACCCAACCTTTGGAAGCCTCCCAGCTTCTATTCGAGCCTTGGACTCTATCCAATCCTTTAAATCAAGATTAAAAGCATATCTATTTGACTTGGCTTTCCCGACCAGTTAATAGCCTTTTAAATCTTTTAATTTTTAAACTTTTAAATCTTTTATTAAATTTATTATTTTTACTGATGTTTTTGTCTTCTTAGCATATTTTCTATATATCTAACTCTCCTGGTCTGTTAGTGCCTCTATCCTGTCTGTGCTTGTGCCCGATTTGTACCCTGTTATTGACTTATGTTGACTCTCCATATTACTGTGAAGCACTTTAGTGTGCCTTCGGGTTTTTAAATGTGCTATATAAATAAAGTTGTATTGTATTGTAAATTGCACACAGAAAGACCCCGGCCTGATGGTGGAATCAAACTCAGGACCTTCTTGCTGTGAGGCAACAGTGTTAACCACCATACTACCATGCTGCTCAATGCTACACTCAAACACCTTTGGTTTTACAATTTCCTGTATAAATGATTAGATTTTGAACTAACAAGCTTCCCTCATTTCCTAAGTGTGCTGAACGGAATAGCTCATCTCCACGTGCAGTCAAACATTAGCTGCTGTCTATCACCATTCCTCACAAATTTGAGGGAGAATTCAATGACTAAACTAGAACTGAGAAGACTTGGGACAAAATGCTGAGTTAAGAGAATAGAAAGCATCTTCCAATATGTAGAAGAATGATCAATTGTTGTGAAGTGGTATTTTTTTAATCTACTTAAAAATTAAGGGAGGCATTATACTGATAATGCGCACAATTACCCCATTAGGCTTGTCAAGACTATTATTATTATTAATATATACTAATATATTATATACGTCAGCCACCAAAGCAAAATTCTTGACCATATACAACAATGGTCCCAAGGGTGCCCTCCTAATCTCTGTAAATGAAAGGAACAAGAAATTCAAAAAGCAGTCCTTTTACACTGTTACACTAGCAATATGACAATTATTTGTTTGTTGTCCCTGAGCCTTGCAGGGCAGTATTCAGATTTGGTGGCCTCCAGCTGTTTATGCAAAAAATGGAGGATGCTGTGGGCTGTAGCCGTTGAATCTCAAGATAGACAGTCGTAACCAGCAGAATCACAGAAAATGGCTGCTGGAGAGAGAAACAACCATCATTATTGGAAGAAAATAGGAATTAAACGTGGGTGCTGGTCTTTTTAAGATAGAAAGCCATAGACTTTGGTAATGAAGCTAAGCAAGCAAGTTTTTTTGTTTGTTTGGGGTTTTTTTTTTAAAAATGGTCTTGCTCACTACTTGTGGCAGCATGTTAACAATTACATGATTATGGCATCCTTTAGTTTAAACATGAACCATTTTAGCATTTTTGAGGCTATTATGTGACCTAGTGACTTCTAGTGTGCACTATGAACTGAATCTGGTGTTTAAAAGATAAAAGATATTTCAGTGTTAATGCAAAACAGAGTAATCGTAACACCTCTTCAAATTACTGAGCAGTAACATTGTAGAAAATGATCCAGTCTAATGGTATTTAGTATGACTTAAAAACAAAAAAAATAAAAAATATTGAGGCATAATTAGCAAAATAGTTAATTATGTTAATGCACAGTTAAGCCTTTTTGTTAAAACAGAAGCATTGCACTTAAAAATTTCCATATATGGTGAAATGCCATTGCTTTAGGACAGCAAATGACTTTATACTTTATGCATGGTGAGTCTGCTTTACCTTTATTCTACTCAGCCCTCATTTGTCCATTGTCCCAAACAGAACTAGCAATATCCTTGTGCAGAAGCTGTAGAAGTAAAGCAGTGCCACTTTACCATGCAAACTACCGTTCTGCTTCCCCTATGGCGACCTGTGGAAAAGTCTGACCTTCTTACAGGTCAGGGTGACCATTATATACACAATAAAAAGAGAAATCCTGGTTAAAATTTATAGAAAGTAGTATGTAAAGTGCCTGATGACTGGGGTTCTATTTACTCCTATATACAATATTACAATTTGCTTTCCTTTTTACTTCGCTAGCGTATTCACTTATTATTGAAATGTCAACAGAATATATAAAGAAGCTAAACATTCCCACAGGAAAATAACCTACAGCACCAAGTGAGACATAGTTAAACACACTATATGTATGGGGGACAGTGTCCATGTTACTAACTGACTCACTAAGCCTGGTATACTGCGCCAAGATTAAAAATGCATTTAATATATGATAATACAGTATGTAATTATTCTACGTTTCAGTACACTGAATCATTCCGTGCACAGTACAGCATTAATTGCAGTCCAGTAGCAAGTACATTTCCTTAAAGCATTTCTCAGGGTGAGAAAGAGCATCTTGCCTTTCCCCCATACCTTTGTAGGGTGAACCTTATCTCTCTTCTGCAGTGTTTTGCTTTTTTGTTCTCCCGATGTTATGCTACTATTCATCCCCAATCTGCCTCTGTTCTGAACAACAAATCACTGTTTGGTTCTTTTTGTCTTCAGGACAACTAAGTGTCTGTTTCTTTTTCAGGCGCTCAGCCTCCTTGCCACATTGTCCTCACTTGCTCATTGTCTTTGCCTCTGTCTGCCCCTTGTTATTTATGGAACCGAGAAAAACAGAGAAGAAGCCTGGAGCTAAACTATGCCCACAGCCAAGCTGCCCAAGAGATTTTGCAAAGGCCTTGTCAGAGACAGAAAGCCTTCTGTCACCTCTGCCACACCACCTCCCCTGCACAATATCCTGCCTACTACTCCAACCTGATTAACATTTTTACGTGATGATGGAGTGATGACTTAATGTGCTGGCTCTCATTGTGACATGTATTTCTCCTTCTCCTTCAACGTGTAAGCTCTTCCTTTCATAGTGGTCACACCTGGACAGTCTGATGCACATTTATGAGTAAGCATATCTAAAATGTTGTATTTTGTCTTTCTGTCAGCACTCGAAGCTACAGTGTGGATCATTGAGCAGACTGATATCTGCTGCCTGTGGACCTGAATATTTTTAAAACTCAGTATAGGGTAATGAGTTAAGGACAGAAAGAACTGTAAGAATCTGAGACACCACATCAGCCTTATCCGATTATTAAGTGATGACGTGACGAATCCTACTTCCGGGCCTAAAGTAGTCTGCATTTAATATGGCTTTTGTGTTGTTAACATATTTAATGCTTTGTATTTTCTTCTATTTAATCTCAAAAAGCTCCTAAAAAAAGTCAGTGATCACCGTTTACCTCCCTCGGCTTTTATTACTGCTAATCATTTATTTAAGCTTAGTTTTTAAAACCTTAGGATGTAACTACAGCCCAGCCCATGCAGCAGTATATGAATGACTAACCTCGTATTGTGGATGGATTATCTCAGTTGTTCTCCTGGCTGAAGTTTGGTCCTTTTACAGCATCCTGCCATGCGATTACATTTGTTCCTGACCACCGAGAACACTCACGTTAACTTTAATTGAGTGGAAAAAAAGTTAGCTTGTTTATATTATGCTAACATAGCTGTGTCGCTAGCGGTCACGTAGCACATCATTATATACCAGCTAGCCAAACCTCAGTAACTCTACAAACGTCACTGCTGTTTAGTTTTCTGTCTTCATTTATGTTGGAAGTGATAACAGAGCTGTACGTTTTAATTTGTTTCCAAAACCCCGCAGTCAGGACATGCTATATTGTATTTAGATAGAAGCTAGCGAGCTAACTTCCTGCTAACTTCTAACTCCGTTAAATGTCATAAATTCCATTTTCATGGATGCCTGGATGTTAAACTCAGTTGTTACACCTGGTAGAGCAGAACGCTGATCATTTTATTAAAGATGAAAGACAGTATTTCAACTCTCAGTAATGCCATAGTGATCGTTTGATATATGGACCTGCAGCAGAGTTTAGGCCCAGACACGGCTAGTGACGTCAGACTGAACGATTGGATACAGTGGTCCCTCGTTATAACGCGGTTCACCTTTCGCGGCCTCGCAGTGTCGCAGATTTTTCTGACTCTAAAGTGCTGTACTGTATGTTTGTAAGTTCTCTCCCCAACAAACCCAACAATGTCGTTGAAATGTTTTGCACCATCAAAGTGAAATTAAACTTGTTAGTTCTAAAATCCATCATTATTATTTATAGGAAAATGTTCATATTTTTATTTCTCAAACAAATGTTTGGGCCTGAAAACAGGTTTTGATCTCTGGTTTCATTCTATGGACTTATTTTTCTACGAAGGTTTAAACTTTGAGAATGTTTAAACAAGAGAGAAAAATGTGAAAATGTTAATGCCTGTCCGAGAAAAGTGTATAAAGTGTGTAGTGAGGGGTTTAACAGCCTTAAAACATCTATAATAACTGTAGTCTTGTTAAGTGGACCACTTTATGGACAGCATCTGAAAAAGATGATAACTTCACAGTTCCTGTAATCAGAAAGTGTGGGTATTAAACAAAGACAACTATGGTTAGAGGCTTTATGTGTTTGGCTCACTGTTTCCTCAAATTTGGCCAATTAAAAATTTAATTGGTCTTGAAATAACTGGTTAGATTTTGATGGTTAAATGTTACCAAGTGCTGGTTTAAGTTTCCTTTAATAAGATTTGTTTCCATATATCACAGTACCAGTGACTTGAACGTTTGCTGTAAACTAAGTAAGTGTAAATTATTAACAATTTTTTCCACATAGAAAGCTGGGTAAAATTTACTTGAGAGGGGAACACTATAAGCAACAGATACCCAAGAACCAGGTCAATTACAACTAAAGAGCAAACCAGATATGTCTAGCAAGCTACGTAGCACAAGAGTGAACAGGAAAGTATGAAGATGGACCAGAAGAAATTCTGCATAAAATGAGCTGTTAGTGCAGGTTTTATTTTTTAATAGTTGCTAATTTGTTTTGCTTTAACCAATGGCACGCATAATCTTTTTCACCTACTCTTTGTTTCAAAGTGTTATTGTGGGCAATGCTTAGCTCCTCCACAGAGAGCATACCAAGTCATACACATGGATGTCACAGTCTTTTGATTTGCACTGTAAACATATAAATTTTTAGTCATACCACAGCACTACTCTGATTTTTTCCATTCTTGAATAAATAGAGTATCTCAGAGATGTGAAGATCCTTTTACTATATCTGTCACAAACAGTTACTTTGACTCAAAATGAACTAATCTGAATCGAAATGGTAATGACATTATTTTCCAGTATCCAGTATAGAAAAGAGAGAGAAAAATGCTTATAGCAATTTGAAATTGTGAATGTTAGAAATGACAACTTTTTTTTTTTAAATTTAAAACCTATCACAGATTATCAGACACAGGAAAATAGAAACTGTTGTGTAACAAGAAAGAGACAGGCCTAAGGCAATGAGCAGTAAATCGATGAGCTGTGCACAATTTTTATGAATAAATAAAAATCACTATGATGGCTGTAGTATGCTATTCCATACAGAATAAAAACAGAATAAACACAAGCTAGTTATGCAAATCTACTGAAATAAAGGGTGTCCACCAAGACTGTCTTGCTTACTATTCCATTTTAGATTCCTTTAATTTTTCTGCCTTTATGTACTATATCATTTATATTACATCATTGTATTAAAAAAAACATATTTATCATCTAGTGGGGATAGGTTAATTGGAAACTCTAAATTGCCCATAGGTGTGAATGTGAGTGCGAATGGTTGTCTGCGTCTATGTGTGTTGCCCTGCGACAGACTGGCAAACAGTCCAGGGTGCACCCTGCCTCTCGCCCTAAGACAGCTGGGATAGGCTCCAGCCCCCAGCCTGACCCACCCCCTCCCACTGACCCCGGAAGTGGATGGATGGAGGTTTATTTACCTTCAGATGCATATGTACCATTCTTAAGTTAAAAAGTTTCACATAAAATATTATATATTCTTCTGTGAAAATCACAGCTCATCAATAAAAGTTGATGATGGCAATCCTTGATGATAGAGCAGCATTCAACTGTGGTTAAACTTCAGGTGTTGAATTAATTTGTTGAAAAACTGCTTTTCTACTATGAACAGATGTAATTCTACAACCAGAATTCCATATTCTTCATATATGCCTTGAAATGCAAGTAAGCAAAGTCAGCAACACATAGGATTATTCACAACCCACCTGCTGGAAAACAATTGTGTGCTGTTAAAATCTAAATAAAAACAGAATGCAACTATTTGAAAATCTAAATAAAACATATATTTACTTACAGTTAAGTGTGATTATAACATTATTTTATATGCTTTCATAACCACAACTAATGGATATATATATTGAATAGTCCAGATGGGCACAGTCTTTCAGAGGTAAAGATGGGTATGGGTTAACCACTGTCAACGGCTGAATGGGGCAAACAGTTCAACAATTTAAGTAAAGCATTTCTTAAAATGAAATTGTAAATAATTGAGGGAATTCATCATCATGCACTACATAACGTAATTAAAATATACAAAGACTTCAGAGAAATATTTGTGTGAAAGGGACAAGGATAAAAACTGATATTGAATGTCCGTGATCTTGGAGCTCTATAGGCTCGGGAGCACTTCTCAAAACTATTGTCAGTGAGCAAAATTCATCACTGCAATCAGAAATGTACAAAAAAAAGGTTAAAACTTTATGTAAAAAACAAAACAAACAAACAAAACAAGATCCACATTCCAAGAAAAGTGGATCTTGAAAATCTGAATTAAGTAAAGATGAGTTTTGGGGGGAAACAGGGATGTAACATGTAAATCAATGCAAAAGTGCAAAGGATAGGATACTGAGGATATTTATTCCAACTTTCTTAGTCTTCCTATGAATAGCACAGACATAGTAGAAGGCGGAAGGCAGACTGGATCCATAATGTGGTCGGTTATGGTAGCTCTGATATTCTACTCTGTGCTTCTTAGATCCCTCTATAGTAAAGATTTGACTGCCAAAGACTCAAGATCCAAAATCACTCACTCTCATTGAACCATTAGGTTTTTCGCTGTAACTGCTGTCCAGTCTTCCAAAAGGCATTTACTGAGCTGCTGCTCTGTTGCACAGCTAATTAGATAGGTTCTGTTGTTTCTGTACTCTTGACATGCATTAGCTTCTTGGTACGACTAAGTGCACACCAGGCAGCTTTTTGCACAGTCACTACTTTATCACATGGTGACTACCTAACACCACAGACAGGACAGACAGGATCCCTAAGATGCTAATAAGCCAAACATAGCAGTTACAGCAAAATTAACAGTTATTTCAACAAATTATAGTTTGTTAATTATGCAACTTCAGCAGATTTTAAATGAGAAGACAGTTGTAAAGATACTGTCTTTGCACTGTACCCACATAGTAAACATCCAATGAGATGTAGTGTACTAGCTCTACTGTAATGAACAAGTAGGGATAGGAACGGATAAGAATTTAGTAATTATGATTCCATTATCAATTCTGTTATTGATTCTCATTTGGTTCTCATCGACTTCAAAGGAGCTTGCAAAGAAAAGCGTCTGGACTTCTTTAAGTTACTTGAAGATGTTTCACCTCTCATCCGAGAAGCTTCTTCAGTTCTAAGGTCAAATGGTGGAGAGTCCCAGATTTAAACCTAGTGGGAGTTTCCCCCCACAGAGGGACAAAAGGACCCCCTGATGATCCTCTAATCGCCTGAGCCAAGGTGTGAAACTGGGTGTGGGTATGTCCTTAAGATGCAGATGGACAGCTGAGTCTTGTCCTGTGGAGGTGGCTCTTTTGTGTTGTGCCATGCGCTTGTGAAGTGGCTGTTCGGTCTCTCCAATGTAGAGGTCTGGGCATTCCTCGCTGCACTGTACAGCATACACCACATTGTTAAGTCTGTGTTTTGGAGTTTTGTCTTTCGGCCCGGCCAGACCTCTACATTGGAGAGACCAAACAGCCACTTCACAAGCGCATGGCACAACACAAAAGAGCCACCTCCACAGGACAAGACTCAGCTGTCCATCTGCATCTTAAGGACAGACCCACACCCAGTTTCACACCTTGGCTCAGGCGATTAGAGGATCATCAGGGGGTCCTTTTGTCCCTCTGTGGGGGGACACTCCCACTAGGTTTATATCTGGGACTCTCCACCATTTGACCTTAGAACTGAAGAAGCTTCTCGGATGAGAGGTGAAACATCTTCAAGTAACTTAAAGAAGTCCAGACGCTTTTCTTTGCAAGCTCCTTTGACTACGATGACCTGGATGACTGAGAACCTTCACAGACATGTTCTCATCGACTCCACTTTGAGTCACTAGTCACTAAGCAGCATATCAAAGATATCACATTTGTGCAAATTAACTGCATGCTGTGTGGTCAAATGTTTGTGCACTGTGGAGGTATTTCCTCACTTTACTGTAAATGTTGGGTTTGTTACTCAAAAAAGCAATGTATTACACATATTACACAAAATACTTAAGTAATGTAGTACGTTACTTAATTACTTCCAGGAGAACATTACTTTCTACAGTTTACACAACAACACAAATCCCACTCAGCTTTATCATCACTCTGGCTTCTTGGCTAGCTTAGAGTTAGCATGCTGTCTGTGCAGATGCTTGCAAAGAGCCAAAGTTGTGTTAGCAACATAATGCAGATGTTTCTGTCCAGATGCAGTTTCGACTTTACCATCACAGTCTCATCTTTTTGTGCAATAAAAATAAAAGTAGAGTTCGTATCCACGCTGTAGACTGCGCCACTTTTATCCTCCCCATTACACTGTCAATCAGTGTGTCTTGGATTGCAAGCCCATGCACAGGTCTATAATGGATCATAGAACAGGCATGTCCAAGTGGAGATCATTTCGTTTTTCTGTTTTTTGTTTTATCTGTGGAATGGTGTGATTCATCAACCAGATGACTAAATGTAGCTACTCAGCCAGTTCAACTAAGTAATATTAGTTGGATAAACAAATTATTCATATTTAATTTAAAGCTTGAGTAAAATGCTGAGTCAAATATGCTTTACTACCATCCAGCAGACCTATCTGATGGCAGCTTCCCATCTCTCTGTGCCCGAATGTTGTATGAGAAGAGCATGATAGATAAAAATCTTGTTATAACAGCTTATTTGTCAGTATTTTGATGCAGAAAATGAAAATAAATTTGATTATTTTAACTGTGACAGAATAAAATGGCATATAACTACTTATTCTGAGAAATGCCTAACCACATTCAGTACAGATACATGGACATGAAGGCTGCTGGTGCTACCACTACTAACATTAGCCACACTTGGCAAACCATTAAGGTATTTTCTATATGGATTGTTATGCATGCCAGGCAATTGAAACATTGATGGGGAAAAATACTGACTATGAACTTTGATGATTAACAACAATGATGCTGAATGTTGTTAATCAGCACAAGAGGACTCTTTAAAGGAACCCATCTGCATGTTTACCTCTCCACTGCAAAATCTGACACTTCCCATCTTTGTTCTTCATCTGCTTGCATTCAACACTTATGCACCACAGTTTGCTGTCTTTAAGCTGGTGTGTGTCTGTATCAAGGGGTCTTGTGAGCTACACATGACCCACTCTGCCCCCAGGGGATGTTGTTTATTTCTCAACATATTTCAATATATAAAAATGACATCATTAGACTCACATTCAGTCGTATCTTTAAGTCCATAAAAATAGAATTGTGTGTTCCACATAAGGCTTTATGATTAAAACTATTCAGCAGAGACAGGTGCAACCAGTCTTCTTTAATGTAAACCTCTAACTCATTAAGTTCTACCATGCTGTTGTCTAGAAATAACTTTAAAGTAATACAAAATAATGTTTAGATGACTAAGAATCTGGAAACATTCACAAAATATTATTCAAAGGAGTCCAACATTTCTTAGCCCAAGACTGGAGTATTTGATGCAAAGCCCATCACATTACTGTAATTATTTTTGTCAAAATGCATATCTCTACAAACAGAAAAGTTTGCACAAATTTGACCTGCATGGGAAGCATGTCAGGAAAAAGCCTTTTCCAACCAGATAATTAGCACAGAAGTAGTCTTTATTAAATAACATGCTGTACAGCAAATAAGGCAAAGATCAGATCTTCTTCTTCTTATTATTTATTATTATTATTATTATTATTATTATTATTAGTAGTAGTAGTAGTAGTAGTAGTAGTAGTACTATAGTATGGTTTATTATTCTGTCAACATTTATTCCTGCCTAAAGATGTGAGTGGAAGTAAGTGCTGTATATTTATACTGTTTTTGATAATATAAATAAAAGAAGATGATTTGTGAACACAAGTACATAAATCTAAAGGAAAGAATCTTTATAGATTTACTCGAGAATCTGCAAACAGTTTAAGCATCTGGCCAGAGGCCTCATGGCATTGATGCATCTGTGCTACGGACAGATGCATCAAAGATAGAACTTGTTTGGCCACAGTAACAGTAGATATGCTGGGCATAGACCAAAGACAGCTTTTCATGAATGTCATATCAACGATGAAGTTTAGTGGTGAAAAAGGAAAGGTTTGGGGTTGCTTTGCAGCCTCGGGGACTGGCAGCTTGCAGTAAATGATTCATCTGTAAATTCTGCATGATATCAAAGAGTGCTTGAAGGTAATTTGAGGCCATCTGTCCAAAAGATGAATTTGAACCATAAGTGAACCTTTCACAATGGATGATCCTTAAAAAACTGCCAAATACACCAAGTAATGGCTCAAAACGATAGCTTGAGTCAAGGCTAAGACCAGGTCACACTGAGCTCTTGTGCAGGGACTTTAAAACAAGCAACAAGAAAAAACAAATAAAAAATAAAACATGAATATAAGCAAATCATTTAAATTCAATTCTATTTAAACTGTTAACTCTCTTGCTTTAACATATAAAAAGTGAGAAGGCGTGGAGATGGCAGTGTTAAAATCTCATTTCTTATATACTTTAAATGTAATCAAAAGTTCACCAAAATCACAGTATAGTTATTGTCAACACCCACCATCTACCCTTGGAGGAGCACCAGTAATTTACTGCCAGTTACTGTTAATACGTCATTACGAAAATAGAGCCGACTACACAGCCTAAAAATCTGTTAATTATATAATCATATAGTATTTAGTTCGGTGCATATATCCAATATTACTGGATTATAAAGTACACATATATCTTATTAAATTAGATTTTCATATGTAGTTCAGATGAAATTGAGCGGAAAACTTAAAATTCTGAAGGCCAGCATGCTTACCAAAGAGAAAGAAAAGGTAAGGACTATGGTCATTGGATAAGGATCTAAGTCTGAAATATCACAATCAAAGAAAAGCCAGCAATGAGAAGCAATTAAAATCCTTGAGTTAACGAATCCTCCATCATCATCATCATGTGTTTAACTCTTTTGTCATAATAAACCCACATTTGCTTTAAATGAGAGATAATTTGCTGTTCTTAGTAGCAGCATTGATATATTTGTTGAATTGTATGAGCTCTTAATTCAAACATTATTTAGTGACTTGAAGTGTGTTATTACTAGGGATGGGTACCGGTTCTGTCATAAACGGTAGTAACCAGACCGAAAAGCAGCGCACATTTCGGTGCTTTATTTTCCTGAGCTGTGATACACTTTAGATTCTAGCCAATCATTTTACATTTCCGAGGATAGTAGGCGGGTCCAGGTACGTACGTTCTTTTAGAGCAGAGCTACAGATTAAAATGCCCAAGGCGAAGCGGTCAAAAGTCTGGCTTCACAGCAAAAGATGCAAACTCAGCAGCTGCAACAAGTGCTTTAAGCTGATACTGTGATACTGTCAAAGGAGGTAACACCTCAAATCCGATGAAGCACCTGGCGACGCATAGCGTTTTTTTTAAAAGCCGAAAAATGCACCGTATTTGATAGCTTGCTGCGAGACCTCACACCGTGCACATCTACTGCAGGTGTGGTGCCTGTTATCGGACCCGGAGTTAGCAACATCCCCCAAAAACCCGAAGAGGAGAGTCCTGGCCCCTAGCCCTGCCAGTCTAGCAGAAATGATGAGGATGATGATGCAGCAGCAGCCATTCTTCTCTGCGTGAGTAGCTTAATGTTGTTCGTGTGTAATTTACGTTGAGTAGGCTAACCACGTTATTACATTAATGCATGTAAGGTGAACTAGCAAACATCATCATAGCTACATGCGGCTGTCTTCTTGTTTGATGGCAGATACTCCCTTCACCCTGGCCAAAAAGGCTAAAATGACCAAAGAAAAAGTGGAAAACAGTTAAACATGAGAGGTTTTTGGACAAAGTTTGTGTTTTTTCCATTGTTTAAGCACTGCTTCCAGCCAAGAATGATACCATATATGCCCTATAGCTGCAGAAAAGGCTAACATTGTTATCTTTTTACAAAAAAAAACATCTGAACATGAGAGGTTTTTGGACCAATTTTGTGTTCTCCATTCTTTAAGCACCGGTTCGAGCACCGTTTAAGCACCGGCACCGTTTCAAAAGTACCGGTTTGGCACTGGTATCGGATAAAACCTAAACGATACCCATCCCTAGTTATTACATAAAGCGCTATGGACGACTGTACAAAATGTAAAACAGTGTGTCCACAGTTTTTGCTTGTTAAGCGTCAATATTCTCTGCAATATATTATTTTTAATAGTGTCCTACAGAGTCCTACTAAAAAGCACCATTGTGCTTAGATCCTGCAAAACCTGCTGAGATAAAGGAAAACATTCAGTTTTTTCATTAAAAATGGCTTGGTTCACCTTGCTCATTAAAGCTTACTGTCAGTGAGAACATCCTTATTAAAACTGCTGACTGTTATGTAGTGTATGCTCTCATGTGGCTCAATTTGCTCAGTCACAACACATTGCCTTCTTGGTCACCTCCCTCTAGATTTTGACTTTTATTTGAACCTATACTTACGTATACACATGAGGCAGTATTTTCACATTCTCTTACTGAAGTGTCGGTAGGTTGGTAGACAAATAGCGCATTTTTTACTGGCATTACAATAAATTGATTTGCATCAACATTATGAATAAGAAAATACATTTTTATAGGGCCCTTACATTGAAAGGAAAGAAAACATATTTAACCTTCCATAAATCATGTTAAAGTTATTTAATTTTTTGAACTTGGTAAGCAGAAGCGATACAGTGTTTCGAGTCTGTAATATGAATTTTCATAAAACCTATAATCATGGCTTTGTGATTTATCTATATTAAGGTATTAACACTTGCAACTGCATTGCAAGTTAACATTTTTCCTCTCGCTTGACATGAAAGATATAGACAGCGCTAGTAGGGCTGCATAATAACAGGAATCCACACTACCCACACTTCCTCTGATATATTTCTAAAACATCTGACTGGACCATTTAGAAACTATATTGATATCGTGTCCATAATGATAGACTCTAGAAGCACTCAGTGCATCCTTTATGCCTGCATGTTACTCTAAAGAAGGAAATGGTTACATTTGCTGACTCATTTCTGGTAAATAACCGCAAGAACTCATCTCAGATGACGAGTCAGAGGAAAAAATAAATAAATAAATAACAGGCACTGTCTACATTTAAGCAATCCTCTATTTAACCCAAATGCAATTATGTTAGGATGCGTGGGTCATTGGCCCAGGGTTTTGAGTTTATTGTATCATTTATCTTTTCTATTCTTTGGTCTCTTCGTTAGAGTTATGTCTTATGGTTTATGTCTCTGTGTAATCCTTAGTTGCTGTCTCCCCTGTTTGCTATATCCCCGTGTCCAGTCATTGTCTGTGTCTGCCCTGGTCCCACGTCTCTGTTCCCTCTGTTGTAGTGCCTGCCTGTGAGTCTGTGTTATGTTTCCTGTTTTATTTTGAAGGTCCCTGTCTTATGTTAATGTATCTGGTTTTGCTTCCCCAGTTTTGTTAGGCCTGATTTGCCCCAGCTGTGTTTCCCTCCTGTTGCCCATTCCCTGATTGCTCCCTCTATGTATTTAAGCCCTGTGTTTCAGTTTGTTGGGGTCGCGATCTACCCTCTTTTATGCTGTGTGTTCTGGCTGCCTGCTTATGTAAGTTTATTTGGATTTTTGTTACGTTTTGCCATCCAGCAATAAAGCTGAGTTTTTAAGTACACTTTTGCCTTCCGTGAGTCTGCACTTTGGGTCCACTACTCCTGCCTACACACAGCCTTCACATGACAAATTATCTCTCTTCCTGTTTATGTCTGTGATCATCTGAGGAAATACATTGGATAATTGGATGTTGAGAATATTGGAGTCTAGTATAACACTTTCCTGATTGAGTGACAATATATATGAAATGAAGTACTTGTCTAATTATAGGTAGAATTAATTATATTTAAATCTAGAAAATCAGCATGGGAATATTAGATCATGGACAAGCACAGCCTGTATATAAAAAAAAAAAAGATAAAGTTACTGTAACACATGCAATGTAAGATGTTACCTTAGAGCACAGGTGTCAAACTCTGGCCCGCGTATTATACAGCTAATATATATATTGTTTAGTATTAAGCTTTGCTTGTTCCATATTCAGTTTTTTAGCAAAACGTGTTTGAGTCCATAAGAAAAGATTCATTCTTATATCTGGAGGAATAAATATATTTCAATAAATATTAACGTTAGCCTGCGACTTTGTTCCAGTTTTGAATTTTGGCCCACTGTGTATTTGAGTTTGACACCCCTGCCTTAGAGCAAAGTTAGACATAAAACAAGGATGGCAATTTACTGACTCTGGTATGTAAAAGTTGAGTGAACATATAACTTCATAAATTATTCTTTAAGTCTTGCTGATGGTGAGCAGGGCAAGTTATATACTTTTCTAATTTTTATTATAATTGATTTTTTTTTTTCTAATTTTAAAAACAGGGTTGATAAGGTTGGGACTACCCAAATGTCACCACCTCCCACAGCAGCTGAGAGATCAGAGTTCTTGCTTTAGAGGGTCAGACAGTCTCTAATACAACTCACAAAGGATCTTTAGAGCAGTGTCTTGAAACCCAAGGGTATACACTCAGTGCTCAGCCTAGAGCTCACATACTCAAACTCTCAGCAACACTGTGTGCAGAATTTCATCGTGTTCTTTGAGACAACATGATCCCAGTCTTAGTTATACAGTATACAGTGTGCGCACACTACTAACATCTCCAGCAGTTTTTATTGTTGATATTACAGACATATATGTCAAAAGATATAATTAGACCATGTGTAACAGTAATGCTAAATAAATTGTGTAAAACCTAAAAGAGTTTGGATTTAATAAATAAACTAATTGACACACAAAAAAGACCAAATTAACAAATAACTATTATATTAGTGAAACAACACCTCCATAGCTACTGAAATGAACATGTTTTCCCTAAATCCACAGAAGCACCCCACACTTTACTTCAGAGCCATTTATTCTTTGCAACCCTTTAAAATAAAGCAATAACACACCAGATCAGAGATAAAGTTTAAATGAGCAACAGAAACTTTTATTCAGTTGAAAAACCCAGAGAGCAGCAGTATGTGTTGATATTATTTTTTTCCTCAAAGGCATCAGAATTAACAGGATAATAATGCACTCAAAGTGGTACCTTACTGCACAAATATCTTTGCTACAGCGTACTCTAGATCTTGCTGGTATAAAAAACAAACAAATGATTATTCAAATGAACAGTAAGGGTTGTGTAGGAGCAGATTTCAAATTTAATACAGAGAAAGATGTGTATTTCCATCATCTTTACTATGTAGTAGCTTCAACAACAATGCCAAGTGCTAATGAGAAGGAAGGATTTAATGCAAGTTGTTATCACAAAAGTAAAAACTATTAGAAGTGACTTAAACTCATGCAGATGCATTGAACAAAACACAAAAGTATTGAAGGTGTAGACCCAATGAGCAACCTACAAAACACTCATACATCAGCAAACTCCCAGTAAAGCCAGTTTGTTTTACTGGCTTAGCCAAAAGGCTAATCACTTCATCACCTTGTAATTAGAATCACTCCACATTTTCCACATAAAGAGGATTAATAGTTGGTGACTCCTTATACAATAGGTGGTGAGTGTGGGCCATGTGAGTGCATTGAATGTGTGACGCCATCATAAGGTCTTTGCTCAACGGCACCACGTCAATGAACAAAGAACTCAAAACTCTCAGTGTGTTCTGTCTCCATGATGCTAGTGTATTAGCATTATTTTCCACACAAAAATCACTCCATGTCTAATAAAACCAGACACACACACACACCACAGAAGGAGAAACCCAGATATTTGGCTCAGGACATGCTTGGCACAATGCGTGGCAGGTGGAAGCTAAATTCCACCTAGTTATTGGAAGCTAAAACAACACCGTGAAGTCTTTGTCTAATGGCACTGGATAAAGACTGATCAGTGCTTGCACTGCAAGAGTTGGATGATTACCTACACAGTTCAACTCCTTCAAATACTGTCTGGAATGTAAATTAGACTGATAAAACCAAGATATGTTCACTCGGGAACCAAACATCAAAAGCTGTTTCTTTAAGCATATCCAGTCATTACCAGTGGTATGACATCAGAGCAACTGAATAGGACTGGCACTACCCGTACTGGAGCATGACTTCTACCCACCGTTTGATGCCTATGGAGTGCAGACCTTTGATCTAATTTTGGTGTGTGACTTGCCCTTCACACAAACACTCATTATCCGTCGCACAGTCAGAGTAGCAGCCAATCCGTACCAGCAATTCTTGCTGAAGATTTCACACTGTTTGAAATTAAAGAAAAAATAAATACATTCTTCTTGTGCTGAAAATCTCGGGCTATGGGCCCAGCCATCTGGGTTATGAAGGAAAAAGCCCAGCAAGCGATATGATAGGAGCAATAAATCTGCGCGTTCATGGCAGGAAAACTTTTCTGTCTGTTGATCCTTGTAACACAAATCTGCATCATCTTCTTCAAGATATTAATTTACAACCACAAACACCTTGGGGATTATTTGGAAATCTATTTCTTTCAACTGAAACTAGTGGCATACCCTCTGGTTCGGCTTAGAAATAATACTGAACCATGCCAAAAACTGTTTATGTCCTTTCTAAGTAGGAGAAATCATACAAGTTGCACTCCATTTACTACTGATTGAATGCAATGACCTGCTCAGCTTCAGTCAGTGATCAAGTGCTCTGTAATTTCTGCTATTTGTCTGTTATATTGCATGAACACAGCAGAGGCTAGCCTGCTGTCATGCATACAACTCTCTTCCCGGAATCCCAATGAGGAATACAATACAGTATCGCATCATTTTCCATTCTCCTCTTTCTTTTTCTCCTCCACTCTCTCCGTTAAACAGTTCACTATTACCCTCCCATCTGCTGTTTTCATGTCTCATCAAAGATTTCTCTTCCCCTCACCAACTTTAAATATTCACTTCGTGTTCTTTCAACAATAGCTTACAAACACTTGGAAATAATTGAGTCTCAGCGGGCTGACAAAAAAGGGAGCAGTGATCGTGCACAGTGGAAGTGATCAAATATGGCCTTGAGCCAACCGTCTTTGTAGATGGTCTCTGAATTGCCATTGATCTGGGGGTGGATACACCCGAGGAATACATTATTTATGTTCTTTTTTTCTCCCGACAGTAGCAAGTCACAAACGGTAATGGGATGAGATGGGTGTCACACCGGAAGAGAGGAAACCAGTGCCGCTGAGTATATGGGCAACCCTGAAGACTAAAGGCCCACAAAACCATGATAGAGGGCTTTCATGTCCTAAAGGAAAAGTAATTGTCAAGTTAATGTACTCCTCAATCCTACTGTACACAGGGTGCCATGTTATCATTACTACGAGCACAGTGTTACAAGCCGATCGTATGTCCTTCCAGTAAGCGGTTAAACCTCCTCCTTTTTCTTTCTGCAGAGCAAAAAAAGTAATTGTGCAATCTAGCTGTTTAGCTCATGTGGAACATTTATGTAGTTCTGCTTTCACTTTGTATCTCTCTAAATTGCAAAACATGAAACAATAAATGTAGTAAATTTGTTTTAGCATTTTTTGTGTCCAAGGTCATTCGGTTGCTAATTAGCTGAAAGAAGCTAAGCACTTTTTCTTGCAAGCAACACAAACAAGTTGAACAAGCTTCCTGATGCAACCATGTACGATAATTCAATTACTTTCCGTTGAGTGCTCTTGAAATAATGCATCTTGGAATGCTGATAGCGTTTAAATTATTTAAATTTCTCTGTGCGTGTTTGTGTTTGCATGAATTAAGCTTGAGTGAAATTTTTAGAAGATTAGTTTAGTGTAGTTATCTTAAAGTCAATACAACCTCACTTTTATGTGTGCTACTAATATAAAACATTGTTGGGGATTATAAGGTATATTACTAAAACAAGAGTTTTCTTGCCATACACTGACATGCAACTTCAGAAAGGGAAAACAAAAAACAAATAGCTCTGGCTATATTTGTGCTGGAAATCCAAGAAGGCCAAACTGAGTTGCTTACTGTACCTGTAAAACTCTGACCTCTGAGGTATTAACCCTTTAAGACCTACCATAGAACCAAGTCCGCCAGAGCCTATATTATATTTTTACATGCTGACCACAGACCACAGTCTGTCAGACTCGGCCCCCACCTGTCCAGCACCATCACACTCAGTACCGGGTCTCCACAAGGATGTGTTCTGAGTCCCCTCTTGTTCACGCTCTACATATCCGACTGCTCCCCTACCCATCTCTCAAACACCATCATAAAGTTCGCGGATGACACCACAGTGGTTGGACTCATCTCAAGGGGGGATGAGTCGGACTACAGAGATGAGGTTAACAGATTGACTGAGTGGTGTTCAGCTAACAACCTCCAACTGAACACCACGAAAACTAAAGAACTTATTTTGGACTTCAGGAAGGGCAGAGCAGACCCGGCCCCACTCTACATTCACGGGAACTGTGTGGAGAGGGTACACTCCATGAGGTTTCTGGGCGTGCAGATCTCTGTTGATCTCTCCTGGACTGCAAATACCACGGCGTTGGTAAAAAAGGCCCAGCAGCGTCTCCATTTTTTGAGAGTGCTCAGGAGGAACAACCTGGAGGAGAGGCTGCTGGTAACATTCTATAGAGCCACCATAGAGAGCATCCTAACGTACGGCATAACAACATGGTATGCAGGGTGCTCAGTTGCAGACAGGAAAGGACTGCAGAGGGTCATCAACACAGCCCAGAAGATCACTGGCTGCCCTCTGCCCAGCCTGGAGGCCATTGCGAACTCCCGATACCTCAGCAGAGCTGGCAACATCATTAAGGACTACTCTCACCCCAGTAATCAACTGTTTGAACTATTACCGTCAGGCCGACGGTACAGGTCACATAAAACCAGGACAAACAGATTCAGGGATAGCTTCTTTCCCAGAGCTATCACCGTAGTAAATAAGCACAAAACAATTAAACCTGCTTAACCATACTTGCCATTGTCACTATACTATGCTGCTATTCATACTATCATTATATTATGCTGCTATCCTGTATATATTGTACTTATTTATTGTCTGAGCACTCCAGTTGTTTTATTGTACTTTTTATATTTTACATTTATATTTATTTTGCTTTTTGCACCAAGGGAGTGGCACTCCAATTTCGTTGTACTTTGTACAATGACAATAAAGGCTATTCTATTCTATTCTATTCTGTGGAGCCATTTTTGGGAGCATTTCAAGTTGCTATACATCAATACAACCATTACAGTCTAAATTTTAATAATATGTATGCATTAAGTGCATAGTAATTACATAAATTGCAATAAAAAAAAGTGCAATAAACTACAAAGAAATTGAAAATCGTTTTGGTTTTTTAACATATATTTCTAGTTAGAGAAATTTAAGAGGCTTATCCCTCAAAACTGTAAATACAAAAAAGTTGCACAAAATAGTTTCCCACCACAGGAAATTTATTTTGAGTGCCTTCATAGTTTTATTTTTAAAATACACAAATTTTTATACACTGCAGGAAAAACGAAAATAAATATAATGCAAATTTGCAAAAAAGCAGCATATGCATCAAAATAAACTATTTCCAGCAGAGCAATATGAGTCCTAAGCATCCCAGAAACAACACAGAAAGTCATAAAGTCAAAGATAACTTTTAAAAACACCAGTATAGGCTCATGAGGCCCTGATGGTAAAAAACTAAATTTCCGCGAAAATGACGTCACTTCCGGTTTCGGGCAGGTCATGGCGGACATGCGATAGTTCGCGCTGACGTCTATTCCAACGTAGGAAGTGTTATGAACAGCTGATCGGATCGGCAAAGCGTGTTTCTGGAATATTATGTTTTTGTTGCTGCAAGCGCTTTTTATGCAGTTTTTATGTGGAAGGAAACTGTGACCGAGGACAAGCTGATGGCATAAGATGTAAGTACAACTCCTCCGGTTTCATATGCAAAAAAAATATTGCGCTAGCTCACGTGGTTGCGCAAAACGGAGCGTGCCGCTCTGACCGGTTTTAAAGGGTTAAAGATAGAAAAGTCACACAGTATTATACTGGTACAATAAGTGTTGGTCACATCATTACTAAAAGCTGTTCTTTTAAAGCCATACTGGTTAAGCAGTCTAGCTTAATGCTTTCTAGCTAATTTTCACAGTTAATATGATATTTAGAATTTTACAATTCTTGTTCAATATGCTTGAACAAGAAAAAAAATGTGTATCCTTTCAACTTTTTGAAAAATATTTAAACATGCCTAATTGGCCATAATTTTACTGAAGCAAATAAAGCTCTCAAATTCTGCACAATGACTGTGCTGTTTTCTGTAAAGTACAAAAGGAATTGTGTGAAATGTCCAATAAAAGAAGAGCAGCATATTGACAATGACTTCAATACTACCATAATAATTAAACGAGTAGTGCCAATTCAACAATAAAAAATCCACACAGTAACACAGCCCTTCTGTCTTTTTGACAGCACTGAGGACACGGCTCATCATCTGTGGCAGCTCTGTTTCCTCCTGCACATGGTGAATTTAGTTCCAAGATGACAATAAAACCTGTTACAATCACTTCTGATCATGACACATGCTACATAGTTTCCCAGTCTCCTGCAGATGAGACTGGGCATTTCAAGCTGATTAACTCTAAAACCTTCACTTTAAATGAGTCAAAACTGACAGGTAGCCTCACAACAATGTGGCTACAAACAAGCCTTTAAAACTCACCCATTAAAAGTACAGCACTGAAGACAACATCCATCCATCCATCCATCTTCATCCGCTTTATCCGGGGCCGGGTCGCGGGGGCAGCAGCCTAAGCAGAGAAGCCCAGACCTCCCTCTCCCCAGCCACCTCCTCCAGCTTATCCGGGGGAACACCAAGGCGTTCCCAGGCCAGCCGAGAGATATAATCTCTCCAGCGTGTCCTGGGTCTGCCCCAGGGCCTCTTCCTGGTGGGACATGCCTGGAACACTTCACCCAGGAGGTGCCCGAACCACCTCAGCTGGCTCCTTTCGATGTGGAGCAGCAGCAGCTCTACTCTGAGCCCCTCCCGGATGGCCAAACTTCTCACCCTATCTCTAAGGGAGAGGCCAGCCACCCTTCAGAGGAAGCTAATTTCTGCCGCTTGTATCCGTGATCTCGTTCTTTCGGTCACTACCCACAGCTCGTGGCCATAGGTGAGTGTAGGGACGTAGATCGACCGGTAAATTGAGAGCTTCGCTTTTACACTTAACTCCCTCCAAGACACCATTATCCACTCAATGGCAGTAATAATATGCCAGTGCTACCAGGTTTACACTGAACTGAGCTTATGTACATTGTTATACGTCTTGATAGAATGCTATTAGAACCCTACAACTACACCTTACTGTTTTTTGTTTTTAACAAAAAGTCAGTATTTTGAACAGTCACTGTAAGTGTTACATAAACATACACAGAAATATTGGGATTTTTAATTCAACATCATTTATCACGCAACGACATCTAAGCTTCTCAGTATGTAGGCTGTAAACTATTCCTGAAACAGCCTGAAGCTAAAGAAAGCTAACTCCCACATCCACACACAGCCAAAGACACACTTCTTTTCAGAGCCAGTGCTATAAGCCCCCTGACTCTGTGTATATGTATGGATAAGCGCCTGGCTGTGACCAGCAGACCCAGAGTTGGACAGCCAAACATCCCCTGAGGTGCCCCTTTTTCCCTCCTATTCATTCTTTCATTGCAAGCAAAGCCCTAAGTGCTGGAGGATTTTACACTAATTTATGTTCATTGATTTGTAATTCACAGAAAGCACGCTAACATCCAAGGCCGGGAATTACACGTGTTGACAATAGCAGTGGCTCTTGTAAACTTGGAAGTAAAGGTCAATATTTAAATTTGGAGCTTTAATTCCCAGCTTATCAAAGAAAAATCCCTGCAATATCTAACGTGTCAGGAAAGCTGAAATCCCTGTGTGTGAAGTGTTTTTCAGGACATGTGCATTTACTGTGTTGCACACATTCATCATTTTTTATTTATTTGTCTTGTATTTTCAACACCCTGAATGTTTGACATGGAATATAGCACATGTACCTGTTTATACTACCTTTCTACCAGTGATGGGAAAGCTTTCTTTTTGGAAGGAAGTAGTTTTGATTCTGTTTACTGGAAAATTTGTTCTGATTTGTTTAAGAAGCTTGTTCACCACCAGTAATAAGAAGTGAGCTAAGAAAGACCAATACATCGTGTGACTGAGATACAAATCTCTTATTCAGTCATACCCAGAGGTAGCCTAGTTGACTCTCTCGCTCTTCCAGTCACCCACTCACTCATTCCTTCTGTCCCCTTGCACATCTCAACTTTCAGTCCCACTCCCAGCTCAGCAGTCATGACCGACGGGAAGCCTGGAGAGGTACCCTGAGTGTCTCGTGCACCCACTCACTTACCAGATTGGTCACTCCTGTGGCTCCGATGGGTCTCAATAAACTGTAGTGCTTTGTTGCAGTCCAAGTTAGTTTCAAGCCAATCACGCTTACAGCACACTCTAAATGCCTCGCTGGCCATAGTCGATAAAGGAAGAACATTTCAAGTCACACATCTGATAAGACAAGAGGAAGACCAAAAATAATCTGTGCAGAGAGGGAGGGAAACACACTGGCAGGGCCACATTTGCTGCATCTGAAATACTTGCAAACGTCACAGCATTAGTTTACACGGAGTAGAGTACGGTACTGCAAATGTGTACATATATTTTTAGTACACCCTTTAAGACCTACCATAGAACCAAGGCCGCCACAGCTTACTTTACATTTTTACATGCTGTAGTGCCATTTTAGGGAGCATTTCAAGTTGCTATACATCAATACAACTGTTATAGCCCATATTTTAATAATATGTCTGCATTAAGTCCATAGTAATTACATAAATTGCAAAAAAGTGCAATAAACTACAAAAAAAATGAAAATCGTTTTTGTTTTTTTAACATATATTTGTAGTTAGAGAAATTTAAGAGGTTTATCCCTTAAAACTGTAAATACAAAAAATTTGCACAAAATAGTTTCCCACCACAGGAAATTCATTTTAAGTGTCTTCATAGTTTTATTTTTGAAATACACCAATTTTTATATACTGCAGGAAAAACAAAAAACAATCTTATGATGCAAACTTGCAAAGAAAACAGCATGTGCATCAAAATAAACTATTTTAAGCAGTGCAATTCGAGTCTAAGCATCCCAGAAACTATTTAAAAAAGCATAAAGTCAAACATGACTTATAAAAACACCAGTATAGGCTTTTAAGGGCTACAAGTAAAAAACTACATTTTCCGCGAAAATGACGTCACTTCCGGTTTCGGGCAGGTCATGGCGGACATGCAATCGTTCGCGCTGACGTCTGTTTCAATGTGGGAAGTGTTACAAACAGCTGATCAGATCGGCAAAGTATGTTTCTGGAATATTATGTTTTTGTTTCTGCAAGCGCTTTTTATGCAGCTTTTGCAAAGCTATGTGTGGAAGGAAACCGTGACCGAGGACAAGCTGATGGCATAAGATGTAAGTACTAGGGGTGGGTTTTTATAATCGATTTATCGATTAAAATCGATTCTGGCTTGGATTACGTAAAATCGATTCATTAAAATCCTGAATCGATTTTTTAATATAAATTTATTTTGCCCGAAATGCCAGAATCTCAGGTGAAATCTCACAAAATTTCAACAACCACCAAACAGCTAAAACAGTAAATGAGAGCAGGAACACGGATTCTGCACAAAGACTTAAACACACAGCGCAGCCCGCGGATCAGAATCAGTTAGATGTCGAATTTCTCACAGTCGGGGCTGAAAGCCGACAGCCCGCTGATTCTGATCTGTTGGCGGGTCTGCGCTTTGTGTTCACCTCCTTTATGCGCTGATTCTAAAGCTGTTAGTTTGATGTCTCTCCAAACAATATTGACCGAACCAGCAGAAAAAGAAGATCCAAACTACGCTTCACAAAAACATCGTCATGTATTCACTCTGACTTTTACTGTTTTGCTTCGACCACGATGCACAGCTCTCTCTCTCTCTCTCTCTCTCTCCCCCTCTCTCTCTCTGTACTGTTTTCTGCATTATTCGCTTGCTTGTTACGCACAAGTCTACCATTGTTTACAGTGCTATCGGCCGACTTTTTTTTTTTCTGTTTTATATACTTCCGAAAAGAAAACCTAATTTCTGCCGTTCAATGCTGAACAAATGTAAACTTTTTAAAATTATGCAAAATGCAAAATGCTTAGCCGTGTCTCTAATAAAACCGCTGTAACTTCAGAGGTAATGTTCATGTGTTGATTAATGGTTTTCTTTCGTTTTTGATGTACTGCAGAATATTTTTATAAAATCCCAGGCCAGGAAAAATCACCTTCATGTGTTTCTGTGTTTTATCTTCAGCTACTTTGACACAAAGGCATCTGCTGTGACGCTCACACCTTTGATAAAGTCTTGCGTGTGTCAGCTTCCTTTTTATAGATACAAAAATATGTAAATGTACTGATCTGAATTATAATATTTTTGACTGTCAAAATTTCCCAGATTCAAATCGAAGCGAATCGAATCGAATCGAATTAAATCGAATCGTGGATCGAATCGATTCTGGACCTTGTGAATCGGAATTGAATCGATTCTAAAAATCAGTGACGATACCCAGCCCTAGTAAGTACAACTCCTCTGGTTTCATACGCAAAAAAAATTATTGCGCTAGCTTACGCGGTTCCGGTTCTACAGGGATTTAAAAATAGTTACGCAAAACGGAGCGTGCCCGCTCCGACCGGCTTTAAAGGGTTAAAGGTGTATGCATGCTGGAAGTAACATGGCAACTAGTGAATTAGAGCCACCAGCATTCAGTTGATTCCACAAGTTATGGAGTTGACTGACGGGATAGAAGCTGCTCTATAAAAATTCCATTTTCGGTTTGGGGAATGATGGCTGTCAAATATATCAAAAATTCCCACAGGTTTTACTGAAAAGTACATATGATTCACATGCATTTCTTATTCATTAAACCATTCAGACACCGATCAAGCTCTTTAGATGGAATCGATGGGTTCATGAACAACAAAGACCTCTTCCTCCATGATTGGGGTGCTTTTTTTATTGTATTTAATTTTTTTAGTGCCATGCTTTTAGATTGATTAATACATGCCAAACAGTGTTTACTTCTGATTTTGAAATATACAGAAATACAATCATTCGCATTCTCTTCTTTACAGGTTATTAGTATAAGATAACTAATTTATATCGGATGATATCCAAAGACAGTAAACATGATCAAAGACCAAAAAGTCAGACTGGCACATTCTTATTTATTAAGCCATCATACTTATGTTTTAAGAACACGTACAAATCTTGAGATTGACACAAAAAAATGAGTTCCTAACGACAACACGCATTCAAATATGAGAGCGGAGGGACATCTTCAATATGATGAATCATTATGTAAATAAAGCCATTAGTGGGCAAGCAATGTTTTCACAGAGAAGGTCACTCTGAAAACAGATAACAAATTTAAGTAAAATCAAAGATTCTCATTTGCTCTCATTTCATAGCAGCTTGATATTTCGCAGGATTTAGTTTATCAAAAATATCGAAAATTCTAAATCTCTAGATCTAAAATTGTACAATAAATGAACAGATATGGGTCTATATATACATGTTGACACAGTGGGGATCTTAGTAAAGTTATATAGCATTTAACCTGAAATCAATACTCATATATATGAGTCTACTACATTTGCACGAGACAACTGATTCACCAGACAGCAACCCTCTGTACATGAAAGGACACTCAGCAGGGAGGCGATTATGTACAGCCTACAGTAACTCTATCCAGCTCTCTCAAACACTCAGAAATATCCAGAGCTTCCACTGGACAGTCAAACCTCTGGTAACATCCTGAGTCAGCTGGGAGAAAGAAAAGAGGGAAGCAGAGAAATAAGAAAGAGGGAGAGAAGCTGGGACAGGAGCAATTCATATCTATTTACTGTGTTTTCCATCCCTCCCTCCCAAGAGTCACAGCATGATAAAGGTCCTCACAACTCTCAACTAACTAAAGCTGTCTGAGTTTTTACAAATATGAGAAAAAGAATGGAATAAATTAAACGGGGAACAATGAATCACAGGACCATCCTGATTTATTGGCACTTTACCTAACAGTCTGAAATGGAGCAGGAGGTAACTGCAGTCTCTGGGTGTTCGGGAGCAGGGTTATTATGAAATTGGGTCGTTGTGCTTATTGGACAGCAGCCAACTGTCACTATCTTAATAGAACAGGACAGGTGTAATATGAGACCTTTGTGCCTTACAGCAGCGGTCCCCAACCCCCGGGCCTCGGACCAGTACCGGTCCGTGAGTCGTTTGGTACCGGGCCGCGAGAGTTGAGGCTCAGGTGTGAAATGTATAGTTTTCAGGGTTTTTATCGGTTTTCAGCGTTATTTTGTTATCGTTTTTATCGTTTACTCGGTTTTCCTGGGTCTTTTCACGTGTGTTATGAATAATTTTTTTTTTTCGGTACCGGTACTAGTTTTATTTTGTTGTATTTATCCACGACACCTTAAAGGCCGGTCCGTGAAAATATTGTCGGGCATAAACCGGTCCATGGCGCAAAAAAGTTTGGAGACCGCTGCCATACATGAATCGATCTCATCATTTTGGGGCTTTTTTGTGTTTTTTGCAGCAATTAAATGGTCTGTATGGACATTAGTCTCTGAAACCCAATAAAACACATGACCAACTATTAACAACTATATTTGTGGATTCACATTACATTCGTTTTTTTTATTTATTCTTTGTTTCAGCTTTAAACTGCACTCGCTAAGTGTAACATTTTACTTCCAACGAGAAACCACGAGTCATTCACAAGACTCAGCAAACCCTTCTGTAAGCCTAGAGCACAAAAAAAGCTCTTAGCCAGATTTTAAGGCGTGTTAAGGTGTATAGGGGATCCTCCTCTCCACAGACTCCTTAAAGCATTAGAAACTAACAAATATCAGAGCTGTACTTTGTTCTATATCAGCTGTAAGCCCAAAGGAGACAAGGATCCAGGACCTGCCCTAACAAGCACTGGTCGACTGTCCTGCTGAGAGCCTTTCATACTCTGGTAAAAACGGGGTTATGGGAGCTTGTCCAGTGTAAGAAACACAAGTACTGTTGAAGAGTCCACAGTCTCCTCAGAGGCATAAAAGCATCCATGTCCTGACATTTTCACTATTGTTACAATGAAAAGACTCCACTCTGACATATCCCGATCTAACTGTGAAGCATTAGTGGGCATATTGTTATGCACGTAATGACCTAACCTTTCTGGGCAAAAGCCTGGCAGCTCACAGTTTAAAAATACAATTTAAACAGCTCGCTATTATCATTTACTGCTCCTTTTAAATGCATAAGTGATTTTTGGTTTTGTCGAATGCAGGTTTCTGTTTTTGTTATTTTTACAATAAGACTTGTACTGAATATATTTTACACATTTTGCACTTGCAGAAGAAATATTTTTTCTTATCTTTATAATAAACTAATAATCTGTTATGCGAATATATCTTTCAATGGGGCTATGAACACGAAAGGAAAGAATACGGATTCACTTTGGTAGGAGGGACGAAGCATTTTTGTTGCCATCTAAAAAGCAAAGTGGTCAATACTCTGAATACCCTATTTCAGACCTGAAAACTGAGGGTGCAAAGAAAGGATGAAGGGGGGCAAAGTCACTGTAAGGACATCCTAAATTGGCTGATGGAGGCAAAATACAAAATGGATAGTTCCAACGGTGACCTTGCTAAAAACAGAACGAGTATCCATCTTCGTGTGCCATTAGGATATAGGCAGGTTGTTCTACTGTGTGAATATTTAATGATTCTTAATTAGCTTAAAAAAAACAACACTGGTCAGTAATGGCGCTTAAGTGCTTTGGTTGGTGTGTTTGTATGTTTGCACCATAAATCACTTATTGGGTAGATAGCTACTAGATGAATTACACATGTCTTAGTGACACATACTGAGACAACTCCTTTTATTACAAAATAGGGTCAGTGTAAAACATTATGCCCAAAGACGTTATGTAAGAAAAACACCAATTTCATCACTTTGGTCATGGAACTAGCCCAAAACATTTTTTTCCTCTTTATTTTATCTTAAATGCCACATCGGTGCGACATCCTCTGCCCCCAATTCTTAGCCAGCTACATCACCCTTGACCCTTGCTAATGCTCCTTGTCAACAACACACAAAAAGGGACTTTCCAAAGGTAATACGACATACATTGCCCACGGCAGATTGTCTGGGAAGGTCATTCTTCAAACTGACACATACAGCAAGGTCACTGTCAGCGAAGGCTGTTCGGAGATCAGTTCTCTTGCATCAGACTGCCTTCAGCCCCTTCACTGTTACACTATCCCTAAAGGGCTACAGTGCCACCAGCAGTCACTTAGCACATTATAAACTCAAAAGAAAACAAATGCCAAGCATTTATCACCAAACTGCAGCTATACTTGATGTATTTTTAAGTATATGTTAAAGATTTTTTGCTTTGTTTAAGAAATGCAACAAATGAAACACACAAACAGTCTCCTCTTATTGTCAAGCGTTTGCTCAGCATACTTGAGCGTTGACAACATTAGCATTACTTTGCTACTTTTAATTAGAATATTAAGTTTAAACAGTAACCTGTTTGTCCATATACCTTCCATTATTTTTTCCTTTTTCTTCTTTTTTTAAATAAACAAGCTGTCAATGTAATGAACTAAGTCATTCAAGATATATGTTTTTTCTCTGTGAGGCAAACACTATTAAAGCTGAATTATTTTCCCCTCCTTTGAGGGGACTGTGATGAGTAGGCATTTTCCATAAATGACCCAGCTGTTCGAGCATATTGTGTTTCGCTTCATCAGGGATTCAAAGGAGCTCACAGCAGATCATCCATATCCTCTCATGCTTTGGTCTTGACCATACCTCTCTAAAAGCTGGTTTCAGAGCTGGTGGTGCGTATGCTACAGATGTGGGGCTAACATGACTATGTTAATGTTTTTCTGACTGCAATTAACCATTAAACGCATATCAGCTTGCAATAAAATGTGGGGGGTGGGCCTGCTCAATATGTGTGCTACAAATGTGACCAACATTAGTGATAATAAATAAATCTATGGATGAATTAGTTGAAACAAATCTGGAAAAAACCCCAACTTATTTTGTTATTTACAAAGTGCATATTTCCAACTGTATTCAGAGGTCATAGAAGAAAAAGTAAAATTTGAAACCCAGTGTTTCAGTCTGTGATCATTGATTTTTCTCCCATGTCCTTAACGGACAGGCTAAAAATATGCTGCTTCTGGGTACAAATCTTGTTTTTGATAACGCTTGCTATGCATCTGTTCTCTCACAATACCAACAATACAGACAACATCTGAATTGTTGGTTAGAAAAAAAACATTAGATACTATACAAGTCGCAGTGCAAGTTATTATTTTTTACCTTTTTTTCCATCACTTTTAATTTTGCCATTTTGGTATGCAGGATATTTTTCTAATATTAAAATAATAAAAAGCTTTGAAACTCTTGAAAATCACATGAAATAACATTTCTTTCAAAAGGGAAATTTGGAATTCGACATTTTAGCATTTTTGAATTTAAAAAGGTTCATTTTCACTACCACAGTGACTAGAATGCTTACTCTGCCTAAACCTTTAGACCAGGGCATGCTTTAATTTAAAAAGGTTTATCAATATATAATATAGATATTCATGCAGTATTCATCTTAATGAACCTTAATTATTAAACTTAATTAAAATATTCAGTGTAAAATCTACTGTACTACTAGCAGTCAAAAACATCTATATTAAGATATTAAGCATGATTTGACAATTTCATAATGTGATCTGACTGACACATGCACATGATTGCAAATGATTTATTGTATTTGGAAGCAGGTGTGTCAGATATCAGCTGCCAACCAGCGTGCATGCATATTGATATAAGCTGTCTTTCTGTGAGTAATAAATCAAAACCCCAACATTTTTGCCATTAACATTGTTTCCTTGTTGTCTCTGTGCTGTCAGCAACAGTGGATAATCACAGTGTAGAAGAGGGCTCTGTCCTTCTGCTGCGCCCATCCCGTGATTCACAGGATACATATTATCACTGCAAATGGAGGGCCTTGTCTTTGACTCATTTGCTAGAATCAGCAATAGAGGAAAGACTGACTCTATACTAGCCCCTTAACGGACTCTAAATTCACAAGCAGGCACTTTCATCTGACCATACAGGCTGTATACCCACAGCGCACATACACTCTACTAGCTTCCATCCAGACATGCATGCTCAGACCTTCACACTTCCTGCATACAGCACCAACCTGGACCAAATCACTTCCCAATTCTAAAGGGCCAAAAGAGGCAAACATAGCATTGCTAATTCAGAGTCAAAGAAAACACAAAGGTGAGCAAAGTCAGTGTCTGTATGCTCCTTTAACCATGCTACTCCATATCAGAGGGAATGCGTCAGCCCTACTATGGTTAACACTCAATAAAACATCAAAAGGGATGAAGCTCAGAGCTCTGGACAAATACACACCCACACAGATACCAGATACACACAAAAACTCGTTTCATTTATACGCCTTCTCTTACACACATATGTGCACACAACGTTGCATATTGAACAAACACATAGTGCAGATATAGATCACCGGATTAAATGAATAGAGCAGGGAGAACAGATAACAGGGTCGCATATCTTTAAAGAGTAAACAAACACACATCATGCATAATGAACGCTAAATACGATTTCAATAGAGCACTCAATAGAGCAGTTTTTTGCAAACACACTATACGTCTGTGAAGGTTCTCAGTCATCATCGTAGTCAAAGGAGCTTGCAAAGAGCACACTATACTAAATAAACACACTATGCATTCACTGGAACAATTGGAGGTTTTAGCCAATATTGGCAGTCAATGGCAGATACACAGGAGCTGTCATTAACTTCCCATCAGGCTCCACTCCCCCCCAGTGGATGTTTTGAAAGAGGAGAAACACTTCTTGTGAAATTTTTATATCCAGAGGCAAAGGCATTTAATGGTCACTGTTTGGCATGTTACGTGAGGAGATGGCATTATAATCATCAGCCCAGGCCAAAAACTGGGCTTTGACAGCTTAGACAGGCTATTCATTATTCAATTATTTTAAATATTTCAGGGAACCGACAGGATGCTCAAGCAATAAATATTTCAACCGTTGCCTTACAAAAGGAGATAGCCATGCACTTGGCTGGTATTGATCAAGAGGGCAGCAGATTCACTCTTTCCAATAAAGAAAAAACATATACGATCATCTCTCTGTCAGACCCTACGCCGCCTAATGAAAGAGTCTAAATTTTCAGCTGGAAAAAAAAAGGAAAGTTAGAGCATCAGAAAAACACTTTATCGCCACTTTCACGTTTGGGGAAAAAGCAAAGAGACACAAAAGTGCATTGCTAGAACAGATTCAGAAATACATAGAAGCTGAAGGTGGAAGTGTGATGTAGAGCATCTGAGCTGGTGTAATACCAGACAGAATCACTTATCTGGGGCCAGATAAAAGGAATAAGGCAGCCTTTAAAATGCTGAGGCCCTCACCATTATGATTAAAATACGGCTACTGTACAAGAGTAATTCCCTTCTCACTGATACTAGGTGTTGCAAAGATGCGAACAAACAACCACTGCAATTATGCCCCTTCCACTCGCAGCCTCCCCTGGTGATAACCAATATATAGCAAGGAAGTAAAGCATGAATTGCTTTGCAGGCAGGCATCTTCCCTCTCAGCAAACACACATGCACAAGTATGCAGATACACATAGACACATTCTTCTCTGCAGAGGGGAGTAGTCTTTCACAGCCGTCACAAAAAGCCATCTCGTTCCCTGAAAGCCGCGGGACTTCTCATTGTGTAGTTGTACATTTTTTCTAACTTTGCACTTTACGGAAAACTGATTAAATACAATGAAAGACAAGATCTGTCTTTTTCGTAGTGCTTTCTCTTTCCCACGTCACTGCATCTTTCATGCTGAGCTTTTCGCCTGCCTAATCTGCCCCTTTCACAGGAAACCTGAAGGGTGCTTTTAATATAAAAGAAGCCACGGATGTTTTCTTACCTTGAAATACCATCCAGAATCCTATAGTCCCCAAGCTGTCATGAGATACGATTGGTTCTGCTCCACAGCAAGGGCAAAAATCCCACAAGTCTTTTTAAAATCAGAAACCAATAAAAAGCCTTTTCTGATTTGAACTTACTTTTTGTGAGCAGGATGTCCTTCAGTGAATTTGTGCATAATCCATTACCCTTTAGTTCCTTGGTTTACATTAATTTCTTTTGGGCTGGTTCTCCCTGATATTCCACCTTGGCAGAGCTAAACAATGTTAGGTATTCTACTGGAAAATGCGTTTATGAGAGACAAGGGAGAACGAGAGCCTGTAGGATCTCTTCTGGTGCGCACGACCAGCTCCAATGCAAGTGAATCCAGCCGGTCCTCGCAGCTCTCCCCCTGCCTTCAGGAATGAAATTCAGCATCCGCTGTTCGTCCCCACAACAAGGGGAGGGTGTCCCCCCAGGATGGAAACTTTCACAGACCTCCACCAAAGCTATAGATGGTGATAACACATGCCAGTGAGACTAGATTATGTGTTCTTTTCCTCGATATGCTCCCTCATCAGTGGATTTTGTCCTCTTTTCCTTCTCCAATTCGCCTGTTCGGTAGCGCTCTCCTCTCCAGAATAGACTCTCACAGAATAGATGCTGAGAAAGCAGCGGAATGAGGCGAGCCGCTCGTTCTCCTGCTGTCTCTCCCTCTCTCTCTCTCTCGCCTTACCCCTCCCTCACACATACACCCTCCCTGTTTCTCACTGCACCTCCCCACCCTTTCGTTTTCTCTCTCCTCCTCTCCTTTCCTTTACACACACACATACACACTGCGATATGCACTTCTCTAGCTTTGGCTTTTGACAATTACCGCTGTGCCATTTCCAGCCATGTCAGACAGAAAGGTTCACCGCCCATAGTCCTCAGAGTAACAAATAATGCCTGATAAATATGTAAAATTAAATAGATATGAAGAGAAGGAGCAGCAGCATGGAAAAGAGCACTGAACCAAGAGGCAATCTAATCTCCTTTCTTCATCCTTGTAACCTGATTACTAAATATCCCTGGAGCTGACTTTTTTTTTTTTGGTCATAACTTTTTTTTCTCTGATGTTCGGTAGTTGATGCTGGCCAACTGTCAAGTGTGACTGAAGAGGAAGACAAAAATAGCAAGCAAGAGAGCAGCACACTGCATAGAAACAAGGACCAAGCAGTAGCAGCTGTACAATTATATAATTAGCCACCTAAACAAATTGCCAGAAATTCTGTTATCATTGTGTGAATACTTGATGAGCTGTGTGCAATAATAATAATAATTGTACCAAAAAAAAGGAGACCCAAAATATAATTCTAAAACATTTGTGTAAATGCTCTCGATTCCCTGCATACCATTCGTGGTGTAACCAATTTGTCATATACAAAGAGCTGCCACTCTCACGTGCTTATTATGAATAAGTAGCATTGCTAAAGCCAGGCAATTATCTCCCTAAGCCTGGACTTCACATTCCAAGTGAGGTAGCTTGTTTCCTATTTAATGGTATGTGTAACCCCTCATATGTTCGTCAATTAGGATTACACAGGCATTATGATTTAACTTCCAAGTCATGTATAACTGTAGAACACAAAAACATTTGGTAGCTTGGTTGGTTACATTTTAAGTGGGCTTTATAAGTGGATGGTGCCCTTGATTTTATCGAGGCAAGGTTACATCTCATCAACAACCTGACGCCAAAACTATGAGCAGGTGGTTTTGGCAGAGTCACTTGCTACTGAATTCCATCCATCACTCTGGTCTCCCTGGGGAGTCATGCCAACAGGGACATTTTTTTTAGTCCAGTTAAAGAAAAAAAATCTAATGTCAGGGGTTTGTCTTGGAAATCCATTATCACAGGAAATATTTTAGTCAACAACTTCACATTTGTCCGGTTTAGTGAAAATCTTTGCTTATTGTCAATGAGAACTTTTTCAGCTTAACAGTACTCAGTGGTTCTCTATGATCATTTAAGTGTTTGTTCTTTTCATTTTTATCATTTTGATTTGTTGTTATTGTAAATGCATAAACACAAACAAGTGAAACCATAAAATGTGCATATATTGTGTACATATATTAATAAATTACAGTAATTCGTTCTTTAAAAAATTATTGTTAGCCACTTCTTGTCAAACTTAATGCAATGTCATGCAAACATAAAATAAGTTTGCATGACATTGCATTAACAAGGCAGGCCTTTGTCTTTTTTTTTTTATAGCATAACAAACCAGCCCGTTCTCACTCCCGAGGCGTAACATGCCGACGTTTTGTCACGTCCCGCGGCGTTCCTGAGGAACGCGAAAGGAGACCTTCGGCGTTCTTATGGTACGCAGCGGGTTATGGCCGAAATCCAGTGCAATGACGCTCCCGCAGTAATAGACGTTCCAGCCCTGTATTCCAGCCCTAAACCTAACCTTATCCCTAGCCCTAACCATAACCTTTTTTCTGATCTTAACCAGGACTTTAATGATGTTAAATAGCGTGTTTCTAAGCGATTTGAAGAAAAAGAGCGAACATGTGTAGATTGAGTCCATACAGTTCTCATATTTCCGCATTTTTCCGAGGTCGTCATTTAGGAACGTGGTGGGTAGCTGAAAACGTAATATGTTGACGATTTGTCACCTAGCGTAAAATGTTACGCTTTGGGAGTGAGAACGTGTTGAACAAACATAATGCCCATTTGTGTAGCCATTATACTGAAGCTTATGCATATCCACACACTTTATTACTGATTACATACACAGAGTTACCGATGCCAGCATGCACTTCGCAGCGGCTGCAGCTAGTTCTCAGGCACCTATAGTACACACAGGTTCCTTAAAGAAACAGGTTCATTAAACGCATATGAGGCTTTGACTGATGCTTTAAAGCTCTGACTTTCAGGGAGAGGCCCTACTGACAACCCCATTTCATGGACATTTGTGAAACAGTGTAATTGTTCATGTTTGTGCACACCTAATGAACCAAAAAGTTATTTGCAGAAACATCCATCCATCCACTTTCTCAACCACTTATCCAATTAGAGTGGAGGCTGACACTGGGCGAGAGGCAGGGAACATCCTGGAAAAGGCACCAGTCCATCACCATAGCTAACACAGAGAGACAATCATTCATGATCACTTCTACACCTCCTGCCAATTTAGAATCACCAATTAATCTAACATGCATATCTTTGGACTATGGGAGGAAATCGGAGTATCCAGAGACACAGGTCGAATATGCAAACTCTCCGCAGATCATCAGGTTCAAACCTAGAACCGTCTTCTTATTAAATTTGTGTCATCTCAATACTCTCTGTAATACAACCTTAAATTCCCCACAGTACATATTATCACAACACGTTGGTAACAATGCTATGAAAATGGCAATTCTGCAAGAAGATATACTGCAAGAAAATCATCAATGACTCACAGCATATGTTTTACTGACAAGCAAATTACTCCTAAAAAGGCAAAAGCAGGGATCGTGTGTATTTCCACTGCATGGTACCAGTGTGTTTATTATTTTCACTGGTCAGTTTTGTTGTGTCCATGTATTTAATGGGCTTTCTGATATGCTTTCCAATGTATTCAAAGTGTCATTTCTCCCCTGTGAATTTCCTCTTTGTCACTGAAAGTTACTTTACTTTCTTGCACTTTATCCTGTTCATTCAGTTGAGGGCAACATGAGAAGGACTCATGAACTGGTGACTCCAGCAAGTTAAATTACACAGGGGAACGATTTAGGGTGTCTCATATATTAATAATGGTCAGCTTATCAATGTTTTGTCCCACCAATAATTACAAGCCTTTCGTGAGAAAATTTGGCATTTTCTTTTGTCACCAACTGGCAACTATGATATGCTAATATGAAAGTACAGTGTTTTGGCAGACCAAGCTTTTCATTTCTAATATCCATCTAAAATATGATATGACAAATTTTAATAAACTAAACTTGCTTTGCCCAGGTTATGCACTAATAATTCAAAAGTAGGAAAATCAACACCTACATATGATCTTTTTATTACTCTATAATTGCAGGCGACGCTTTACCACAGCCAGATGGTACCATGACGCTGAGATTGTCACTTACTCAACTTAGAAATGTGATTAATGTTCTAAAACTGGAAGCAATGTTCAATATTCATCACAAGTGTTTAGTGTGAAAGACAAGCGTCTATACCAAAATTCCCATTTTCCTTCTATTTTTCTCTCTCCCTCCCTCAGTGTGGTACAGCTTGCAGATAAGCCTAGGGTAAACCCTCTGGCTGAGTTACTAGCAAAGACCTTCCTGAATCTCATTATCAAGGTAGCACAGTTTCCAACCACCTGTCAGTGGTCCAGATCCATGTTTCAAAAAGCCAGCAAATACAGCTCATGTTCCTTTCCTCTGCCACTTGGCTTTTTTTTTGTTGTTTTTTTTTAACTTCTCAAAAGGTTAATGAAGTTACATAACTGATGTACATTTTTTCCCATTATGCATTAAAAGGTATATAAAATACACAACAAAATAAAACAAAAACAACAACAACAACCGGTAGGTAGCACAGGGAACAAAGGGATTATTTAATCACCAATCTTTACCGAGAAATAAGTTGTTGTATGACTTCACAACTACACCAACTGCACTGTACTGTCTTCTTCATTATAGGTAGGGATGGGTACCGGTATCCGGTGCCATGATGGTACCGGTTCTGACATAAACGGTAGTAACCAGACCGAAAAGCAGCGCACATTTCGGTGCTTTATTTCTGTGCTTTTTTTCCCTGAGCTGTGATACACTTTAGATTCTAGCCAATCATTTTACGTTTCCGAGGATAGTGGGCGGGTCCAGGTCCGATGAAACACCTGGCAACGCATAGTGTTTTTTTTAAAAGCCGAGAAATGCACTGTATTTGATAGCTTGCTGCGAGACCTCACACCGAGCACATCTACTGCGGGTGTGGTGCCTGTTATCGGACCCAGAGTTTGCAACATCCCCCCAAAACCCGAAGAGGAGAGTCCTGGCCCCTAGCCCTGCCAGTGTAGCAGAAATGATGAGGATGATGATGCAGCAGCAGCCGTTCTTCTCTGCGTGAGTCGCTTAATGTTGTTCGTGTGTAATTTACGTTGAGTAGGCTAACCACGTTATTACATTAATGCATGTAAGGTGAACTAGCAAACATCATCGTAGTTACATGCAGCTGTCTTCTTGTTTGATGGCAGATACTCCCTTCACCCTGGCCAAAAAGGCTAAAATGACCAAAGAAAAAGTGGAAAACAGTTAAACATGAGAGGTTTTTGGACAAAGTTTGTGTTTTTTCCATTGTTTAAGCACTGCTTCCAGCCAAGAGTGATACCATATATGCCCCATAGCTGCAGAAAAGGCTAACATTGTTATCTTTTTACAAAAAAAAACAGCTGAACATGAGAGGTTTTTGGACCAATTTTGTGTTCTCCATTCTTTAAGCACCGGTTCGAGCACCGTTTAAGCACCGGCACCATTTCAAAAGTACCGGTTTGGCACCGGTATCGGATAAAACCTATACGATACCCATCCCTACTTATAGGTATGGTTAGTTTTATAAGTGATTGACAAAGGTTGTGCTGTTCTAAACACAGGTGCAGTCACCTGAATATGACATGCTCAGTTTATGTGCAATTTAGTGCAAGGTCACAAACTAAGACATGATATTCAGCTTTGGATAATTTACTAACACGACAGACGCAGCTTGTTAACTGTAATCAGAAAACCTTGCATGTGTATTTCTGTGCTCTCTAACTGATGGTGTTAACAATACTACTACATTTTTCAATGCTGGAACTGTTTAAAAATAATAATTTGCACATTTTGTGGAGGATTCTTAAATCTGTGTATCTGTGGTCTATATCTCTATGAAATATAGTAAGATTGCTCCATTGTTTAACGTTACTTTGGAGGTAGCAAAGGAGCACCATGCTGTAAATGCAGGCACAGCTTTGATGATTGCTTCTTGGCAAGTAGTATTCACATTAATCCAAGGCACCAAATGTTTTGGCCTCCAGAATAAGATATCATAATTCAACAAGTTCCAATTATGCAGTTAATGCCACTGTATTTATATTTTGCAGTGCAGACTTTTACCACCTGCTGGATGTTTTCTTAAAAGGTATCCTGTGGAGTGTTTTATTTACATGCAGCACCACCAAAATGCACAACCCTGAGGTCTAAAAATGTGATGAATGCACTTCTGTCTCTATAGAGCTTTCTGTTTTGTTCTTTTATTTATACCTACACATTTACTAGAAATATTTTCCTCCTCAACCTTTTTTAACAGCAGACATTTTGACTCGACACAATAAGGAAAGCACAGGTGCATTAATAATAGCCTAGTTCCATTAAGTGTCTCAGTAAGTGTTTCCATTAAGTGTTTTCAGAAGTTATGACAGTTGGAATGCTAAACAGCAGGACCTACCCTACATGCAATACAGTCATGATTAATACACCTGTGCTTTTTGTATATTTCAATATCCTTGCTCGCTTGTCTTTATTATTACTTTCAGTACATAATGCAGCTGTGCTTAAAAATCCTGTAGTATTGTGTGCATAATGCACAGAAATGAGATATGCTACATTGCACCTTGAACTTAAACCTGTTGCCGTTAGTATGCCTGGCTAAGTGGTTATAAAGCATGCTGCTTTGTGTGCTTATCAATGTGACCGAAAACAGTAGGACATCCTGAATTTTTTGGCATACAGGACTTGACATATGGGCGCAAAAAATGTTTTTGTGGCACAACAACTAGAATGATAGCAATGTGTAATAGAATGGCTTCTATATTTACTGTCAGGGAGGTTGTGTGTATCTTGCAACATAACAATTATCTGTCAATTTGGGAAATATTGTGAAATATTGAAATATTTATTTTATTATCAGAAATATAGCCACGCTTTGATGTTTTTCCATGCTATCATATATTATCATGAAATTATAACTTTTTAAATCAAAGACAAATGTTCACTGGCCCTGAGATGTCAGCTCACAGCAACCCAGAAAAAAAAACACCACAGAAAACAAACAAAACAAAACCAAAACAATGAAAGTTTGCAATTTGTCAAAAGTTTTGAACACATGGGGAACAAATGCTCCAAAGTGAGAAAACACATCCAAAGACAGCAAGGAGATGCAAATACAGTCTGACAGAACGAAGCTGTTTACAGGTTGTTCTGCACACAAAAGAAAAAGTATATCAACAGGACTACAAGATCGACAGGACTCTAAAGAGCCTTTTTAGGACCACACCGATAGAATCAACAGCACTGACATCAGAATGCCATTCACACTAGAGAAGAAGTCTGTCGGATGGTAACAAAAAGGGGGAAGGCAGTCAAAACTCATTTAGATCTAGAAGCCACTGACATCAACAGAAGGAAGCTCCTTACCATGCATGGAGGATTTCACCCCAAGTACATCACCTGAAGCTGTACACTAAGCGGAAGGAAGGAGGCTGAGAATTAGTGAGTGTCAGGAAGAAACAACAGCCTGAGTACATCAGAAGGATGGCCACAAATGGCAGTGTGCTTAGTAAATATCTCAGACAGAAGAAAGCCAGAAAAAGAGAGGAGCAAGGAGAGGAACCATCATTGAAGGACAGGCCCTTGCAGAGTATGTGCCACCGGCAGAAGAAGTGTCTGATACTGAGAAATCCTACCAATGTCTGGACAAAGCTGGACTGAAAGAAAGCACAGAGGCACTAATCATGGCAGCACAGGAATAAGCTCTGAGAACAAGCTCAATAGAGGCTTGGATCTACCAAACTAGGATAGACCCCAGGAGCAGGTTGTGCAAAAATGCCCCTGACACAATGGTAAATGGTAATGGTAAATGGCCTGTATTTGTATAGCGCTTTTACTAGTCCCCCCTAGGGACCCCAAAGCGCTTTACACACCCAGTCATTGACCCATTCACACATTGGTGGAGGCAAGCTACAGTTGTAGCCACAGCTGCCCTGGGGCAGACTGACAGAAGCGAGGCTGCCATATCGCACCATCGGCCCTTCTGGCCCACACCAGTAGGTGGTAGGTGAAGTGTCTTGCCCAAGGACACAACGACCGAGACTGTCCAAGCCGGGGCTTGAACTGGCAACCTTCCGATTACAAGGCGAACTCCCAACTCTTGAGCCACGATCGCCCCCCATAATCAAGCACATAATGACAGCATGAAGCTGCTAGCAGGCAGGGCATACGTGGAACATCATAACCAAGTGGCTGGCATATTATAGAGGAACATCTGTTTTAAGTATGGCCTGGAAGTCCCGAGGTCAAATGCCCCAGGAGAATGCTTGACATTTACCAAGCTAAGATCCTGTAAGACATCCGGATATAGATGGAGAAACTGGTGATGGCTAACCAATGGGCCATAGTAGTGGTGGAAAAGAAGAGCAAAACAGCCCTAGTGATAGATGTAGCTATGCCAAGTGATAGCAACATCAGAAGGAAGGAACACAAGAAGCTGGAGAAGTACCAAGGGCAGAGAGAGGAGCTCGAGAAGAGTGAAAGGTGAAGGCAACAGTTGGTAATCTTAGCACTAGGGGCAGTCACACACAAACTGGGAAGTGGCTTTAGCAGATCCACGGAAGAACATCCGAGAGCTCTGTCCAAAAGAGCACAGTCCTAGCAAAAGCACATATAAGCTCCCAGGCCTCTGGTAGAAAACCTGAGCTTGAAGGATAAAGCCTATAAAAATGAATAAATAAAATGGCGTGTCTCTGCCCCTTTGATCAACAACAGAATTTAAAGTCTGACATGTTAAGGAAGAACTGATTGGAGGGGGACATATATCATTAAGCCTTATTACAATGAAGATCGGAAAGACAATCAGTATTTCTGTGATCTAGAAGTTTTATTTACCCAAAATATGATAATTAATTCCCACTCTGATTCTGAGGTAGATGTCTTCATGTTGTTGTCACTTTATTTTAACCTCCTAGGAACAATTTCTCCTCACACATTGCACACATTAGGGCTGTCTTCACACACACTGATGCATTTATTTTTAAAGACCCATCCATTTTCTTCCACTTACACAAATCAATTTAGAATTGCCAATTAACCTTACATGCATGTCTTCTGACTGTGGCTGAAATACCCTGTGAGAGCCCACACCGGCAGTGGGAGACTGTGAAAGCTTAACACAGAAGGGCCCCAGAGAACCAGTGCATTTAAAGGCCCTTTTTGGTGTGAGGCAACAGTGCTAGCCAACATATTACTGTGCAACACTTTAAGTAAAATGTTTTGTCAGAAAATATGCTTGCATAACCATTTTTAACCTAACTTTAAAGCACCATAATTATTACTGTTTCCACTTATCTGAGTGGTCTCCATTCGTGCGTTGGAGACGTTGTTAAATGAAGCAAATTAGTAATGCTTCATGTATGTATTACGCTTAAATAGGAAGAACAGGTATACCCAATATCAAGTTTGCAAAAGATTTTCTAAATTTATGTAATAAAGTAAGAGGCATATTTATCAGTGTGGCTTCAGCTCTGATGTTAGATTATGTCATCATGTTGATTTTAGCTTTAGAGTGAAACATTCTGCCTGCAATGACCAAACATTTAACAGCCCTTCTGCACACAGAGTGATATACTCTGTGGCAGGACTAATGTGAATAATAATTATGTCATTTGATCATTCATTAGAAGTCTGACCTTAATCACATAGTGCAATTAGTTGCCTGCGATTCAGCCTAATTTATAATCAACTCATTTAGGTTGGCAGCATGGAGTGATATGGTTATGGAGGAGGATTATATTTGTAATTTAAATAGAAAACGTTTTTTTGATAGCATGGTTTCGTACATAAAAGCCGTTTGCTACGATCAAGTTTTGAAAAATTGCTGCAGCAGTGCATCCAGTTATCGTTGAATCACTAAACTTGTTCGCATCAAAAATAAATATAGTGTCCAAGGAAATTTTATTCTTGTAAACTTTGCATTTTTTTAACGCAGAAAATGGCAAAAAACATTATGCGATGTTAAAAAGAAGAAAACAAAAGATACTTAGTTTAATAAGTGAGATATCCAGTTTTTTTTTTATAGTTAACCATTGAAAAAATTAAATGTTTTTAATTACAAAGTAATTTTTGTATTAAATGAATCAGTTAACTTGCTGGAAATTTTACTCAAAAAAGGTGTTACTTTTGGCCATGAAACATATAGAGGAAGTTAACAACTCTTTGCTCCCTGTGCAGTGCATGAGACAAACTGTGCTATAACTGTCTGTAGTGTGTGTTTAGCTTTTTTATTTTTAGTTGTTTCCAGTCTTGCACAGCTGTAATTAGGATCTGTCAGGATCTCGTCTGTTTTTATGCAGATAATGTGATTCTGTTTGCTTTATTGAGCAACAAACTTATTTTGCACTGGGTGAGATCGGGGCAATTGGTGAGAATTAGTGCCTCCAAGTATGAGGCCACGGTTTACAGCTGGGAAAGATTGCTTATTAAAGTAATTTATCCTTGGGGTCCCTCAGGGGCCCCATTTGGTAGTCCATGTACGTTAAAGTAAAAGCGTGAGGGTTAAAAAGGGTTGGTTTTTGGTGTTCTTCGAACAACAGTGTAATCTGATTATCAAAAATTACCGTTAAATAATACAAATTATGTTTTCTTTATTATACTAAATTAACTAAAAAGGTCTGAACTTATTTGCCAGAATCAGAAAATATCCCAGCAGTGTCTGTCCCATTGCATTTTTGCTATATTTGATGAAATTCACACTGTGGTTAACACATTTACCTAACATGGGAAAGACCTTCAATTTTGAGACAAGGAGAAGACACAAAAAAACCGTTAGTTAGTGTACTCTTAAAATGGGAGGGTTGCATCAGAAAAGGCAACTGGCGTAAAATATGTGCCAAATCAAATATGTGGATCCATACACTGTGGTGACCCTTTGGGAAATGAAGGAGCAGCTTAGAGTACCTGTGGTCATTATCGCAACGCTTAATTTAAAAACAAAATGAGTACCAGTTTCAGCTTGACTTACCAGCACATTTAATTACAGTCAAATACACAGTGGATGTGTGCTCAATTGTACTTTCTACTATTAATTCAGATTCAGTATGTGTAACGTGATGAAGTGATACTAGAATTTTTTTAAATGATGGCGAAGTCAATATTACAGCTTGTTTTATAAGCTGTTAGTTCCAGGCTACAGTTTGTTTGAAGGGTACATAACAATGCAAGTGACACTGTTGTTTGGAAAAACTTTTCCAATAACAAGTTTCTATTTCTTGTGGATTAGTATGTATGCTGTGTTATTTTTGTTTCCTATTCTGTGAATGTTGTGCACAAATTTAATGTAAAAGCATTTGGTGGATGTACAAGAAGATAAATCAAATAATCACTGGTGTTGTGGAGACCACAGATGCTTCTTTTCCAAATGCTTTATGAATGCAAAAACGGATGAAAGTGAAAAACACCAAAACAATAGGATTTTTTTTTTAAAGCAAAAAAGATAACAGGTGTTTCACTGGTGTTTGGTTCTTACCATTTTACTGTGATAGGTTTGAGAAAGACTCAGAATGATAAATGACCTTCCTTTTCTTTGTGCCTATATGTATTGTATGTATTTCTTGCTGTATTTGACTGGACACATCGTTTGAAGTCCTTTTTGGTGATAACATTGCATTGTAAGTAAACTTTGCTTCAAGTGACTGGATAAGGGTTAGGACAAGGGGTTAAAGAGTTGGAATTAGGTCAAGTTTAGCTAAAGATTTTAATTTAATCTTTAGTTGTGACAGTTAAAGTGGGGACAAAGGGTAAAGGAATCCATAATGTCATTAACAATGCTCACAGTCAAGACCAGTGTGAGATTATTAGGGGACAGGCAGACAATCTGAGTACAGAGTAAAATGTAGATTTGCTGCAAGAAACATTTCTAATATAAATCTTGTTCATTTCTTTCGTTTATTTGTGTCTGTGTGTCACATGCTTAAACATGCAGTTTTAAAACATATCATTTTTGATTTAGTTAATTTATGGCCGTTATTAAGTTATCTAAAACCAGTGCTATACATTTCAAACATACATCCTTTTGGCGCAATGCCTTTTGTGTAGAGTACAATATAAACATTAATTAACCTTAGTAAACTATCTCTACCTATTAATATGATTCATGTATAAAAACCTTACTTGATAACACCAATAAAATGACACTAAACAAAGTTAAAATCATAAAGAACATCAGTTATTTTCTGTTTCCATCCTCTAAGCAGGTCAAGAAGTTACATGTGTAGGCAGTGAAAATGAATACAAGGTATATATCAGTGAGTCAGATAATATGTCCCCCAGACAATAATTTATTCTGTGATTAAGAACAAAAATAGTCAAATACCAGCTCGTATTAGAAATAATGAAGCTTTTTCTAAGTCAATTTAAAAACTGACTTAAAGAAATTTATATGTAATATGAACCAATGTTACAATGTGTTACAGTTTACAGAAAATGTGTGCTTGTATCTGCATCAATACCTATCGATCGATATTTTTATATTTAATTGCATCTTTATTTTCTATGTATCGTGAAGCAGTGACATCTGAGTATATAGAGGGAACAAATCCAGACATCAAAATGTCTTCATGCATTAAAAGTTACAAGATAAGCATGTAACAAGAAAGCAAATACTGAAAATACAAATGTACACAGAAATGCAGCGAGAATAGCAGATTTTTTGAAACATCACAACTAAAATACAATAAATGCCCTTGGACTTCATTTATGCTTTCTATTAAATATTCTAAGAGTTTAGTATTTAAAAGTCCTCTTGCTTACATTGGCTTGGCATTCAGTCAACATGACCCAACTGCGACCCTAGTATTAACCACCTGGCACTGTCTGGATCCCACCCCACTGCCTGACCTACTGTATAATAATATATAATTATCTCTCAAACCTTGAAAGAGGTTGTCCTATTCTCTTGTGTATAAGATCCTGCCTGAAGTGCTGTGTTAGGCTGTCAACAATTGCTGAATAAGTATATGCAGGACCTTTGGGTGCTTTGATACCACAAGTATGTTTCTTTAATCAGGACTTATCCAATAAGATAATACGCTCACAGATAATAAAACAAATATAATGTGGTGGTCATTAAGGATTAAACATTTAAAATTACAAATGAATGGACAAGTAAGCCCTGAAGACTCTTCTGTCCTTCACAACTGCCTGCTGTCTGCTCACAGGCACACATTAGTAGTGCAATAATCCTCTTTGACTTTTTTTGGCATTTAATACATACAGTGTATTAGGAATATGCATAAATTTACCTCAGAATTGTGATCGTGAAGTCCCTTTGTGGGTGAATCAAGACTATTACCTACTTTCAATCCTCTATAGGGTTTATTAGTGATTGCATGACTTGGGGTTAATACAATTTTTGTGCTGAATATTGATACAGAGAGGACGTGTTATGATTACAATCTCATCTTCACCTAATAAGATTTTCCACTGCACACATATTAGTGATACTTTTGGTGACCCAAGTATTTACAGTGACCATAGTATCAAAAATGTAAACTCCTTATAAGGTCCTTACCAGCTGCATATTGGCAATAAAATGCATTCCAGTGTTTCATCATTTAAAAACTCAACACTGAGCTGTCTCTTGCCCTGCATCAGGTGCTGTAGGCTCCGGCACTCTCACCCTGAATCGGATAAGCAGTTAAGAAAATAAATGAAACACAAAGCTGATAATTAAATTTATGTTGTTTTTATTTATCTCTGATTAATAGACTTGTTTAATATAATGTCCATTTAACACTGCTTTGTAAGATGGCACTTAGACACAACTTGTCCATTAGGATGTATAACAAACTGTTATTTTTCTGATTGGATCGAAGAAAAATTAGAGCTCAGAAATATTCAGAATTATTTATTTATTTGTTTTTGCTTCTCAACCTAAGGTACAACTTTAAATCTGAAGCTCTCCCTTTTGCAGTTTTCTGTGAAGAAAAGAGGAAATGTCATTTCTCTGCATTATGAAAATATTTTCTTAAACCTGTGTGCTACAATTACAGCAAATTTACAGCAGAATCTTATCATAGTGGAGGGATTTGTGTGCCTGAGTTATCCCAGGAGCTATGTTGACTGGGGCAGTTCATGCCTCTGCCGCCATAAATCACGGCAAACTTTGACGTTAACACTGTGCTGAATATATGGGAAGGGGGCTGACGGATGATGCGCTTGGGTGGAGGGGGGTTGCAATGTGCTGCGTGCAATAATGTCCTTAGGGATTAATAAAGTATTCTGATTCAGATTCTGAATACAGCAGTGGAGAGCCGACAAGCAAAAATGCTGGTGGTCCTCTGGCGTTTAAAACAAATCTATTTATTTATGTATTAAGACAGAGATCTTGACCCCCCCGACCCCCCCCCCCCCCCCCCCCCCCCCCCCCCCCAATGCTCAACACAAAGTTACGTCCATGGATGGATAGATTTATTATACAGGTATAGAAACAAATATTAATTCATAAAAGACTGATATGAATATGTTTATGAATATAAATAATATTGTATATAAATGAGTACTGATTGTAAAGGAGGACAGGGTGATTTCAGGATTATTAGATGCAAATCTATTAATGCTAACAGTACCTAACAGAATAGTACGAACAGTAGTGCAACAATAACATGTTCAATAGGTATTGTACAGTATATAAGTGATGCCAATTAAATACTCATTCACTAATGTAGCACTAGATGTTACAACTAAAAATTTAAAGTAAATACTGTGATGTGCACTCTAGCGGCAAACTACAGTAATCTTCATTTTATTTTTAATAAGGCGAGGGAATCAGCAAATAACCAAAGTTTACTAGAGAAAAAAGGGGTCGCAACCTCCACCCAGCCCACCCCCTCAACCCCACTGACAACCATTCACCCTCCCTCCTTTCTGTATATTTGATTTATTTGAAAAACGCATTATTTGCCATAAGATAGAGGGGGAAAAGTGGCAGTTCATTTACATTTTGTAATGAGCTAACAACCAGCAGATATAATTAACATCTTCATGAGGCTTAGAAAAGTATGACGCAATCTGAATCCGCTACAAATGCAATAAAATACTGTTTTTCCCCATATACCCTCTTATCTTACTGTCTATTCTGTATTTTGAAGTCTCTTATATTGTCATTAAACCTTGCAAAAAAAAAAAAAGATTATGTGGCTTTAAATACGTCTTTTAGATAGAAAGGTTGTGTTAAAAAAAGAAAACTAAACTAAAATGTAGAGGCAGTGTGTGGAAATATCAGCACACCCCATGATGAACAAAGGTCCTGTGGATACAAAAAAGCCAAAATCATCACCTCCCCCCCCTCCATGACTGTCTTTGACAGTTGATATGAGGTGTGATACAGAGTGTACTTGTGTACTTGTGTAGGTTTACACTGTTACAGCGATTAATGTTCATATTAAACATGGCCAGCTCAAATAATAAGGCAAGTCCCTGGGGAGAAAAAAAACCTCAGCCCCTGAGTGCTCCTAATTCTCCAGTGATTGTTTTCCCCATTGCAGTTATGCTTTTGTTTTCAGTTAAATGCGTTTAGCCTTTACAAGAACCCACAAGACAACAAGACAGCAGTTGATCTTTTTCCCCGTCTCTCTCCTCCAGGTGCTGCAGCTTTCGCCCACAGTCCAAAGACATGCATGTTAATTGGTGACTCTAAAAGATGGCTGTAGGTGTGGATGCAAGGTAGATAAAGTCCTTAAAGTGCATAAAATAATAATAATAAAGTGCCAAGGGCAGCCAATCAGACAAAAAAAGGCTTTTTTAAGAATCAGGGAGCTTAAAGAGACAGAAGCTAAAGAAAGTTTTGTTTTTGACAGAGGTAGGAGTAAGATTATGCATTATGACATAAATAAGGATTTTTTTGTATTGTTAATGATATCAAATAACTTTAATGATACAATGAGTTATAAATAAGCAGAAAGGGTTGGCTTTAAAAGGAGACTCAGACAATGATAATAATGAAAAAAGTTTTAAAAAACTTTATTATAAAAAAAAGTTAACTGTTTTTTGTTGTTTTGTTTTTGGGGGGAGTGGGGGGGGGGGATTACTAATATTTTGCACACCATAGGAAAGGGTGATCTTATTGGTTCCACTAGCAACTATTACTTTAACCTAAACCAGTTTGGTCTTTGGGATGCAGCAAATGCATGCTGCAGATAGAAGACAGATAGAACTTAGCACAGAAGAAAGTGCTTGGATGAATGTGTGTGTGTGTGTGTGAGTGTGAATGAGACGTGTTATATATGCATACATTTCTATTGTATGGTGCTCTTTGAGTCCTGATGCAGGATAGACAAGCACTTATACAAGAACCAGTCCATTTATCGTTGACCATTTACCACATTTTCATCAAGGAGATCAAGTTTAAAGCTAAAAGGATTCTTACACTTGTTGATGGAACTGATATGAATAAAGTTAGATAATGGTGACCATGACAAAACTATTAACTAGAATAAAATCAGTAATCTTAGGCTCACTTTGATCAACCAAAAGATATCTGTCTTGCACTCATATAACAACAAAACACTATGAGCTGAATTTTTATGTAGCGTACCTGAGTGTTGCTGGAAATCTGGCAGGTAGTTAATTTAAATCTGCAAAAGTGCACAGAATAATCAAAGTGGCACTAATGTAAAACTGCTCTTTGTGACAGATAGATTTATGAGGGGCATAATGTGAAAATGTGTCACTTGAACTCATTACCCCAAAACACATACTGAAACTAAAAGCCACATATATGGGAAAATGGTATTCAATTACAGTACACAAGCTTAGAGTAGCTTATAAATATTAATGCAAAACTTTCTATCTTTGACAAAACCTATACTATTACAATCTGTAAAAGAAAAAAAATGCTGTTTCTTTGTGTGCAGTGTAACAAAAAATTTGAACCCGTATTCCTCATTCACACATTTACAGAATGATACTCTAATATTTTTAATGTGCACAAACAAGCCAATAAATCACCTTGTAACAGAGAATACAGATATAGAACGGTTCAGTGGGGCCAAACATGCACATCGCAAGGTGACAAAATGTATAATGCACACTAGACCGTGCATATAAAATAAGCATGTACATTAAGTAGTGCACTAAAAGCATTCATTTAGCATGAGATACAACAGGAGTACAACTGTGCATAAGGGTTAGTGTGGCTCAAGCAGAGCGCTGAAGTAATACTCCATCAGGTAGGTTGCTGTGTGGGATGAAATGCCTGAAATAAGTTATGACCACAATTATGGAAGCTAAAGTGGTGTGGTGCACTAAGGTATCTCTATTACTCATTTCTTTTATTTATTCTGAGAAGCTAAATGAATGCACAGCCATCTTGCTATTTGTGTTTGTACTTTTGATTGCACAAACAGGATCAAGCAGTGCCATAAAATATTGTCTTCTAAACAAGTGAACAATGAAGATTTAGATAACCAATTAGGGTCTCAAATACTAACTGCTCTCCTCACACTACTTGAGACAATAGATCATGATTTTCATGCAGGTTTGGCGTAGCTCCACGAGATGATCAATTGCCTTGCACAAATTCCCAGCGATCATCTAGGCTCATTTGTCAGTGAGCTTATACAATGAAAAATTACATCTGTGAGGCAGTCTATCTGTAGATCTTAGGCACTTTAGTCACTCTTTACCTTTGTGTCCTTGTTTGATTTAGTGACCCATTGGAACCTACATATATGCCAAAAAAAGAAAAGACAACAATATACACTGGGTTCTTTATGTGTAATACCTCATTATTTCCCACATGCATTCTTGTTTCCACTGCATTCTCATCACCAATGGCACTGAGGACAGCCTACGGGAAGAGCCTGCTGTTATTTATTATGGCTTAATAACTGTATGCCTGCCAAGTTGGAAAGTGGTCAATAAGAAAAAGTGGCTGTGAAAGTGTTTCATATTAAAGGTGTCAGTGTTTGTTGAATACAGAGTGTCCCTCACTACTTTGTGAACTGAAGAAACATTACATTTCAAAAAGGTTGACCTTCAGCCCTAATTTAATATGTATAAATGATGGGAGGTAGTGATTAATCAAACGCTACCTTTGTTTGGGTTGGACCTGACTAAGAGTGAAGATTCAAATGGTGTGGGGGTGTTAGAACATGGGCATTAAATGTGGAAGTACATTTTCAGAAAGTATCCATGACATACCTTTATCCAACCTGTAAACAAACAGGATGAGAATCAAGTTTACTGGTCAAGTATAATACAAACTGGTCTAAGGCTACGTTCACACTGCAGGTCTTAATGGTCAATTCCGATTTTTTGATCAAATCAGATTTTTTTGTCTGCTCGTTCACACTACAGATAAAATGCGACAGCAAACGCGCTCTAGTGTGAACGCTCAAAGCGGCCGCATGCGCAACAGAAGATGTCACACACAACGTGCTGTGTCGACCCAGAGCAAACCATATTGTTTGACTGATGGCCCTTAATATAAAGACTTTGGACTTTACATTTCCCAATTTTTGCTTTAAGTTATTTTGTTATTTACATAATAATGTAAATAACCTAATAATTAACCTTATTGCTGTTTTAGAGGAGCGCTGCTTCAAAGGATAGTTGCAGATTTCTGTCAGAATCTGCAGATTATACAGTACAAATAAAATGTTCACATTTCTCCAACGTTGTCTTCCCAGCAGTTTCACCGGATGGCCAGGAAGCGTTCGCGATGTCTTATCGGGCGCTGATAATTGGCACCTGTCTTGTGTCAGTGACGTAAAAGACGGATTTAATGCGACATGACTGTTCAAACAGCAGTCGCTTTCTAAAACATCGGATATGTATCGGATTCAGTACCACATACGAAAGTGACCCAGATCGGATTTGAAAATATCGGATTTGTGCCGTTCACACTGTCATACCATGATCGGATATTAGTCGCATAGGGTCAAAAAAATCGGATTTGATGCGCTTTCGCCTGCAGTGTGAACGTAGCCTAAGACAGTGGTCCACTACTGTGACAGTCAGTCAATTATAACTTGAAAAGCACACACACACACACACACACACACACAATCCAGTTAAAATTCCACAGTCTCAGGAATGTTACCAAATATGTTGCATTGGATGTTAATGAATGAAACAACAGAAGGTACAGTCTCTAACTGTAATGGCTCAAATCACAACAAGCTGCAGTGACAGGAGTCTGAATGACATAAATCTAGGAAACAAATTATGAAGTTATCCAGTACATGTGCTTCTTTGCTGTTTTCCTGTAATGTCTAGAAGCATTTTAATTATCTCATGTGTAGGTAGCGTAGGTTGAACTCCCTGAAGCGTAAAGTGGGCGGATTAACTACTGAAATGCCATTGCTGTTGCTATAATGAGTATCTGATGTGTGTGATGCAGTTGAATTATACATCTGATCAAAGTTATCATTCATTTCTTTCCCAAAGCCTTCGCAATTCATGTATAACAGGGAATACTTAGATGAGCTCAATACTTCAGTGCCCTGTTATCCTTGAATATGTAAAAGCGTTAACCTCAGTCAAAGCTCAAACAATCCAGTGAACAAACATATAGCTCTTGTGTTCAGCTATGAACTTGATGTCCCCTTTGTTGAAATGCAGAATAGCTTTAGAAAGTACCAGTATGCATTCTACAAGCATTATGGCTTACTTCAGTGCCTCAGGTATAGGGGTGGGTTTTGATTATCGATTTATCGATTAAAATCGATTCTAGCTTGGATAACGTGATATCGATTCATTAAAATCCTGAATCGATTTTTTAATATAAATTTATTTTACCCGAAACGCCAGAATCTCAGGATAAACACTCACTAAATTTCAACAACCACCAAACAGCTAAAACAGTAAATGAGAGCAGGTACACGGATTCTGCACAAGGAGGTAAACACAAAGCACGGACCCGCCGACGGATCAGAATCAGTGAGACGTCGCCTTTCTCACCCGACGGCACGGACACTGTCAGGGCTGAAAGCTCGCTGATTCTGATCCGTCTGCGGTCGTGTTTATGCTCTTATTGCGCTAGATTCAAAAGCTGCAGGTTTTTATCTCTCTCCAAACAATATTGACTGAACCAGCAGCAAAAGAAGATCAAAACTACGCTTTACATAAACATTGTCATGATTTCCCTCTGACTTTTGCTGTTTTGCTTCCACCATCATAAAATCACACTTTATGGACAGCTCTCTCCCTCTTGCTCTCTCTGTACTTCAAAAACAGTTTCCCATCTAAAAATCTCTGTTTTCTGCATTATTTGCTTGCTTGTTATGCACAAGTCTACCGTTGTTCACAGCGCTGTCTGCCGCTGTTTTTTCCTTTTACTTCTGAAAAGAAAACCTAATTTCTGCCGTTCAATAGGCTACTGAAAAAATGTAAACTTTTTAAAATTATGCAAAATTGCAAAACACTTAGCTGCGTCTCTAAAACCTCTGTAACTTTGCTCTGCTTCACTTCAGCAGCGTCAGGTAATGTTCATATGTTGATTAATGGTTTTCTTACGTTTTTGATCTTCTGCAGAATATTTTTATAAAATCCCAGGCCAGGAAAATCACCTTCATGTTTTCTGTGTTTTATCCTGTTACTTTGACGCAAAGACATCTGCTGTGATACTCACACCTTTGATAAAGACTCGCAAGTGTCAGCTTTCTTTTTATAGATATAAAAATATGGAAATGTACTGATGCATGATCTGAATTATAATATTTCTGACTGTCTAATCAAATCGATTCTAGAAATCAGTGACGATACCCAGCCCTTTTCAGGTATATCATAGGCAGGTATAGTCCTCCACACAAAAGAATTCCAAATCACTCTTACTTTATATAAGTGGTATGGATGGACAATGTAACAGAATAAATGTTAGAATTCTTGCAAAAGTTTAGCAGAAGCCAAGTTGATGTGAATTTTGAATAAATATTGGTTTAAAGCCAACATTAGAAAACTTCAGACTCTGATTTTATTACTATTATGCCTTTGGCTATTTCTTCTCCCATACTGTGTCCATTATCTTGCAATCAACCAATTTAGACAGTGATTTTTATTATACAGCACTACACCAATATGCATTTCCTTGTACCCACATTTCAAGATCCAGAGGCTTAAAGGTACTTCAAACAGTGGCTGGTTACACCCTCGTAGTTATCACATTTTCTATTTCTATGCACTTCATGGTCTGTTTGATGTTATTCATGAGCTGTAACTGAAAGTAATACAACTGCATGGGGCCAGAAAATGCTTTTGAATACAAAGTGCTGGCTCCTGTGCTGTAGAATCATATAGATACCTGCTCTTAATAATGAAGTGGAATTAAATCCTGCCTAGAGGTGGGCGATATAAACGATATACGATAGAAACGATATAAATTTGGCCAACGATAGAGATTTTGACTATATCGCTCTATTGCGATAGCGCATGTTGATGATGTCATCAAGCTGCGCCTGTTTTGGTCGAAAGCATCGCAGCGGCTACAACCATTATCATCTGCAAATTATGCCGACAGTCATAGCAAAGAGATGAAGCACTTTTGAAATATGGGGAAAGCCTAAAACTGCGCTTCCTCCACTTCCGTAACATTGATTCATTAATGTTGAATTCTCTCGCAGCTGCTCTATTCCCATGTTGTTGCAGTATATTAATAACTAACCTCGTATTGTGGATGAATAATCTCAGTTGTTCTCCTGACTGAAGTTTGGCCCGTGTATAGCATCCTGCTATGCGATTGCATTTGTCCCTGACCATCAGAATCCCTCACGTTAACTTTTATCGAGTGGAAAAAAAGTTGGCGTTCATCCTTCAGCTTCACTGTGCTAATGTTATGCTAACATAGCTGTGTCGCTAGCAATCACGTAGCACAACATTATATACCAGGTATTCCAACTTCAGTAACCCTACAAACGCCACTGCTGTTTAGTTTTCTGTCTTCATTTATGTTGGAAGTGGTAGCAGAGCTGTACGTTTTAATTAGTTTCAAAAATCTCTCAGTCAGAACATGGTATGAAATGTTTAGGCATAAACTAGCGAGCCAACTTCCTGTTAACTTCTAACTCCGTTAAATTTAATAAATTCTGTTTTCATGGATGCCTGGATGTTAAACTTAATTGTTACACCCGATAAAGCAGCAATGCTGATGATTTAATTAAAGATGAAATAATTTAGACCGTTTTTAACTCTTAGTGTTCGTTTGACATTGGGACCTGAAGCGGACGGAGTTTTGGACCCAGATTACTCCACAAAATTCCTCACTACCGCAGCCGTAATGCTCTGACAATCCATCAAGCAGTGCAGCTTACCAAAGTTGTACTAAAACATTTTTTAACAGATTTCTGCACAACCAAATCGGTTCGAGGTCAGTAAGCACAACCAGAATTCATACATAAGGCACACTTTCGATTTTTGAGAAAATTAAAGTTTTTTAAGTGTGCCTTATAGTGTGGAAAATACGTTATACAGAAGAAAAGAATATATCGCGATATATATCGTTACCGCACCTGCTTCAAATTATATCGCGATATGAATTTTAGGCTATATCGCCCAGCCCTAATCCTGCCTATCAGATATTACAGCACCTTTCTGTTTATGGAGTGTAGAGAAGAGGTGCGTTTTCACCTACCTGTGAAATATTATACATTTTTACAATGGGTATACTCTCATTATTACACAACAAGTCTTCTGATACACTTAAACATTTTGCTCAGGTTTTGTGAACTTTTGTCAGCGCTTCTATTGTGAGTTCAATTTGTGCGTCTCTCTCTACATTTAAGACGTATACTTGATGTTGAATATATTAAGAATATTTTATCAGTATTTTAATAAACAGTCCCACACTCTGAGGTTAATTTGTTATCTCTGGAAGGAAGACATATTTATGTATGAGGCTCACGAAAAAAAAGATAATCTTAATATACAAGCCTGCCCATGGGATATTACATTTTCCTCACAGATAATTTAGTAACCCATTGCCCTTTTCAGATCTTACTAAGATTAAATTCTTGTTTACTGATACTAATATGATTTGTGACTTTCTGCAGCCACTTTCCCTCAGTTATCACAGCATCTTTTTTAGCCTTTTTGTCCACCCTAATATACACACACACACACACACACACATATACACACACACATATATACACACACATATACATACTCACACATACATACATACACATATATACACATATACACATATATACATATATACACATATACATATACACATACACACACATACACATATACATATACACATACACACACATACACATACACATATACACATACACACACATACACATATACACATACACACACATACACATATACACATACACATACACATATATACATATACACATATACATATATACACATACACACATACACATATATACATACACATATACACATACATACATACACATATACACATACATACATACACATACATACACATACACATACATACACATATATACATATACACATACATACACATACATACACATATACATACATACACATATACACATACATACACATATACATATATACACATACATACACATACATATATACATACATATATACATATACACACATACACATATATACATATATACACATACACATATATACATATATACACATATACACATATATACACATATACACATATACACATACATACACATACATACACATATACATACACATACATACACATACACATATATACATATATACATATACACACACACACACACACACACACACACACACACACATATATATATATATATGAAAAAACAAACACACGTCTGTGTGAGAGTGAGAGAGTAAAGGTTGAGGTAGCTCACATGCAGTTTTGGAAATTCTGCTAACTCTGCTTTGAACCCAAAGCGTCAGCTAGAGGTTGTATAATACATTCCTTACCAGTCCGTGGGTGGAATAGATTAGCCACTAGTGCTATGTGAGTTGGCTTTGTCATTTGTCTTAAAACCACTGAAGATGCTAAGGTTTCTTTCTCATTATCATTGCCACCAAAACAATTCACAAACCCTGCTGGGACTCCTGTGGCTCTGTAGGCCTGGTAGTGTACTACATAATGTGCTCATGACAAGGTGGATGAAAGTCAGTCTCAAAACCTTTGCTGCATGTGATTTCCTTTCTTGTTGCACTCCATTGCCTGCATCTTTCCATTGTGTTTTTTGCATCTTACACAGAAGAAATTCACTAAATACCTCATATTACTCATGGCTTATGTTGAGAACAACTGAAACCTGGCTGTTAAACTTTGGCTTCTATTCAGTTGGTGACTGCTGTGAAGGAGTACATATGTACTTCTTATGTCTTTATAGCCATGACAGCAGTTTGTCTTTAAGAGTAATGATCAGAGGGCAGAATATCTTGAATGGATCTAAGCATCCTGTTGCCGGATGGACATTAACGGCCTCGATCGTTTAAGTCTTAATGCACAAAGCATCTTCTAACCAGTTTATGCCTGAGAATTGTTGTTTAATGCAGTTGCCAGTTAGGCACTGCGGGAATGTCTCCCTTTGTGTTCTATTGCATTTTCCAAAATCAGCTTTGTGCCACTGCTGCCAGCATCAAAGTGCAATATGCCTTAACACTCTGTTCATGTCAACATGACATACAAAGCTGATTATCTCTGGCAAGAGAGTCATTTGGTCTTGTCACTCCGGACCTTACAGCAGCCATATTGTGCTTTATGACATTGTTGGCTGAACATGTACCAAGCTTGGGGGCTTTATGCTGGCTTGTGCTGTAATAAAAGTTGAATCCCCTCTACAAATGTCCTTAATTATGATTTTGTTTCCTACTGTTTGATAGGATGAGCCTCCAATAACAATGAAGCAGGGATGAGTCATTGGGGACGTTCGCTAGTGCCTATGCTCCCATTTCAAATCATACGGTCTTCACATCAAAGGTACTGAAAGAACTGTCTCTCTGGTCAAAGCAAACAACAAACAAACATCGGATGCAGCCAATCATTGTCTCCAATGATATGAGCTTATTTCTAAACTTGGGGAAATGGATTGGAACAGACTTGGAGAGTGGGGCATGAAAGTGGGGATTATGTGGCACACCTTTGATATTGAAAAGTTTTGTTACTGATACCAACTTTGGATTCTTTGCACTTACGTGTATGAATTTAAAACACGTCTGTCTGTACTCAACAATACCTTTTGGACTGTAGTTTTCAAAAGACACATTCAGATTGAGCTGTGCCCACAGTTTGTACAGATGTGTTTGCAAAAAGCGCCAGTGACTGTAATTTCATGCTTTTAAAGATTATGCCTTTGAAAGCCAGAAATCTCAGACCCTAAAATGAGCACTCATATTTTGACAACTTGATGAAATCCCCGTAGATACCATATCATAGTTATTTTATGATTCGCAACATCCTTTCATGCTTAATACTCCTAAAATTCTAAAAAATATCTAAATCCTAAGAATAAAATTGGTATTTTCATACAAATCTTTACGCATTTTTTGTACTTCTCTTCATTGTCGTTTGGTGATTTGGGGCACTTTAGGTAGATGGGTGTTTTCTGAATGTGTGATCTCTACATCTTCTTCTCAGCAACTTTATTCTACACCATATGATCTTTAAGTTCACTTCAGTTCATTTGTTTTACATTTTATGTTGCTTTATTGCATCATTTTGTAATGTGATTGCTCATTATTTACTGGCTGAGCTTGTTGACTGCAAATTCCGTTGAGAGAAGCTTTGTGATGAATATGAAATCACTTAATGTAGCTTGATACAAAATAATACGACAAGATTAAGGGCCTCAAATTATATATAAGTGTGGTATTATATGTACCCAGCTGACATGTTTCCGAGAGCTCTTATCTTGTAGGATAAGGTCAGTATGACTTTAGGTTTGGGAATGAACATGTTTAGTTTCTTCTCTCTGCATAATTTTAAAGTTGTACAAAAAACAAAGTGTATAAAATTGTGTTAGGTACCTCTGATTAACTCCATTGTCTGGATAAGTGTGAACACAAAAATGCTTCTTATCCTAATTGGTGGCATTATTCAAAATACAACTGTAACACTCACAGTCCTAAGTAATGGAAAACGTTTTTAACACTTTAACTTTAACACTTTCTCAGAAATTGGAAAACATGTGATAACTGCAAATTTAATTTAAAATAATAATGGATTGGATTGATATAGCGCTTTTCAAGGAACCCAAAGCGCTTTACAATTCCACTATTCATTCACTCTCACATTCACACACTGGTGGAGGCAGCTACAGTTGTAGCCACAGCTGCCCTGGGGCAGGCTGATAGAGGCGAGGCTGCCATATTGCGCCATTGGCCCCTCTGGCCAACACCAGTCGGTAGGGTAAAGTGTCTTGCCCAAGGACACAACGACCAGGACAGAGAGCCCAGGGATCGAACCGGTGACCTTCCGGTTACAGATGCGCTTCCAAAAAACCCCTGAGCCACGGTCGCCCCCACACACACGTCTTTCAAAATGAGTACACACATGGGAGCGAGATATTTGCTTGATCCAAAGATGAATCAAGAACATTAACAGAAAATTCTTTGTTTCTCATAACAAAGTCAGAAGGGTTTGATTTGGCCTCATAGTGACTCGCAGGCCTATGCAGTAGCACAACCTAACTGAGGGGAAAAAAGAAACTTAGGCTAAGGTAACATGGTTTGTCAGTTAATATTAGACTGATAAGACACTAACTAGGCGATACAGTTGTCGCACACAAAATAGCTTGTATAAACAACTGTGGTGCTGTTGTGAATTGCAACACTAGCTCCTTTGACAAGGGCAACATAACATATTAATAACTTAAAAGTTAGCATTACAAACAGTGCATCTACAATAAGATCATCAACTATACAAGGAAACTTCAATACATCACTAATATATCTTCATCACAATCATATCAATGTACCTATTAGAGGTGGGAATCACCATACATCCCACGATACGATATTATCACAATACTTAACGCACGATACGATATTATTGCAATTTTTTAAAATATTTTGCGATATTCAGATTCTGTACATAAAGGTAAACTTTATCAATATTCATTTTATCTAATATCAAAGTCTCACACTCAGTCTTTCTCTCATTTCAGTTTTATTGTTGACAAACTGAACGGTTTGTATTACAGTCTAGTCCAACTTAACTGAATCAACCATCTGGTACAATTATAGCTATTCTGAACTATGCAGTTTATGAAAACTATGCAGCCCCTTCAGCAACTGAAGAATTTGAAAGTAAATTAAAACAAAATATAATTTTACATTAAATAAAAAAGTTTGTAACTTAATTAAAATAAAACATGTCTTAAATTAAAATAAGTAAACTGTCATGTTTATTGCTGCCAAAAAAAAGTTAAACACATTTGGACAGTGAAGGAATGTCAGGATTCTTGCTCAGAAAAAGGATCAACATGCTCTGAAGTCAGAGCACAAAAACCTTTTTTGTAACAAAATATCGATTTCTGCTGTCCCTGTATCCATACATTATTAGCAAACAAAATATCGCGATACTACACAGTATCGATTTCTTCCCCCACCCCTAGTACCTATGCAGTCAAAGCTCTCTCTATGACTTTGCACTGCAGTGATGCCACTGCTGCCAGTGACAGAAAACACAATGCATGTAGATCCTTCTAGAGGGTTATTATAGTGATTAAATTACATACAATCATAAAAGCATTTAAGTGCAGAATTATGTGAATCTTGAATTCAATCTTATCAATTACTTCTTTTTGAGGCTGATTGACTAAATGTTATGGTAGAGTCCAGGTCTGATTACATGTTTTGATTTTCAGACAATGAGAAAAAAAAAGGTGGGTGCTTTGCATCTAGCCTCTCCACACAAGCCATTTTAATGAGGCCTCATTGGACTGACAGCCTGAAAGAGGTCAGTCTGGTGTTGTATGAGGTGCAAGGAGAAACCACAGATTTCATGCAAAACTAGGGCAAGGTCAGTCGAGAACTTCAGCACTTACTGCAGATGCTGAGCACACAACACTAACAAACATGTTTAAAGGCAGATCCATACGGGATGATCTTGGCAGGAATTCACAATGCAGCTGTGGACAGTCTCAGCCAAAATGGAGCCAGAATGCAAGCAGTTTTCTGTTCAGCCTTTCAAAAAGCATGATGATTTTTTGTGCAGTGTGTTATATAGGCATAGTATAACAGATAGTAGCCCAAATACTATTATAAAGTATATTTTTTCGCTTTTCTGTGCGACTATGTGTATCCATATTGATAGATTTGTCTCAAATACATTGAGTTTAGAAGGATTGCATATTCCCATATTCCCCTACATGTAAGATACCTCTCTATAATTATGCAGTATGTCAAAAGCAAAGCCTACCTGGGTCAAGCAAATCTAAATCAAACATGACAGTCCCTGCTCTCTGCAGCCCCCACGGTCAAAAGCTAAGTTTGGTGTGAAGACCTTCACTTTCTGTCTGTGCTAAGAGGATACACCCTTGTCACTCACAGTCTATCCAGTTCAAGATGATGGCTGTATATGAGAGACCCCCCTCCACTCCTTTATAGGCTGGATGCACAATCAAAACCTTTAGATAAGACAAGATTGTACCTTCCAAGCTGCACATCTATTTAAGTGATTTTAAACATGGTCAGAAGACTAGTGTTAATCTTGCACAAACTCCCATATCACCCATTCAAAATGTATTATTCATCCAGTGTTGTGGGCTCTTGGAGTAGTAAAGCATCATTGTCACTTGTCAGAATAAATTACATCAAGATTGCACATCGACTCATTCGAACACAGACACATAGTCCCTTCCTTCAGAAAAACAAAGGAAAAAAAACCTCATACATCACCACAATTTTTTTGTCAGCATCTGTCTGGCATTCAGCCCTAAATAATACTTATAACCCTTGTGTAGCCAATTTGCCAAGGAAAACTGTTTTTACTCAGTCTCCAACCACTTTCTTCATGACTGCTTTCAGATGTTTTTCTCTGATGTCCTTTTTAAAGAAGAACATGACCTTTGTGTGGGGCATCTTCATTTGTTGGCTGTCTTTCAGTATCCGCCTGCTAAAAGGTCACCTTCTCTTTGACAGAATGGAAAAGCTAACACACGTAGCGGACTAATGGTGAGCTAACGTTTAAATATGAAGGGTTATCCATAGGTTTGCAAATACCCTGCAGTCGTGGTAAAGTTTAAATTTATTTAAGAAGACTGATGAGTCAAGGTTTGTATCTCCACTGACACTGCTTTGGTTTGAATATTTACTGCTGACTAACAAGGAAAAAACTACTGAAGACACAATCACGAATGCCTTTCATGCTTCTCAGTGAGCATAGCAGAGACTGACAGCTGTCTTTTGCAGAATATACCATAGTCAGTCAGCCAGCCTCAAATATTAAATCTAAAGCTTGCTCTTGTATCATTTGTTCATTTCATATTTATTTTTGAATACTTAAAAATATCAATTAGATACATACTTTTTGTAGAGTATTTTTTAGGGGTGGGGGAAAAAATTGATACTGTGTAGTATGGTGATATTTTGTTTGCTAATAATGTATCGATACAGGGACAGCAGAAATCGATATTTTGTTACAAAAAAAACGTTTTTGTGCTCTGACTTCAGAGCATGTTGATCCTTTTTCTGAGCAAGAATCCTGACATTCCTTCACTGTCCAAATGTGTTTAACTTTTTTTTGGCAACAATAAACATGACAGTTTACTTATTTTAATTTAAGACATGTTTTATTTTAATTAAGTTTAAAACTTTTTTATTTAATGTAAAATTATATTTTGTTTTAATTTACTTTTAAATTCTTCAGTTGATGAAGGGGCTGCATAGTTTTCATAAACTGCATAGTTCAGAATAGCTATAATTGTACCAGATGGTTGATTCAGTTAAGTTGGACTAGACTGTAATACAAACCGTTCAGTTTGTCAACAATAAAACTGAAATGAGAGACTGAGTGTGAGACTTTGATATTAGATAAAATGAATATTGATAAAGTTTACCTTTATGTACAGAATCTGAATATCGCAAAATATTTTTAAAATTTTGCAATAATATCGTATCGTGCGTTAAGTATTGTGATAGTATCGTATCGTGGGATGTATGGTGATTCCCACCTCTAGTATTTTTCACTGTTACATTTCGTTTTATTATTTATTTATTTTTGTTTTTATATTTTTATACCATGCTCAGTTTGTGTGAAGCAGCCACAGTTTCATTGTACAATGACAATAAAAGGCTATTCTATTCTTAACCAATAATGTATTCAAATGCCCTGTATAAGGATTTTATAACAGCATGCCGTTTCTTTCTTGCTTTTCACCCAGGTAGACCCATAGGATGTAAAACTCACATTGTTTTCATCCAGAAGAAAGAACAACAGCCTATATAGCATTTCTTTAAGTAGAAAAAACTGAAACTAACCAATAAGGAGATTACTCACAAAAAAATAAACAATGCTGGGGATATTTTTTGTGTGCTTACAAATATAAACATGTAGGTTTAAATACAATTTGCTTATCATTTTTTAGAAAACTAAACAATATACTTATTTTTAACAATCAACTCTCATCAAAACGTGAAATTCGTATAAAACAGTTTTTACATTATGAGTGAAAAAATACAAAGACACATAACATGATGTTGTCTGTGCTTTTGGAAGCAATGTTCAAAAAATTAAATTAGGTTTAGATGATGAGTGAGACGCCCCAGTTTAGCCTAAATTCTAAGAACACTGTTCATCCCTTTGCTTCACCATTGGCTGAGTGGAGCTGTGTTGCACTGTCAGGTGTGGAAGAACCCATGGGCCCTATAGACTGCTCAAGTCTCATCTTTAGCCACACCAGGAAGTTTCACTATTATGTTATGCAGAATGCTTGTATTTTGTCAATCTTATCAGAATAGATCTTTCAATCCAAACATTCACTTTGGAGATGTTCAGCTGTTGCTGTTGTATGATACTGCTGGTATTTAATAACCTCAGAGGGAGTGCTTTTTTAAGAATATCGAAGTGGCAGGAAAACTCGTGAAATGCTGGGCTACTCTCACAATTTCCTACAATAATTCCACATCCAGTGTATCTGAAATATCTGAAAATCATCTGCTATGTCCTGGCAGAAACTGACCCACTCTAGATTAGATGCAGGGGTCCTCATGTGTGTGCCGCAGTGCTGCCCAGAGTCATTTTGGAAGCAGATGTTGTGGACATACCACTGGCCAAAATCATCAAAGAAGTGTTTCCAGGAAGAAGAAGAAAGGCAGCAGCAGTTTATGAAAATAACATCTTGCACAGGAAACAGAGTAAATGGAAGAATGGACTGGATTTAATTAATATTTGTTTCTATATCCAAATCTCATGCAATCAATCAATAAACTAAGGTTGGCATCTACAACAGGCCAATGATCCAAAGAAAACCTCACTAACCACTATTACTTCAGGAAATGCAAGCTAAAGAGGAATACTGACAGAGTATTCTGTGCGTGCAAGGAAAGCCTAAAAATATCTCAGAAGTGAAATGATCTGCAAGGAAGAGTGGGTGAAAAATAACCAGTAGGTAAGCTGTAATATATCTGCGCCCAAACTTTTGCACATATCATTGCTGTACTTTTTCCCATGGGGCACCAGTCAAAAATCTAGCCTTTAATCCAAAGAAAGGCATTCAGAAAAAGCACAAGCAAAAGGGCAAGGTTGGAAAAACTGCCAGAAAGCTACAGACAATGCAACCAAAGACTAAGCAGAAGAAATTAAACAAGCAACACAGCTTGTGACTAAACAGAAACCCATCACTGTGACAGATATTAGCTCAGGGGTGTTAAGACATCTGCATACAACTAATCTTGTGGCTGTTATTGCAATCACTTTAATATAGAAATATTTTCAAGGATGCACCTGCTTTTGTTCAGCTACACAACAAGCACAGAAAATAACAACATTATAAAGTATTTGCTCAACTTGAGTTGACTAATCTTTTGACATAAAGGTGTAACTGCTTTTTAAAATGTTGTGAAATAAAAATCTAAAATGAATAGCCATGATGAGGAGAGCAGCTATGACGCATGTTTTTTCATTATTCCACTGCTATGTCATAGACAGACAGATAGATAGAGGTCTTTGATGTATATGTGCAGTGAATCTCTCTATCTGAGACAGTTAAAGGCATCAGAATTTTTCTTATTTTTCTCATGACAGCTGTATTATAGCTCATCCCACTTTTTCTTTTGTAGCCTTGGTTCAAGGCAGTAGCCTTCCTCCACATACAAAAGCTTTATACAAAAGAATGTCATATTGGTGGATCACTGAGTCTGTCTGCTGTCTGCCTGCCTGCCGTCTACGCTACATGCTACTATTCCCCTTTTTGGAAAGTGATAAGGATTGTTTTCTGTCTTTCCTTCTTGGTTTTATGTGTAGTATTTTGCAAGGAACTTGGAAAAGATAACAAACCAAATGATTTTGCCTATAAAACATCTCGATGAACACAAGACTATGTGTTGGTATTCCATTTATTTATTTTTTTTAGTATGTAATCTTCTTGGAAATAAATGCTTGCTTGCTGGTAATAGGGTGGGGCTATATCATACAGTTCACGGTAATACCGGTGTAATTTTGGGCAACGATAGGAAAATGAAATATCGCGATAGAATGTGGGTAAAACGCGCATGCGCAGTGCCTTTGTTTACATACGCACATGGCTGCGACGCAGAATGAGAAGAGCAAAAGCGGATCGTTAAATGAAACGGATGAACCAGAATTGGTTTGTAAAAATGCTGCAACTTCAGTGGTGGAACTGGTTTGGCTTTCATCTGTCAGATACACAACAAAGCACTATTTTTGCTAGACCATGCCAGCGGACCGCTGTTATTACTGTGTTGTTTGGAAAATACGGCACACTTAAAATCAATCCTTTGGTTTTTCTGAAAATCGACAGTGCCCCTTATAATCCCGTGTGCCTTATGGTTGTGTTTACTGACCTCGAAACGATTTTATGTGCACGGCGCTCGAAAATCTGTCAAATGTTTCAGTACGACTTTGCTAAGCTACGAAGCCGCACCGCTTGATGGATTGTCGGAGCATTACGGCTATCGTAGGTAGGCGCCTCGCGGAGTGATACGTACTGTGCTTCAACATAATATTACAGTCTTGTGTGTGTATAACCTCTTTTTAAGTTTTGTGGATATTATACATGGTTATGCTGAGGATATGTTGGCCAGTTTCCACTGGAAATACCTTTTGGTTAAACTGTCAGCAAAGAATTTGCACTGTTACATTTTTATATAACTTTAATGCGAATAAAAAAAACAGCTGCTGGTTTAAGTGAAAATACATTGATGGGGGTTTTTGCACTAATAAAGTTGTGGAGTTGTAAAGTATTTTGTCTAGTGTCAATTATATCGTCAGTTATATCGTTATCGCAAATTTTCAAATGTATATCGTGATAAATATTTTTGGTCATATCACCCTGCTCTAGCTGGTAATATGTACCCTTCTGACTGAACAGTGTGTTAGCAGGAAAGAGGGCGAAAGTGCTTTTTCAAAGAATTATCCCAAATAATTGTTGGCTTACATGTAGAACTTCAAAAATGTTTTATGTAATATTATATTTGCAAAGCGTTTATGTGTTCTTGCTATCACACAGACACCTGAAATAAAAGACAGAAAAGAGGAAATCTTTGGCTACATTTCCCAGTCTCATATTCAACTCGATCCACATGTAAGGATCACTACCCCCAGGAAAACCCTGCCGCTCTGAAAAGTCTTTGTAAGCTGAATCACATCCAGACAAGTGGGGCAGAATTTTGCTGCTGTGCACAAGGGATGGAAATCTCAGTGGGGGATATGAATTGGATGTTCTTTGAGTACCATGAATCACGAATTATAGGAGGTACACAAAATGCATTTCCAGCTACCTTTTGCTCACTTCCAGAGCGTATTAGTACAGTAATGTGACTTGGCTGAACATATGCTGACATATAGCTTTTTGTGCATATCCTTTGAATGGCACTGAAACAGTGGAATCTGTCATTATGTGCAAATTCATACTGAGACTCACTGATTATCTTTCACTTTTTAGAGGATTAAAAGATGTCCCTGACTAATTCACTGCTGACTGAATCATTTCAGCATCCTCGCTTAATACACCTCTAACCACCCAACCCCTAAATTTATTTTTCAAGGTACTAGCATGTAGTTTTTTTAATTAAGAGTCACATGTCAAATACTGTGTAGAAAGAACTATGGAACACACTGACATCATGCATACCTTTGCACTTTAGTGTTAGATGCGTTTTACTTTATTTTATATTTTTACCTTTTTCTGTTTAACTCTAAGTGCTCTCTAAATTACTTTCAGGCCTTATGAAGTACACAGCTAAGCTAAGTAAACACTGGCTTCAATACATGGACAAAAGCACTGGTCCATCTACATATTGCAAACACACGAGCTGCTTGGCCATGGACACCTATGCCATGAAGCTGCACACCATTTTTGTGTTGATGTTACTGTCAGACTACTTTTGGAACTCTGTAGTTGCTGAGTCAGCAGTGCTGGTGACTTTTATGCACTACACACCTTAGCACCCGGAAGACCCTGCTCTCTAGATTTATAGGGTCTACCACTTCAAAGCTGAGGTACTGCAAGGTACTTCCTAAATGCATGAATTTAAAATTTTAGATTACTTATAGCTGATCACAGAATATTTAGGAGGGAAGAAACTTCACAAACTGACCTGTTGCAAAAGTGGCATATTGTTACAGAACCACACTCAAATTCAGTGAGCTCTTTCTTTGTCAAATGTTTGTATATGCAGGCTGCATGGCTAGGTGCTTGATTTTATACACCTGTGGCAATGGAACTGAGAAAACCTGAATTTAGTTTTACCAGCGTGACTTTCAAAGAAAAGTAAAATACATACACCAACAAAAACATCTTCTACTAAACCTATTTAACAAGATAAAATGGATCAGATTAAAACATACCATCTCTGCTGTCTGTCTGCACTCTACATGGACATATTCACCTGCTTGCACACCTCCTGAAGAATTGTCAAATATTGTTACTATTATATTTAAATAACAAATTTCCCACGTGTGGGACTAATAAAGGTTATCTTATCTTAAATAAATATCTACTATATTACCAAAAATGATTTGTTATTGGATTAAAATGATCGTGAAACATGATCAAGCATCTGAATCATCTGAAAATATTCATGAAAAATAAAGGTGGAGTATTGGCTAAACAGCTGCACCTGGTTAGCTTGCCTGTTTTTTAGACGTGGTCTGTGCTGCCATCCCCTCAGCTAGTCAAGATGGTTAGCAACAGCAAAATCATCTGTTGCGATGCTGAATCACTGAAGCTGGTTTAATTGCTAATGCTAGCTGTGTTTCAACACAAAGCAGGTCTAACTGATCTCAGTGCAGTCAACGCAGAACAGCGGCAGCTTCTGCTCTCCCATGCACATGCGCAAAAGACCAGAAGCAAACTGCTTGCATCTCAGCTTGCCCACTTCCACCCAGTGTTAGTAGAAGAGGGAAATGCCCTCAGAGACAGCGATGACTACACTTTGCTATGGGATGAAAAAAGCGCAGCTTTTTAGCGACAATAGCCAAATGCAGCCACACGATGCCAGTAAGGTAAAGGCTGGATGCACATATTCATTGGCAATCGACGAGCTTTACAACAGTACTGTCTGAAAAAGAGCTGAAAGTGGAGCCAATGTTTTAATTATTGTATAGTTTTAGATTTGACTAGTAAGAAGTCATAGTCTTGTCCTATACGCCAAAAACATCTGCCAGCTTCAGCCACACCTACTTCCGGGAGGTGTGGCCACACTCACACACTCACACCCTGTAGCTCCTAGCTGTTACAGAAGAATGGTGTTTAAAGAAGACACTCTGACAAACTGTGTGATCATATTAAGAGGTCTCCCATCACTAACATCTCTTATCACATCTCATCACTAACAACTGATATAGAATAATGAGACAGCCCATAGACGTGCTGCTTAAGAGGTATTTTAACTTTTCTTTCCAAGCGTTGTGAAAAATATTCCATTTGTACCTGGCACAGTGAAAATGTCCACGCTATAATCTGAACATTTATATTAAAAGGTGAAAGTGGAGTACAAGTGAAATCTCTTGTACTACAGCTGACAGGGTCGGCTTAAAAATGCATATTCAGCAACACGGAATCAGGCCCAAAAGAGCATATTAGCTCTAAACATGCAACAACCTTCAGGGAAAGACAGTAAATATTTAGTTGAAAAAGTGTTGTTATTGGATGAGTAAACGTCTTTAATCTAATTTGCATAGTCCCTTGGGAGCACTACTACAGTATGTGTTTTTCTGAACTCTTTTAAACAGTCACTCGTCATGAAAACCCACACTCCACATGCCCTGCAGCTGAGGCTGTCTGCCAATGGAAATTAAGTTAGTGATACATTAAATGCCAGTGGAAGTATAACTTGCATAGAAATTCATATCAATCTATATATATATATATTTTTTTTTAATTTATTTTATTTTATTTATTTATTTTTTTAGGGGGGGGGGGGGGGGTAATCAAAGGAGGTAAAGGACCAGAAAAGGCAGGACTGTGCTGTGTTCTTTTTACCTACTAACAATGTGTGCATTAATAACAACCCCTGGATTTCTTTTAAACTTGAATCTTTGACAAAAAAATATGTTAATTCTAGTATCTTTTAGATTCTTTTGCAAGTTAAGACCCTACATAAATACAGAGGAAAGAGAAAAAAAAAAGAAATCATGATGATCCCTCAAAGCAAGCGCTTTGGCGACAGTGGGAAAGAAAACCTCCCTTTTAACAGGAAGAAACTCCAGCAGAAACAGGCTCAGGGAGTTGCAGCCATCTGCCATGATGGGTCGGGTAGGAAAACAGGACAAAGACACGCTGTGAAAGACAGCCAGAGATTAATAATCTAATTAATGATTAAATGGAGTGCAGAGTGATGTATAAACACATAGTGAGTGAAGAAGAAACACTCAATGCATCATGGGAAGCCCCTAGCAACCTAGCCCTATTGCAGCACAACTAAGGGAGGATTCAGAGTCACCTGACACAGCCCTAATTATATGCTTTGTCAAAAAGGAAAGTTTTAAGAGACTGTGTCTGTCTCCTGAATCCAAATTGGAAGCTGGTTCCACAGAAAAGAGGCCTGGAAGATGAAGGCTCTGCCTCCCATTCTACTGAACTGAGTTTTTCTAACCATATTTCACAGTTTTAACTCTTAAATCACACAGCCATCACCCAAAATGCTAGAGTTTGTGTTGATATGTTGCGTGGCCTTTATTTTTAAAGGTTCGTAAAAAGGATGATTCATATAAGTATTTGATTTTAGTAAGGTAAAAGCTCATGAATTAAAAAAATGTTCAAATGAAAAATTAATACAGTGGAAAAAAACAAACAAACAATTATTTAGTACTTTTGATTCACTTCTTGAATTTCAATTCAGCCTCAGAAAGGTTTATGACATTGCTGAAGTCTGACTTGAAAGACTAGTGTTTTTTTGGAAAGATGCACCAGACTGAGCAAATACTACTGGTTCAGATTTATCTTCTTTGCTGAACTGCAGCATTAATCCTCAGAGATGAAAGAATTGTTCATGTAGAAAACACAAAATGCTATTTACACCATCTTACAGTCACAGCATTTTTTTAAATAAGGTTTCATGCTGTATAATTAGTCTTTATCAACAGTCCACATGTTAATATACATAATTGTATATTAACATGCAGTTGATATTCTTCATTGTGACTCTCAAATCAAATGGCTGCTAATTTTATTCCTTTTATCCTCAGACCTCTTAGAAAATGCATACTTATATTTTTCCACTTGAATCAGTATGGTTATTTTAAGCATGCAATTACATCTGCAATGCAAAACAACAATGAATGCGGTGGTGCTGAGCCTAGTCTGCTGTGGTCCTGGTGAAATATTACACGTTGAATGTTTTTCATTTAACAGCGTCTCTTTGTTATAGCGTTGTTGTGTTTCACAGCTGGGTATCATTGATTTGCATGGCGAGAGTAGAAAATGAAGTCACCTAATTCTCATGTTATCAACATTTCTCGGTCATTCAATCAAGCCTTATCGTAGTGCGCTGCTGGTCGCATAATGACAGTAATAAATTTACAAACAAACACCTCCCTCACGTTTTAGGTTTCAAGAGTTTCACACAAATGTGTGCTTATGATAGCATGCTGTTTGTCAGAGAAAATGAATCTGTTGCTACCGTTACTACATTTAAGCCATGCCATGAGCCTGAGACGGTGGTCATATTTTTGTAACTGAAGTGATTACCTGTGATTTACAAATAGATTTAACATTTGTTTCCTTTTGTGATTGTCTGTTCATCTGTTATCTTAAAATCTGATGACAGATTATGAACTTATATACTACTAAATACGTCCTAACACTGAAGTGTGGCTGTTTGGACCATCACAGGGCAATATCACTGAGGAATCAAAAATATTTGGAAAGTTTAGCTAAGTTTTATGAGTCATATATTAACTCTGTGAGCTTCTGGGTATGACTTTGCAAAGTTCTGGCTAATTCCTGCCGGGCTGGGAGACTAGTTTTCACAAACTACTACAGTATGCCAACCCACTTTTTCTACTTACCCTTTGCAGTATCCTGCAGTAAAGTAGCACATTAAGCTTAACTATTTATAGTGTTTTGCCCCTTTTCTACCTGTTTTTAAGTTCCTACTTTGATGTCTTATTGATTATCCTTCTTTGCCACCCAACCTCTGCCACTTCCAACCTTTGGCCTCATAATGCAAAACCTATCAACTCTCCTCTGTTATTCCACTGATCACCTTTACTCCACTGATTCTTCCTGAATTGCCTCATTACCACAATTTTTGCATCACAATTAGAACCACAGTACCTTTGCATACAATAAACCGATTAACTGTGCTTTGGTATCTTGTGTTCTGTTAAAATATCATTCTGAGTCAGTTTATTATTCATTATGTGTTTACAGCACCCTCTGTGGTTGCTCCAAGTAATGCACTTTAGAAACGGCTTTATTTTGAAAAAACGTTATTGAACAGGAAGTCGGCTCAGTCAAGCAAAGCAAGTGAGCAAAAAGAAGGGAAACATATCGGCCTTAGTGATGGGATTTCCGGCTCTTTTTAGAGAACCGGCTCTTTCGGCTCCGAACCGGCTCTTCAGGTTGTTTTGTTGCTTTCATTAATTTATTATTAACAATAATATACAATTATGCACAAAAGGAATTACTAATGTAAAAAAAAGTGGTTTTATTTATATATGTTTATATATAAATATATGTGGTGGCCCCTAGAGACAAAACACGTACAAACTCCAAAACACATTTCTAGCATTAATTGAACTTCCAAAACAGAGCTACTAGATCACTTAAATTACACAATTGAAAGCATATGTGTATGGTTTGTGTATTTATACACAAGCACTCCTATATTTTAAAAATGTTAATTTACCTGTTACTACCACACACCAAATCCGGTCGTTGGTACTTGCTGGCTTGTGTAGCCACTAGGAAACAAAAGCTCAACACTGCGCCCAGCATCCTGGAGCACTGCTGTTGTCTTTTGTACATGCTTCTGAGTTTTTATTTGCTTCTGAGTTTGTACATGTTTTGGAGTTTGTACGTGCTTTGTCTCTAGGGGCCACCGTAAATATACTTTTATTTATTCACTCCACATAAAATGTAATAAATAAATCATATAATACAAAAACCAACTATTCACATTTCAACTTTTAACTATTTCAATTTTTAGCTTTTCTTTTTAAACAAATTTAAAGTGAAACAACACAAAACACTGCAAACCACAACTTAATATTCAATTAAAATATGAAAACAAAAAGAAGATGCACATTCTCTGTCATATGGACCTGCATGAATAAACTTTCTGAATCCTTTATCATCTGCAACTGAAAATAGTTGTGGATGATTACTATACCTTTCTAATGTGACGTTGTTGTCCCTGGTCCTCTTTCTCTTTCACAACCACTAGCACTTTATATAGCCTCTGTAGAAATTATCCACATATTTCACTTATCTTAACTGCAGTACTGTATAATTCTTTATGAACAAACATTCTGTACAATATGATAATTTTAATTCTACAACTGTTTATAACTTGCATAGTTCATATTTCTGTATAGTTTTCATATTTATATCCTGTTCATAGCCTGTACATCACTACAGCCTGTACATACTTTTAGTTATAGCATATTCATAACATACCTTCATAGCGTGTACATTGTAACATACCCATAATAGACCCATATTTTGTACCCTCATATAACAGACTCATTTCTGTAATATATTTATATATCTATATTATTGCTAATATATATTTTGTAATATATCTATATCATAGCTAAAGCACTTCTGGATGGATGCAAACTGCATTTTGTTGCCTGTACTTGTGACATGTGCAATGACAATAAAGTTGAATTCTATTCTATTCTAATTATTATTTGCAGATGAGCTTTAAAACATGAACCACTCAATAGTCTAGAAATTCTCCACAGCTGTGTCTCATGACAATGAGGTAAGCGAGTGCTACGTTTGTGGCAACTGCTGTGTGCAGATCAACAATGGATCATATAACCAGTGCGGCAGAGAGTATGACCGTGCAGCGTTAAGTTGAGTTGTAATAACTTGTTACTGCCATATTATTGCCTTTTGGTTTCTACATTATTGTCTCACTGTCATAACACCAAACTGTATTACATGTGCTATATTTCTACATCTTTCTACATTTTAGGAAGCACTGACTGCTCCTCACATTTCATAAATCAGCAGGGGGCTCTGTGAAAACTATTAAAATAGATGTGATCTGACCTGTTCAGGTTCAGCTATTTTTATTAGATTTTTTTTATTTAAATTTTTTTTTGATTAAATCTTTAATTCAACTACAGGAAGATTTCATTCAAATTAAATCTTCCTGTAGCTATCCCTGTTTTAATTTAAAAAATGTCCATTCAAATGTTTTCCAGTTGCCTCCAGAGCAACTGAGACCAAGACTTTCAGTTCACCCACAGCAACAGAAAAGAGGATGTTTAGGTTTATTAGATTAGATTCACAAGATTTGTTTTTAACTCAAGTGTCGTTGCTAGATGTGACTTTATTTTTCAACTACATCAGTGGTGGTGATGAGTCAACACGCAGTTCATTGTGCTTTATTGATTGTATTATTGTTTGCAGCTGCTGGGAGTGATGCAGACGGGAGGTTAGGTTTGAGGGTGGTTTCAGGCTGAAGGCAGTTTTATATGTTCCACTGTTTACAGTGACTGCACACTTTAAAGCTATGGGTTTAACAGCCAGTTAATGTCACCTTATTAGCTTATTGTTATTATAGTTATTATTAGTAGTAGTATAAGGCAGGAGTTTCTCTCGGTCTGTATTTTTGGTAGATCTACTCATCAATCACAAAGGACTTTTTTAGCTGGTTTCTGTGCAGGTTCAAATTGTAATTAGAGCCATCCATCCCTTTGCCAGACTGCAATGTTCACTACTACTTGCATTTCTGTCAGGAATCTGTTTTTGTTTGTTTGTTTTTTCTTACTGTGCTACTAACTTGATAAAATGTTTATGTTTTTGTTTTCCTTCTTATTCTCTCCTTGCTTTCTCTAAAAAGAGAAAAAGAAAGAGAAGACCAGGAATCAAATCAACGTGAAGCCCTGGAGTATAGTCAAGAGTCACCACATGCTCATTTAAAAAAGAAAAAAAAAACAACAACATCTATGGATGATGTAGAGATGAGTGTGTTTTCTCACTTGTAATAAGCTTGTGGACAGAAACATGCTCCAAAACATGTTCGGTTTTCAACAGTAAGTGGTGAAATGCTGTTTAATATTTACCAGATTTGAATAATACAACAACATTGCAGAGCAAAATTGTCAACATCAACCACTGCGTATGAAGTACTCCATCTCCAAGATAAATCCTCCACATCTGAACCCTGTTTGTGAAAGTGAGCAAATGAGAACATCCGCATACAACCAAACAACATGAAGAATTCAACTGTACCGGTTTCATTTCTTCCTTTAAAAAAAAAATTCAGAGAGCAGTGCAGTTGTTGACGCGTCTGTCAAAACAACATCTTCAAGCACGCTGCGATTTTACTTATCTATTTTAAGCACAAGTCAGCATCCAACATTGCATTAACATGGAGATGTGGCATGCATTACCACTTAATTGCCACTTACATTCTGGGGGTCAGTCATCATGCAATCCTTACGTGCATCCTAAAATTGATAACACCCACAGACTTTTATTTTGACCTGATTTGAATGTTATCAGCACACAGAATGACTATTATCAGTTGTTATCAGTCCTATACTTATCACTATTAGGTGTGCTCCTCTATCTTCTAGCCAGCTCAGCGGGCTGTTATCATCCATTGTAATCTGTACAAAACAGAGTACCACAGATTATAGGAATTTCTAACACTCAGTGGTAAATGTCATAGCAAACTCTCAAATACAGCTTTGTAATGAGTGCTTTACATTGTAAATGGGGTAATTTTACTATAAATGTATGCTTTTCCTTTACCTAACCAGTACCTTTAGTGTCTTGTGCTTAACAAGCCTGTTCCTTTAAACATTAGTTGAAAAATTAACCCCAGATACTTGAACAGTCAAGCTGAATTTTAATGAAATTGTGAATGAAGGATAGTTGAATATTTCCCTTTTCTTAGAATTGAGCAGCTATGTCAAAATATGAATTCTTACATTAAAAAGAAGACTTCAAACCTATAACGCGGTTATACAGAATCAATAAAATGGCAACATTGTAGAAGAGGAAAATTGCTCCAAACTTAAAATATAAAACTAAAGAAAAAAGAAACCAAAACAAATCATCCAACAGCATCCAAAACTGGGTGGAAAAAAAGCAAATAAATCTGATAAAGGGTGATGAAGAAAAAACAATATCTTGGCAACCAATTAAGAGACACTACAAAGACAATGAAGGCGCTGCGATAAAAACAACAGAATACATCAAATTACAGTACTTCTTCCCTTGTCATGACAGCGAGTTGTTTTATCCAGTCTGTGAAGACAATCATGTTTATGGAAAAAAATAAATTCAACAGAATGTTTTATATGTGCAGGCTGTACGTGACTGCTGATTGATGTCATAGTTATGGAAATCAGATGAGAATGACAAAATTCACGGCTGCATGATGACCTTGTCTGGCCATTCTTGATAGAAAACTGAAAGCAAAGAGTGATTCGAAGAAGACAAAAAAGGGAATGCAGCGGACCAAATTGAACGTCCGACTACTCATCATAACTTTTTTCTTTTTTCTTTCTGAAACCATTTGAATTTGGATGAAGGGGTACTTTCATAGTTCTTTAAAACCATGGTCCATTGGCATGAAACCAACCAGCTGGAAATGGTTTTCACTTTGGCAGGAAGACATAATTAATGAAGCCCATCTAATGACTATTAGCTAAGTGTGGCCCTGAGCAGAGGGGCAAAATGATGATTTTAATGAAAACCATCAAATTGAACCATTCATTGGATAATTATCTGTAAATTTGTTTAAAGGATTTCATTGAGTAGTAGTTAAACCAGATATTGGCTAACTTGAGTCAGCAGGACCATGACACTTGAGAGCCGTGGACTTCTGAGACCCCAGAGCTTTCCCAATCGATTTCAGGAGGCAAAGTACAAATATAGGTGATTTTAAACAAAGGTACATTTTGTTTTTGTTCTTTTTGCTACCTTGGCATTCACAGGGTACTGATGACACCCCTCCTTTATTTGAGCTGACATTAATAATTATCTTTTGTCTATTGTGAGTGTTTCAACTGTATAGATGTGCCTTGCTGATGTACTCCAGAAGTAAGATTGGGATTATTTGTAATAGAGAGTGGAGGTGGAATAAGAGCTGCAGAATCAACATTTGTAGCATAAGGTGAAGCCAAAACCTGAACTCATTCAGTGTTGCTGGAGCTTTAACTTTATTGTTTGTTATACAAAACTATGTATGCCTCTCTCTGTGTGTATTTTTTAGCACAGAGAAGTACTATATGTGGTAATATTTAAGTGGTTCACTTTTGCCAAGAAGCGTCTGTCAGTCACATTATATCTACTCTGTGTAACTCTACTGCCAAAATCTTTCTCTAGCTTGTTTTCAGTCATGCTCACAATGTGCCTCCAGGGATGTCAATGCCAGTCATTCAGCGCGTCCACCACTGTGGGTTAGACAGAAATGTATCTACAGTGACTGGATAAATCGCTATCATATGTTTTAGTGACATAGCTCCTAGACATCAAATCTTAATGACGTTAATGATTCCCCGATTTTTCCTTTAGCGCCATGGGGTTGATATGTGTGGTTTTTAAATAAAACATTTTCTTTGATGTTGATGTGAATGTTTCCCACGGGATGATTTGTCTTAGCTGATCTCTTAATTTTTCATTTTCCGCCTGGGCAGCAATGTGGGTGGCATAGTGGTTAGCACTGGTGTCTCACAGCAAGAAGGTTCCTGATTTGAACCCCAGTTGGGACCCATTTGTGTGGAGTTTGCATGTTCTCCCTGTGCCAACGTGGATTTTCTCTGGCACACAAGCTAAAGACATGGATGTTAAGTTAGCTTAAGATTCTGAATTGGCCATGGATGTGAGGGATATATAGAAGCTGGTTTAATTGTGCAGAATAAAGCACTGTATGAATCTATGGATATAATGTGACTTCTAGGCCAAAGCCCTTTGAATAGTTGGTAGACTAGAAAAGCTTAATATAAAATTATATCTGGTTCAACTGTAAGTTACTCATAGTTTCTTTTTCATGCAGCTTGTGCTACTGAAATGACATATTTATCCGCATTAGCAGTGGTTTGTTTTCAGTGGTTTACAATGTGATGGGACAGCTAACATTTTATTGACTATAATATGTAAACACAACATATTTTATGATTGGTATTATTTTAAAACAAGCACTATAAACATTTCCTTTCATATAGCTAACCAAAGATGAAATGTGCTGTATTTTTTTAAAGTGTTTCTACCCTTTGTAATAGGAATATTTTTAAAAGGTGCTAAACTCATGTATACGTAATCCAATGTATGTACTTTTTCTAAAGTAAGTCCAGTCTAGTGCAATGGAATGGAAATTAGAAATAAGGTGAGAAACATTTGAATGTAATTTACCATTCACAACTTTTAAAAAAAAGATTTATTCTGTACAAAATGTTATTTGGTCTCTATTATTACTGGTATCTAATTATTTGTGCTATAAATAGTCATGGCTATGGCTAATGGTCTTGTGTGAACTGATGAGGTTTTTTTAACCTCATGTTTGAAGTCCAATTATTTTGAGCTAAGAAATTAAAGCTTATCCCTGATCCATTTTTCCCTCAGTTTTTCTTCTGTGCACAACTTCGTACATATTAGGCGCGATATGGCAGCCTCGCCTCTGTCAGTCTGCTCCAGGGCAGCTGTGGCTACAACTGCAGCTGCCTCCACCAGTGTGTGAATGAATAGTGGTATTGTAAAGCGCTTTGAGGCCCCGAAAAGAGCTATATAAATGCAATCCATTGTTATTATATTATTATTAGAGATGGACCGATCCGATATTACGTATCGGTATCGGTCCGATACTGACCCAAATTACTGGATCGGATATCGGTGAGAAATAAAAAATGTAATCCGATCCATTAAATATCAAAAAAGCACCTCGCAAAACTTGCTACATGGCGTAACTCGGCTCATAACCGTAGCACATCGCAGCAGTATGCATCACGTGATAGAGCCGCTGTGTGTATTTGTAGCCTCGCTAGCAAACCAGCATTTCATCTCCGAGGAAGTTTTCCCAGAGAGAAGTAAAGCAAGTGTGTAAGTTCATCTCTGAATGTCTGTAAAGCGTTCCCACGTTAAGCTTAACAACCAATATATGGAGGGACTGCCTCTTCTCTCTCTCTCTCCTGCTGCTACTTCAATCGTGAAACTGATCAATGATCAGCTGATCGGCTTTTCTGTCGTGAGTCCGTCTCTCTTCTTAGTTTTTGGCCCACTTCTCACCAGAAAGAGGAAACCAGCGGCTGAACAACAGCAGCACTATTAAGCTTGATAAGCTGTTGTTAGAATTTATTTAATATTACTTTCTACAGCAGGATGTTTTCTACGTAGCTGATGGCTGTCAGGGGCGGATCTAGCAAAATTTAGCCAGGGGGGCCGATAGGGCATGAACAGGGAAAAGGGGGCACAAAGACATACTTTTCTTTCTTATTCTCATTTAAAATGTCGAGCTTTTAATAAATAATTATCTGACTCTTACACCAAAAGTTTGAATCTGATGTAAAATATATAGAAGTCCATTACTGTATATAGTAACTGTTAAGTCTAATATACCTTAGTAAGCTATAGTACTTTTTCCTTTGGGAAGATACCATCTGTGCAGTCTGCAATTCTGTTGAAGAAAGATGTTGAATCTATTTAATTATTCTTGAAAAATAATTTATTTTTGTGCATTTTCCCCCTGCATCAAATTAAATTTGATTACATCGATTAAGCATCATGAGGTGGAGGGTGGGGGGTGGTTCCCTATTTTTTTTTTTTTGCTGGGAGTTTGCAACCCTATTAGTTAGGTTGCTTAATATTTCTGCTAAGTACTCTTTAAAATACCAGAATAGGGAGGATGGAGCAGGTTTAAGTTTATTAGATTGATCAGTGTTGCTGATCTATGAAATATTTTGTTGTATTTTTTTACATACAGGTATAACAGAATAGCTTTAGTGTTGTTATTTATTTAAACTTGAGTATAAACTTATACAAAATGCAGCAAGATATTAAAAAAACGTTTTATTGATTAAAAAACACACTATATCGGATTCATATCGGTATTGGCAGATATTCAAATTTATGATATCGGTATCGGACATAAAAAAGTGGTATCGTGCCATCTCTAATTATTATTATATTATTATTATATGCATATGAAGTGCTGCTGACTAAGATTTACATAAGAGAACCTTGTGTACACATGGCTTCATAAATCTGCACTTTAAAGCTTCAACATTAGAACTTCAGCCACTGCCATATTTAGAATGTGCAGTAATAAACGAATAGTAGCAAACTTGATTAGCAGGCAGCACTGATAAAGCACTGAGAGCCAAGAGTTTATATACCAAACAGCGATCCATGGTATTTGTCAGATAAATCCATGTTGCTGCAAAATGCTCCACAAGGCACAAACACTGTCAAGAAGTCCAGTACAGTGACTCCCAGGTATCGGCTACTGCTGCCATTAACTTTAAGCTAGTTACTGAACTGCAGTGCTGTTTTATAGTAAATGGTATAGTAGTTTCAAGTTTCCTTCGTTGTACTTGATGCCCAGAATTGCTATGTGCAAGAAATGCTCTGGATTTGTAGATGCGATGGACATCTCCTTTCATTGTGTGAAAATGAAACATGGTAGAAACTACATCTAAAAAAATCACTTTGCTTTTCTTGTTTGTCAAGAAGCAGGCGTAGATTTATGAGGTACAATCACATCTGCAACAATTAGGACAGGGCTCGTGGAAGCTCGCTGTCACGTGAATGGATGAAAGCTGGAGAGGGTTTGAAGTTAAGACACAGGAAGAGATAGAGGTGTCCGGGTCGGAGGGAGGTTGGCGGCTGGTGTTGAAGAGGAGGTCTCTTAGGGTGGAGAGAGAGCACATGGATACGATATAGTAGGCAGTGTGCAAATTAGTTTGGGGGCTTCAGTGGTACAAGTCAAGTGCTGAGTTCTTTGTTTTTCAGTTGCTCACATAGCCTGTAGGAAAACAGGGTGACTAGTCAAAATTTGCAGCTTGTGCCAAGCCCCCCTGTCCTACTTGTTTGTCCCAGATCTGCTGATGCAGTTCTCTCCCTTTCTACATTTTTTTTCTCTACAGCTGTGGGCATTCATTATTCAAACCATTCCTTTTGAATTCTCCCTCTTTCGTGCTTTGCATGAGGATTAGCAATGCAGCACTTGTTATTTTTTTCAAAGTAATACCCAAATATATTAGTAACGTAAAATGGGATAATCAAGGTAGAATTTGTTTTTCTTTCCATTTGGCAGGACAGTATACCAGTTCGGTGCTTCTTACAAGGCTTATACTTACTCATAACAGCTCAGTATGTTCAGGGCTGAGTGGATCTTGGCCTGTCTAAGGATGTAAGAGCCACTCCCTAAGGGAAAAGATATTCAAAGCCAGTTGCATCCATACTGCACTACATGGGGTCGTTTTCCAACTGTGTTTTTTTTTTTTACTCTTGCACAAAATGTTTGCGTTTCAATTTCAGTGTCATGTAAAAATATTTTTAATTATGTGCCAAGCCAGTATGAACAATGTAGGCTTACTCGTTAATCTCATGGAAAATCAGTGAGTGCCCTCCTACCTCACCCCCTCAAAATCAACTTGTGTGTGTTAAATAACTTTAGCATGTAATGAATCCATAGAAATTGGTTCATACTATGACAACTCTCAAGTTACAGATCTTTGGAATACATAGTTGTGAGCTGAAATGTGACATGGCTTCATTAGATTAGTTAAAATTAATGAACACAGAAGTGAGTTCATTCTGGGTGTTTCATGGGGGAACCTTTTCTCTGATTTATATGAAAAGACCCTACTGTGTTATACTCTTGATTTCAGATGGCTCAGTAAAACAGAAAACAAATTCACACAATCAAAGAAAGAAATATAAGAAGGCAATGCCGTATCAAAACTTTTTCTTCTTTACTTTTGTTACTTTTGTTACAAGTTTCTTCTGTCCAAAGAATGTTGTTACAGAGTTTTTTCTGGCTGTGTTGGTTTTTCCTTTCTTTCATTTTTCCTTTCCTTTTTTTGTTGGCAGAGTCTGATCTGGGCTCTCTGTTCTCAAGGCTTATGAATCATTTGCACCTTATGTGAACCTCAGTTTTATACTCGCTATTCCTACTTCCTGAAGTGTTCTTCACTTGTCTGGACGTTGCAAAAAGGTTTTCTGTGATTGTTCGCCACTGTTTTTTGTGACTTTTTATGTTGCTGAGCTCACAAGGCTTTTTCTTTGGTCTCAGAATATCCCAAACTGTTGTTTTGGCCTCTGCTAAGAATTTATCTCTCTCTGTGATGGATTTCTTTTGATTTTGCAGCCCATGTATATATTTATTTATATGTTTATTTGATCTGACAGCTCTTTTGACGACATATTGTGGGTTCACAGAAACGGCTTCAAAATGGAAATGCTATGCTTGGAATAAACTTTAGACCTTTCACCTTCCTAGAAGTGGCTCGTGTCTACCCATGGAATAGCTTTGGAATGAATTGTCCAACCAAACGCGAGGCCCTGAAAACAAGGAGTCGTTTTAATTGGATTATGATGCACTGTATCCACAATTCAGGGTCATTGTATTGACCTACATCCAAGTACTTTTACACCACTTGCTGCATTCACCCATTCACACATAGACTCGTAGATGCTTTCTTCCATGTTTAAGATGCTTTTTATCAGTCACAGAGCAATTTGGGGGTCAGCATCTTGCTCCTAGATGCTTTGACTTGACGAGCAATTCTATTCTTCAAACTATAGAGATTGAAAATGTGACGTCATTCAGGGGTAAAACCGCAAAGAGTTCTGGGAACTCGTGGCAAGAGGTACTAGCGCACGCAGGCTTTTAATTGAAATCAGTTACACAGCGATAAAAAGAAACACAAAAAATGGCAAGAAGCTGTTGTATTATTAACTGCAATAGCCGGTCGCATGACAGCCACGGGAAGCCGACGGGTAAAGAGATCGGTTGTTATCGGATTACGTCTTTGAAGAGAAATTGTTCGAGCCATGTTTCCGAAGTAACAAACAGGCGACGGATGGCCTGGATTGCAGCCATTCAAAGACCAAATATAACGTCCCAGAACACTCCAGCTCACAGGCTAGTTTGCTCCAAGCATTTCCACAAAGGTCAGTCTTCTGTTGTAGTTAATACGTCATTTTTCATAACATAATTGGTGATATAGGTTACAAGCAAGTCTGGCACTGAACAGAAATTGTGGCGCTATGCTCCTTTGTTTATTGTGCATAAATAGTGAATTGTCCTGACACAATATTGCGTTTCGCTTCTGTTATTACCATGGTACATTGACAAAAACATATACTTTTATTCACAGGATAAAACTGTTTTTTGTATCACTAATTGCCCAGTACGATTACAGCATACAATATTATTGTCACTGCTACATTTCTGTGATGCGAACCAAAAATTATTTCCACTGCTAATTAATTACCGCTGAGCTCAAAGGTCCTATTAATAAACGGTTAACGAATGTGTATTTATGAAGACGATTTGTGAGACTGGTGAACTTATGCTACGTACGATGGTCTTTCGTTCTACACGGTGCATTTCATGGTCCTGTACCCATCCGTCGGTAAACTGTACCTGGGCTTGTTGCAGTGACCTGACATTACTAAACTTCATGAGTGTATGCACTCACTCCAAGAACCGTATAGTTATAAATATGAGCGTGGTGAAAGTTGGGCAGCACGCTAACGTATTTTGTCCACTCTGTGTGCTCGTAAGGGTCTAAACCTTTCACTCCTTTGATTTTTTTCCTCGTATCTTTTCTTTGACTTTTCATCAAGTCTGTCTTTGTACGGTCCGGCATTGTTCTCCTTCGTTTTGTACATAACTTTTTTGGGGGGCAAAGAAAAAGCAAGAATTTATTGGAACCGGAGAATGAACGTTTTGCGGTGCTACAACTTCCATTTGATGCGGTACTTGGATTGTTTTGCCACGAGTTCCCGGCATGCAATGCGCGAAAGTCACGTGGTCTGTCAATCTCTATAGCCACCACAGATGGTGTGTTTTCAAACAGCTCAGTAAATAAGGAAAACACTTCACACCGTCAAAGTACAAGGGTAAGAAGGCAAAATAGATGATAAATGGGGAAGAAAAGGCAGTACACTGTTTATATTGCACAGTCTTGCTACATTGTCTGATTGTTAGGTCGAGACAACACATCCACACTCGTGCCCTTGACAGTATATTCTCTTCCTACTCACGTGGATCCATCAGTGATACCAGACTGAACATCTAACATAATGCCAAAAGGGCTTTCTGAAGTGATTCTCAGAAGTTCATTAAAAATCTTATCTGAAGACGTTTTAAGTGATGTGATTAGGCTTCTGGAGGACCCCAGAGTTTCTGTGAAGCATCCCACTGGTTGATAGCTCATCCTCTTTATAATTAATTTCTCTCCCGTGACACACAGCATCCAATACTGTTCAGGCATTCTAAGACGCATTATGCAATAATTACACTGAGATTTACACTCTGTGTGGATGAATTATTAAAATGGTAAATAGTCAATATTTTCAGACTTGGCAAAATAGACTCATTCCTTCTATTTACACAACAACTTCTCGAGGTAATTTGGGTATTTTTTATGCATTTAAATTGTTGCTTTATTGTCAGCTTTTAAGTTATTTTAAAGTTACTATTCATTATTTTTTTTCTTCCAGCTTTAAAATCTCTTTATTGGTGCAAACACTATTACTGGACTGAATTCATTACCCTAAGGTTGGATCATGGTTAATTTAAATTGTCCTTAAAACTTGCAAGACTGGCTATACCAATCTTTGTAATTTCCTACAGACCAATTGCATTCTCTGAAAAGCCTATCACATTCTCTGAAAAGCCTATCACGTACCACAACAACTTTGTGGCGCGCAGTAAATTATTTCCGACTGTCACTGAGCTATTTCAGCATTTTCTAGTTGCCCCTGCTAAGCAAAGCACAGCGCTCCTCGGTGCCCTCTCTCACTTTTATGTTGACTAAACTGCACAGTTACTTCTTGTTCTTTCAAAGCCCATTTCTTGCTCACTTTCCCAAGGCTATCCATATCACCTAAAAGTCATCCTGCAGTATGCACCTACTGGCATGATCAACAGCGAGAGTGCCACAAGGGAAATGTAAACAGCAAGAAAACCCTTTGGCTATGTGGTTTCCTGTTCACTGGCAAGTCAATTAAGCAGCAAATGACCCCTAGAATCTACTGTAATAAGCCAAGCGATACAAAATTGCCTTTAATATATCATAATGATGACAGTAATTGGATTAGACGGTTGATTGCATTTTCTCCAGCTGTAAAAATACTTCAGTAACAAAACAATAAAAATAAAAGTGCTGCCAATAAAAGTGAGCTATAAAATTCAGTCTTTTAGTTCAGTGGTTCAGGGGAACTAAGAAGCACACGGACAAGCTACACTTCATTTTTATTTTTTATTTTTGTTAACAAAACACTTTTTTCCCCTTTAAACCCAAAATCAACATAATTATTGTTTACTTAATGTTACAAACTGAAAATTACAGTGGAGTGAGCCATGCTAAGCAAACACAGATTACAGCAACACTACCACACCTTTGAGGGGAGTCTTACCAGTCATTATCGCTACAATGCTGAAGTGGCTTTGTATAGGGTACAGGTGCACAGAAGTACAAGTAGGTGTGCGGGAAAAAAATCACCTAAAAGGTACAAGAGCTTTGATATTCACAGCATGAGCCACACGTAGTTCATGCTGTGTGTGGCAGCTGGCTCATTAGTGTTATCTGTTATCTTGTTGTTATTTGGTTTAGATGTCTCGCACACTTGAAGGTGTTGACTGTTAGAGTGAATTTTATATATAAAACCTTCCATAAAGCATTTACCCTTTGGTTATTTCTACAACCCACACATTTGATTTCAGCAATCTTTGCAGTTGTGTGAGACACAAATCAGGTGAATGCTTTTTAATCGAGCCACAAAGTCTGTGGAGGAGATTTGGGTGCATCGATAGGGGAGGACTTTTTATTTAAAATCACTATGAACTAATTATGGTCCAGCAGCAGCCCAGATATTAGTAGGGCCTTCAGTGAGTAAGTGTTTGAACTCTTGATTTTGTGAATGCATTTAACATGTTCTTGATTGTGTTCTTGCATTGAACCTAAAGCAAGGTTTGATAAGGCAGCATTTTCTTGGTAAAACAGTTCAAAGATAGATCTAAACTTCTGCAAATTCAACAAAGGGGTGTGATAAGAAAATCCTACCAAAGGGGATCTGGTCTGCCATTCTGCCTGCTGAACAAGCTCTGGTGAAGAATCATCATCGCTCACAGGCCACATTTGTTTTCAACTTAGAAAGAGAAGAAGTAAGCAAATTAGCATCGTCTTGGCTAATATATCCAAGAACAGATAGTTGCAGTTCCAGCACCAGGATCCCAAACTGGTGAGAAAAGATCTGATTGAAATCGGAAATGGTAGTCATGCATGCTGCGTGGTCTTGATGATCACATTTGTCAAAGGCTCCACCATTGATTTTGGGAGATAATTATCTTGAGTATGTGACCAAGGTCATTCCACTGGTTTATTGCAAGTGAGACAATCGTCTGCTGAAAACTGGCTGCTCCATTACCATTTCATGAGCTGATAATGACTGAATGATATTATCTTCACTACCAAACCATTTTCTATCCCACCAAGATCTGTTTGATTAATTAATCATTCAGATTTCATTTCCATTGTGTACATTTATAGTTCTGTGATGAGGATTTGATAAATATTTATACCCTTATTTCATGATTTTGTATCAAGTGCCCAATTAAACATTTTAATGTATCTTAATTTGAAAATATCAAATTCCACTAAAGAGCTAACAGGAAAGTACACAGAGCAAATTTAAGATAAGAAAAACCCCACTTTGTATTTAGTTAATTTTTTAAAATCATAATTCTTTGTCTTGATACTGTTGATATTTTTGTGCTACTGATTATGTGCAGGTGCCATGTTTTCACAAATGACCTGCAAACAAAGGTTTAAGAGAGTTGCAGGTTTAGAAAACTCACAACCCATCATATAATTTTCAAGTCTACCACTATTTGCAGACATTTTGTATTATATAAGAAAATATGAGGACACATCAAGAAATTTCACATCAAAGCTGGCTGAAAATCAGGCACCTCATTGTTATGTTTTAGGAATTTGGATACACTCTTTTGATGTACCTTTCAAAGCCACTCACAAGCACATTGTCTGTCATCTGCTTGTGTTCTCCAAGGGCTTACAAAAGGTGGAAAATAGATCTAATTTAATGCACAAGTCAGAGCAAACAGTCTGTCCCAGTAAATCAGTGTTTCACATCAGACAGAAACCCAGATTCATTTCAGTGTTCTTAAAAATAGTGGGCATTGGGTTGCTGATGGGTCTAATCTGAATGATCATATTTGAATTGTGCATGTAAAGAGTGTTTAAGTTTAAAGTATATTTACATAACACCACAAATATAGTGTATATATATCTTAGGGGTGCAACGATACACAAAATTCATGGTTTGGTTCGGTTCGATACTTTGGTGTCACGGTTTGATATTTTTTCGATACAAAAAAATGTTCATGCATTTTTAATTTATCATTTATTAAAATTATAAATATATATTTTAACTCAAAAGTACAGTTTTTAAATGTAATGTTGCTGAAACAACAAAATAATAAAAAATAAATAAATCTATCTGATTGAGAAATCACTAATCTTTGGAAAAGAGAGTTTATTACAGAGAAATGTCTCTTTCCAAAGAAATGGCTCTTTCCAAAATAAAAGCTATACTATACGCTTCTTCTGGGCTATATTCTCAGCAGCATATTAAACATATCAGGTCCCCATAAGGAGAATCATGTGCTAACGGCTGTCTAAATGACTCGGGTAAAGTTTGTAGCATGCGTGCTTGTTGTTTTTGTCTGCTTCCACTTGTCTTTGCACTAGGATGATGTCGGCGTAAATGTGCAGTCATATTCGTTGTGTTCCCACTAGTGCTGTCAGCGTTAATCTCGTTGAAATGACATTAACGCCATAACACGGCAAATCTCCGTTAACGAGTTACTGCGGATTGCCCCGTGCGTGGGGCTGGACGGCGTCAACACGTTAATGAGCTAACTGTGCTAACGCACTAGTTCCCACAAATTGAGCATTGCGTGGCACATCTAACATACTGTTTTACTTTTGTCCATGACGTGCTTACCTTCAGGGTCATACGTCACATGAAGACCAAAATAGTTCCAAACGCCAGATCTGAATGAGGGTGGGGAGGTTCAATTTGCCATGTTGCAAGGAGAGCTTAACTTCTGTCTTGCTAGCTTGTGCTTAGTGGATCTGCACTCGACAGTACAGCCTAGGCGGAGTAATCGAACGCAGATCCACTGAGCGCTCAACACAGACAGCATCGTCAGAAGAAAAGTTGATAAAATAAATAAAATATTTTGTATTGTTTCGATACATATGCGTACCGAACCGAAAGCACTGTATCGAACGGTTCAATATCAATACGAGTATTGTTGCACCCCTAATATATATATATATATATATATATATATATATATATACACACACATATTTATGTTGTTTTTATGTTAAAATGTATTATTGGAGTGAACTTTGACAACAAAGCAAAACAATCTATTGTCACAAAAATTGCACCATATTACAATTTATTATTTTTATAAAAATCTGTTATAAATCTTTCTACATTTCTGAATACTAGTTATCAAGAGTAGCAGCTAATTGCAGCAGCCACCTAGCTTCCATGACATTTGATTTTGGAAACATCTTGCACAGCTTTCATATCTTTGGATTTACATCAAGTTTACATACCAATTTTCCATTCAGAAGCTATGTCACATATTTTCCAGCAATATATGCTCTGCTCAGTACAGTGTTTGGCAACCACAGAGTAGAGTACTTTTGGCAGTTACAGTCACAAGCAGCACTTGGTAAAAGATTTATTTCAAAGTATTAGTGCGAATTCACAACACAACTCACACACTTTCATGAGTAAATCATATATAAATCATATAAGGCTTACATGATTTACTCATGAAAGTGGCCACTTTCCCATTACTTTCATATATTTTTTTTAGTAAGTATCCAAAACATACAAGTTTCATTATATAATTTTTCAAGGGATCTTATATCTGTTTTCACTCTTGTATGCTTTTCATACAAGTTTCATACAAGACAGATACAAACTTTATAAGATTTATATATATCTTTTCCATATGGGAGGTACTTTACACTTCCTAGAAAAGACTTGCATGCAGAGACAGACATGCAGTGACATAAAGCACAAGACACAAACTAGATCAGGGTCTCATCTAATTATAAAGGGAGCATAACAGTAGGAGAAGACAGAAAATGGTACAGGATATAATATTATCTCGGTTTATTCACTATTAGTTTTTTGTCAGCAAATCAAGCAAGTAACTGGCCTAAATACACGTTTTATTATTTTTTTTATACCTTGACCGGAACTTTTTGATCACTGAAATTTGACATAAGCAAATTGGGGCTTAACACAAATCAGCCCAACTGAAATCTATAAGATATTCTTCATTTTTTTCTTATCTATATATTATAAATGATCTTCCTCCAAGCCATGATGAGTCCCTGAGTCAAAAATTGTAAATGGGCCCTATTGGCATGATTATTGGAAATTGTTGTTAGCTTTTATTCCAACAAACATTAGAGATGGTCAAAGAAAGCCTATAATTCTCTGCAGTTCCTATAAATACACTACATAAGCAAACTGACTTGCCTTGCTTTTTAGCCATTAGCACTTACACTTTATTCTGATGAACCTCTCATTTATGCTTTGGTTTTTTGTTGGCTGGATTACAGAAGAAGTCAAACTCTGCTAAAAACTATGTTATCAAAGGAGGGTATCCAGGGCCCTTGATTGGCCTTTGCTGCCCAGGGCTATTCATTCAGATAATTGGATGTCCCTTTGAAAATGTTTACTCAGACTGAAAGAGCCACTTAGAGTGCCACAGAATAAAAGTGAGGAGTGACTGCCAGCATGCAATTTGAGACTGTCCATCATATGGATGGTGATACTCTGCTATTTTTTCCACATGACTATAAATGGTTATGCAGATCTACAAATAGAATACTGCAGTCTGCAGTGGTTTTGAATGCCCAAAGTTCTGCTAGTCATTTAATGTCTTATTGCTGCCAACATAGATGCACAATTGTATATGTGCAATACATATACACACATATTTAGCACTATCAACTAAAGACCTTTTGAAGCAGGAAAAGAACACTGATCTGTTCAAAGGAGCAGTTTCTTAATTCCCTTGAAAAATCGTATCAATCTTTTAAATAATAAGAAAACACATTTTCAATGGTGAAAATAATGTTGACATAAGACACGATTAACACTGTAGAATCTTAGGTTTAGAAAGATAATGATTTGGGTTTAGGACAAAAATTTACTTTAGTCAGAACCCGGAGATGGTACACTGTGCTGATGTTGAGTATGGGACTAATACAGGTTTTTGCATGATACTGACAGCAGTGGAAATGTGTACTTATTCAGTTAGTCTGTGCAATCTGGTTTTGTTCAGTGATCAGATATGGCTGATTACACCATCTGTCCTGATAGTAGTGCACTAGTTGTTTTTGACAACTATTTGAATTATGGGAATGAGCACATGTGATAACATTTAAAGCAGGCATTTCAATTTTATTCATCTGAAATATCAAATAACGCTTAAATAAGAACATGATGATGAGATGATATCACTAAATGCTCATCAGCCACATCTAGTGCAAACTAATGTACTAGATGCTAAAATCATGCTAACATCAGCAAAGGTAAATATTACAGTGAGTGACATCAGTTTATCAAGTATATGTTTAGACTAACCAGACAACATTTTCTTCATTAATTAGCTGCACCTACAATTTGGTGCTTTTCTAGACTTACTTACTACCCAAAGTGTTCTATACCAGCGGTCCCCAACCCCGGGCCTTGGACCGGTACCAGTCCGTGAGTCGTTTGGTACCGGGCCGCGAGAGTTGAGGCTCAGGTGTGAAATGTATGGTTTTCAGGATTTTCAGCATTATTTTGTTATCGTTTTTATCATTAACTCTGTTTTCCTGGGTCTTTTCACGTGTGTTATGAATAAATCTCCTTTTTTTCGGTACCGGTACTAGTTTTATTTTGTTGTATTTATCCACGACACCTTAAAGGCCGGTCCGTGAAAATATTGTCGGGCATAAACCGGTCTGTGGCGCAAAAAAGGTTGGGGACCGCTGTTCTATACTGCAAGCCACACTGATGCAGTACATTATTCTATGCACCTTAAGAACTTTACCTAAGATACAACACTGCTAACCACTGCACTCCCTATGCGGCCAGACACGTCACTGATGCCACAAACTATTACATCACATGATGTAACAGATAATGGCCTCACAGAAGAGTACTCAAAAATCAAGACCATTGTTGGCGTAGGTGAAAATGGGAGAGACGTTGCATAGATTCAAATTATGCTTGCTTAAGTTAGCATGCAGCAATACAGAGCGGTATCAATCTATTTTACTAGTGTGCAGCTTAATCCTGTGATTAAAGGGTGAATTCAGAGGCACCTAGAAACAAAAAGTAAACACTGAAGTGCAGAACGCAGAGATAGGAAAAAATGTTCTTCTCTCAAGCCCGTTAGAGGGTTTCACTGTGTAGCTTTAGAGTCTAACACACTCTCATTCCCATAACATGCTGCCATTTTTTCAAAGCCACTGGCACCTCAAAATGTACACACGTCACATCCTCTCCTGTCTGTGGTGGTAATGGGTTACATCAATAGTGAGACACGTGTCCCTCCCTACACTATACATCACTCACTGTGAATTTTCAACATAGATTCTATGTGGAAGGTGTGTGTATTAGAGTGTGTGTTTGTGTGTACATGTTTAGACGTCTTTGTGAGGATCAAAAACTGGAATGATACTACACTTGTGGGGATCAACAATCACTTATGGGGACAAAATGTCGGCTCAAAATGTGCTTTTAGTGTCAGGCTATAGTTCATTCTTGATGTTTAGGGTTAGCGTAAGCAGCTAGGATGTCAATCAGATGTCCCCACTAAGATATGAAAACGAGTGTGGTGTGTGTGTGGGGAACAACAGAAACCTGCTAGGTAAGTGTGTGCAACATACAAACCTCTCAGAAATGTGTCATTTACTGTAGATTTATTATCATACTGTCTCACCACAAACACCTCATTTTACTCTACACTACACATAGTGCTCTCTTACCTGAAATGACAACATAGTGGCCAACGCAGTAAGTAATCCTTACTCAGTATGATTTATTATTTAATCATTAGTTTGTACTTGCAACTGGATAGATAGACATTGTACACAAATAGCTAATAAATGACACTCACAATGATAGCTCGATATTAAAAATCAGTGTGCCTATCCAATATCAATCATGACTTCCTGACATGTGTTGCTGAGGCACTCAGTTACAAAATATGAAAAAGAGTGTTTATTAAGGGCTGCATTGACATTATACTGACTTCATCAATCCCAGTCAGCCTTTAATTATGTAGTGAAAGACCCCTTTTGTATGACAAGAAATAGGGATTTTTATTGAGCATGATTAACACGTGTTGATGTGCCATCCTTTGTAGTGTTTGGCAGCTGGCCTCTCTCTCTGTAGAGATGCAAACATTCAGTTCATGTTGAACAAGACACAAGAAAAGAGTGGGAGCTGTGAGACACGCAATTGCCTGGTAGCTAGGCAACCCTAGAGAGCTGCTCTGGTAGACCTTGAGATGTCTACCATAATATCGAAGGCAAGTATTACTGTGGAAGCTAGCTGGGACTCAGGACTTTTTTTTTTCCTGCTCAGAGAAATGTCAGACTAAGTTGACAGGATGAATCAGAATTTTGTGGAGTGAATAAATTTTGGATAGGTTTCTTAAATAGGCCACCTCAGAGGCTTCACTTCACCAAAAGATAGAAAAAAATGCACTCTGGAGCTCAAAGTAAGATTTAATCTTGCATTTAAAGTAATATACATGTACTCCCTATAGTATTAGTAAAACTGTTCAAGTTCATTTCAAACATTTTCCTCAAACTGTCTAAAGAAAAAAAAAATCTAACTGAAAATCTGTTGAAAATGTCTGTTGAATGTCTCTTCTTGGAATTATATTATATGTGGTTAATGGTATAATGTATTCTATTTCAGCTAGTTACACTCAGATAATTAATATGGGCTTAAACAAGAGAGTTTTCAATTTGCAGCAAATTGAACCTTGTTAGGAATTATAACTCTTTAATATATAAACCACACTTTTTCAAGGGTCCAATGGTAATTAAAAAATCATCATGGAACGATATAGACTATTCTTGTGTTATTTCATCATAATCATCTAAGCAGGAAAAAAGAGCTTGAAGTGGTCTGGTACTTGCATTTGGAGGCTTTGAAGCCTGAGTTGAAGAAGTTCTCAATGCAAGTCAGACATAATAAAATAAATCCACCAGAGATATTAAATTCTGATTATTGGGACTGTGCAAGTAAAAAAGTAAAAAATAGTAGTATAGTAAAAAAATCTTTCACAAGATTCAGCCAACCGAAGAAAAAGTATCGCTACATAAAAAGTTGACTTCACAGAAAACACAGAAGTGTTGCCACAAGTGCAAACAAGGACACCTCGATGTAACAACATACCAGTTTAGATTTTACAAAATAAAGGTCTGGCTTATGCCTATCAGAAGCATACGAAGATAAACTGAAGGCAGAAAGAGAGAATAATTTAAAAAGACAAACACAGAGAACAACAACCCCCTAAACTGAAGGCTGAACTGGAAGTCGACCAAAAGGAGGAAACCCATTCTTTAGTAATGCCTATAAGCAGTGTTGGGGAGTAACGGAATACATGTACCGGCGTTACGTATTTAAAATACTAAATATGAGTAACTGTATTCTGTTACAGTTACCGTTTAAAAAGGTGGTATTTAGAATACAGTTACTTTGTTGAAATAAAGGGATTACACGGCGGTCTTTTCCTGTTTCATATGTTAGGCTATGCCCTCTCTATTTTTGGTAATTCCACGCCGGTGGAAACCCAAACAAAACACACATTAAGAGGCTCAAATGCCTGTGTCTCAATCTCTACTTGCATCCCACATAATGACATGAAGAAATATACACACACACACACACACGTGTCTATATACACACATTACACATACATACACAACGCTGTGTAAACCAACTATAAATAACGAATCTAAACTTATATACATAAAATACAGAAATGAAATGAGGTGGAATGAATACTACAAAATGTACATAAGGTGCAGTTGCAGTCTGGCAGTGGGAGCAGTGTGACAGGTCAACTGTTAAGAAGGGAGATGGCGAGGGGAAAAGAAACTGTTCCTGTGTCGGGTGGTCCTGGTCTGCAGGCTTTTGTACCGTCTGCCAAAGGGCAGCAGATCAAAAAGTCTGTGTCCAGGGTGTGAGGGGTCTGTGATGATTTTCCCTGCCCGTTTCCTAGTTCTTGAGAGGTACAGATCCTGGATGGAGGGCAGGGGGGCGCCGATGATCCTTTCTGCTGCCCGTACAGTCCGCTGCAGTCTGCTCGTGTCCTGTTTAGTGGCTGCACCATACCAGACTGTGATGGAGGAGCACAGGACAGACTCAATGACCGCAGTGTAGAACTGGATCAGCAGCTCCTGTGGAAGACTGTACTTCCCCAGTTGTCTCAGGAAGTACATCCTCTGCTGGGTCTTTTTGAGGATGGAGTTGATGTTGGTCTCCCACTTCAGGTCCTGGGAGATGGTTGTACCCAGGAACTTGAAGATCTTCACAGTCAATACAGGGCTGTCTGATATGGTGAGGGGGAGCAGAGAAAATTATTTAATCTCTCCGTGAACCGCTACCTTATCGTGGTGGAGGGGTTTGCGTGTCCCAGGGATCCCAGGGGCTATGTTGTCTGGGGGCTTTTGGCCCCTGGTATGGTCTCCCATGGCAAATTGGTCCTGGGTGAGGGACCAGACAAAGAGCGATTCAGAAGACCCTTATGAGGAAAACATCGAGGAAACAGTTTACCCTGCCCGGGATAGGGTTACCGGGGCCCCGCCCCTCCCCGGGCCATGTAGTTTTAAAAAGCATGACAATATATTAAGTAATCCAAAGTAACCTTCCCAACACTGCCTATAAGTTTGATAATTCAAAATATAATTGCCTGCAAAGACCAATTTTGAGCGTTTGTGTTTAAAATGGACATATTATTTTTACATAATATAAAAAATTTCAATAACACTCAAGTCCTGGGAAAAAGGCAAATATAATGGTTTCAAGGTCGAAACCGTTTACATATTTTTGTTTGACGACTTTAATTACAGCTTGAAAAATCAGTACTTAAATTTGATCTCAGTCGTTTCATTTCAAATATATTGTGCAGAGCGAAAAATTATGTAAACTGTGTCACAGATTAAATATAAATCTTACCTCTGTTTCATTATTCATAGCTGTTTCACTTTACCATGTGGACATCTGAAACCCTATGCTCCTGTTCATGCACAAAAGTCTGGTTTTGTGGGACTTGGTGGCTGCCAGATAAAAGCAAAGCAAAGTGATTCACCTGTGGCAAGAGGAGCCCTTTGCTTTTAGGGGTTGCTCACCCACACACAATGCCGATTCAAAGCATCCTTACTGGGGAGAGCAAGGCAGAAGTCTAGGCAGAGACAGAGAGAGGGACAGAGTAGGTATCCGAAAGAGAGAAGATGAGGTGTCAGAAAGGAGAGAAAGAAAGAGAAGATGGTGAAGCAATGACACAGGAAACAGAATGGGACAGAGAAAGTGCTATGGATAGAAGTGGGGATACAGATGGGGTGGGGGGGGGGGGGGGGTGGGGGGGGGTGGGGGGGTTGGGACTGCTCAGCTGGCTATGAGAGCAACAGCAGCGTGGGCACTCAAGTAGAATATTTTTCCAACATCATGGCAAGAGAGCCTCTGAGTGCCCCTGTTATTAGCCGTGTTTGTGTTGCTGAGCCTTCTCTTTTCTAAAGGAAACAAGTGGCTTATGGTACTGTACTACTATTTTCCAAAAAGAAAAAGGAAACAAAAACATTTTAATGATCGCATGATTCAAGGTTTGATTTTTTTCTTCTTCTGATTAGCACGTGAGACGTTAAAAAAAAAAAACATTTAATGTTTTTATTCTGCCACCACTCAACCAATACCAAATGATAATACAAAGGAATCATCTTGCTTTTATCATACAAAGGATTAATTTTAATATTTGCAGTACTCAGAGCAAATACCTCCTTACCCATGAGAATAGAGTATGTTGCTCTTTGGCACGAATCTGAATTGCAAACAATTTGCCTCAGAAAAATTATAATTATGGCATAAATCCATTGATGGAGGTGAATTTAAACTTAAAAGCAAAAAAATTATTGTGGATGGCAATAAAGGAGTACCTTTCCTGCATTTCAGATAATATTTAAATTTGACAATCATTTCAAGGCTATACATTTGGGCAAATATTTGTATTCTATTGAACTCCTCCTATTCATGCAAATTAATCCGGTCGTTAAGTGATGATGTGACGAATCCTACTTCCTGGCCTAAAGTAGTCTGCGTTTAATATGGCTTTTGTGTTGTTAACATGTTTAATGTTTAGTATTTTCTTCTGTTTAATCTCAAAAAGCTCCTAAAATAGTCAGTGATCACTGTTGACCTCCCTCGGCTTTTATTACCGCTAATCATTTATTTAAGCTCAGTTTTTAAAACCTTAGGATGTAACTACAGCCCAGCCCATGCAGCGGTATATGAATGACTAACCTCGTATTGTGGATGGATTATCTCAGTTGTTCTCCTGGCTGAAGTTTGGTCCTTTTACAGCATCCTGCCATGCGATTACATTTGTTCCTGACCACCGAGAACACTCACATTAACTTTTATCGAGTGGAAAAAAAGTTAGCTTGTTTATATTATGCTAACATAGCTGTGTCGCTAGCGGTCACGTAGCACATCATTATATACCAGCTAGCCAAAGTTCAGTAACCCTACAAACGTCACTGCTGTTTAGTTTTCTGTCTTCATTTATGTTGGAAGTGATAACTGAGCTGTATGTTTTAATTTGTTTCCAAAACCCTGCAGTCAGGACATGCTATATTGTATTTAGATATAAGCTAGCGAGCTAACTTCCTGCTAACTTCTAACTCTGTTAAATGTCATAAATTCCGTTTTAATGGATGCCTGGATGTTAAACTCAATTGTTACACCTGGTAGAGCAGAACGCTGATCATTTAATTAACTCTCAGTAATGCCATAGTGATCGTTTGATATATGGACCTGCAGCGGAGTTTAGGCCTAGACACGGCTAGTGACGTCAGACTTAACGACCGGATTGCATGCTGTATGACCAAATGTTTGTGCATTTTGGAGGCGTTTCCCCTCTGCTGTGATCAGTGTTGGGGTCATTACTCAAAAAAAGCAATTATTACACATATTACAAGGGCACATTTCTTAAAAGTAATGATGTATGTTACTTAATTGCTCCTAGGAGAAAGTAACTCATTATACTATTCATTAAATTTCATTTCACTCTGTAAAATGACATGAAACACACTATCTCATAATTACTATTTAACAATATAAACCTAAGGTGTCCCACACACCAACACAAATCCCTATCCTAATGTGAAACACACATGTCTTAGTATTTAGCTGATAGCACAGAGCAAAGATGAAAACCAGCACAAAGTAATCACCAGAGGCTACCTGCAGAAACATGAACAGGTAGCCTGCCTGCTCATCTGTTTGCCTGCTGCAGTTCAGGCTGTGGCTGCTGGGCTGGGTTTAGCTTTCCCTTAGCTTTAACATCACTCTTTGTTCTTTGCTAGCTTAGCGTTAGCGTGCTATCTGAGCTTGCAAAGAGTCAAAGTTGTGTTAGCAGCATATGCAGTTGTTTCTGTCCTGGATGCTGTTTCTACTTTACCATCACGCTCTCATCCTTTTGTGCAATAAAAGTAAAAGTACTGACCATATCCACCCTGCAGATGGCTCCTCTATTTTCCTCCTCGAACTGAAATAAGGTGATTGTAGTGAAAGCACAAATAGTACCAGTAAGGGGGATCAACAGGAAGGCAGACTAAGATTTCAAAGGAATTGAAATATTGGGAACTGGTTCTCTACAAGAATTGTAGAGATTCCCATTCCCATATGACTTAGATAAACAAGATTGCAATGAAACATGCAACAATGAAGAAATGTGTTACCCAGTACAGTCATGTGGCTGGTCGTTTTGATTTTAGTTATATTTGCAGTATGCTTCTACGGACAGCTGTCTATTGGCTGTTTCACTAATGAGGTTCAGATTTATATATATATATCTGTATAACTAAAGGGACAAATAATAATGACCAACATTCTTTTTTGTTTAGTAGCTTCTTTCATCCATAACATCTCAGAATTCATTTAAGCATGCAGTTGAAGCTTCTGACTGATACAGTATGTCTTAATATTTAGCCATTCAACAGAGCTTGTTATGGAGAACAATACACTATTGATTCTTTGATCACACCCCAAACCAGAGAAGACTGATAATGATAAATGACTTGCAATAGGCATGGAAAAATATAAACAGAAGACAGAAAAATGCAAGTACTGCTGGGCAAAGGTCGTCATTCATGTATGCCTTTAATTAAACACTCTATAAGTATCGAAAGTTTGTGGAACTAACTCAGCATAAGTGGTTATAAAACTTTTAGGTCAGCCAAGGCAACAAAGCAAATATGTCTGCAAGATGGAGCAATAAGAAGATAACAGAATTAACGTTTAATGCAATGTAAAATATTCACAAGTATGACTACACTGATTTGTTAAAAAAAAAAAAAAGTAACAGTCTTAGGTTGGTTGTTTGTATCAAAGCTCTACAAAGCTTCTGGGACACTGGGACACGACCCTCTGCATAAGTTATACTAAACATTTTCACTAATTACAGAATTTCTCAACAATCCACATTGGTCATACTGATGCAATAAACTTGCAAGAGAGTCTAATTAAAAAGAACCCAACTGCAATCATCTCCATGAATCATACTCTGACTGATTTCATATCTCGAAAAATGTCAGTGTAGTCTATAGAGCCTGCAGACCGCAAGCCAGGTACAGCTGTGGCAAAATATCCTATTATAAATAAAGTCATTTAGTATAAATGTTAACATCTGACATTGCTACACCTAAGGTGTGACACCTATATTAATGAAGCACACACACTGCACGTCTGCATGTACATATAAAGCCATGCATCTCGGAAATTACCTCTCACCCAGAGTCTCGCAACAAAGAACTAACCTATATGAATTTCAACAAGTTTAAAACGGGAGCTAAAACATATTCAAAGTGTGGTGTAGACAAAATTTATTGAAATCATATAAACTGTTCAGCAGTATTCAGATAATTATACTGACTGATCGAACCATACAGCTAAACGGTGAGATACATTTGTTACTGATGAGCAATATGGTAGACTGCATGATCTGTTCACAGTGCTGCTGTGGAAATGGAAAATACAAAGAGAAACCGGACGTTAGAGATAAAGTGACTTCCTGTGATGTGGCCCTGAGGTTTAGGAAGGAATCCTGTGATGTCTGAGTTTTGGTTTGCTGCTCACTGGCATCGGGGTAACTGTTTGGCATCAGAAACATCTGAATCTGGGCAATGTGGTAGTGTCTTGGTGGAGCAGCAAACAGAATCCATCATTACACAGCAGCCTTTAAAGAGGACATGAAACACTAAACATAAAGGCTAATTTTCAAAATGGAGCCCTGCTCTCAAAAACTGATATAGATAATAACACTGGTCGTGTCCAAATTCATGGGCTGCTTCCTCCTGAGGCCGCATTTGTAGACCGATTACGTCACAGCGACACGCCGAAGGCTGTCCAAATTCATAGACTCCTCCGAATGCAGCCGACAAATGCATCCTCCTTTTCCCCGAATTTGAAGGATGGGTCAGGTGTGTCCTTCGTGGCCTACCATATCCCAGAATTCATAGCGCAGCCCACCCAAACTCAAGTTTCCAACAATGGCGGCCGCTACTAAGTTTTAAAATTACTCATACTAATCTTTCTGGGTCACAAAATAAACGTTTAACATATTTTAAGGCGAGAAAGTAGCTGTGTAAACATCAAATATCTGCTCGGTTTATCAAGATATCGCATATTTGCAAAAGTGCTTCGACGTTTTCGGAGACGTCCGCTACCCACCAGCTCGACAGCTAGCCGGGAGCTCGAGGGTTACTGATGCAGCCGAGAACGGCACAACTCCTGGCACATCATTTTCAGATCACCGCGGACTTTCGCTGCTCGGGTTAAACGTAATATATAAGTCACTTAGACAACCTAAAAATGTTATTGTTGGGCCTTTTTCAGTGTTTTGTTTGTTCGTGAGTAAATCGGTTTGGCTGAGATTAAAGTTATTAGATTAGATAAAATAAAACTTTATTAATCCCTCGGGTGGGTTCCTCCTTGGTTTTTACACAGCTGACTAAACGTCAAACAGAAAACTGATTAAACAGAAGTATGAGACGGTCGAGAATTTACGCCAGTGTCCTGTTATATTTTAGATAGCAAGGAGCTGACGGCCGAGTTTATTAAACTCCACCGAGACAGCGGTGACGCTAATCAGAAGGCTAAACCGTCCAATTTCACAGCCGTTTACTTCCGGCCTACCCGACCTTCTGAGGACCCGACCCACGTAGACCGCGAAGGCCGGGTCCTCAGGAGGATGCAGCCCATGAATTTGGACACGACCACTGTCTGCGAAGCTGGAGTGCTTAGAGTTTAAGTTTTGAGAACATGTGTAGTGCCATCTTCTTTCAAGACCTAGCTATGTCGTGTGGTTGGTTGGTTGTGGCTAATAGACTTACATTAGTTTATGTTTGCCAACTAATGACAGAATTGATAACTAAAGCTAAAAGTAATTTAAAGCGGATCACTTTTGGGCCGCCCCTGGCTCAACAATAAGTTTTATGTTAAGAAATCAGGGATATACCGTCCACTTTCACTGTCTCTGTAGCAGTAAGTGGTTCTACGTTGTTTGGCTAGCTGCACTCAAACATCCACTTGTTAATGTTAACCGGTAATGTTTGGGTTTGTAAAGCACTTTATGAATAAGGACTGTGTGGAAGAGAGCCTGTTTGAGTCACCACCAAACAGTTACTACATAACAGGCTACTACATGTGCATCACATAACTATTTCATATCAAAGACGATTGAAAATCCTAACATCCATCAGCATGTCCTCAGGGGGAAAAAAATCTGTGCATTACATTCTCCTTCACTTACATTTAGGCTTTGCTTTTCCTCACTTCTAATATGAAATAATCCGGTCAGTGAGATGATGTGAAGAAAAAAAAAGGTCTCCATATCGTGTGGCATATCTTCTTCAGACACTTTTTTTTGTCCATCTCACACATAGACCTATTTTTCCTTCTGCTGCTGGGAATCACAGTTGTGCTACAGTAAATTATTTGGATATGCTTGGGCAACGAAAGATTATTTTATTGCATTAAATAGCATTGATTGCATCAGCTGAGTTTCGGACTTCAGCTTGTGGGGTTACGGTGCCACCTGTCACCTGACTCAAACAGGCTCTACTGTTAGGCATTTACCTCATTTATGTTTTATCTTTACATTATCCTACAAAACAAAAATGCATAATAGAGTGTTTAAAGTAAATGCCACACCCATACAACACAAGCCTGTACTGGAAAATTATTGGACAAATGCATAGAGCATAGATTCTGCTGTGTGTAAGTAGGCCCTTGTTTTCTCTTCTCAGGGAAAAGATGCCCAACTGGAGTGAAGATGTAAGATGAGCCATGAATCAGACCCAGTGCCAGTAGACCTAAGTTTAAACTGTGGTTCCTACAACTTTTTAACCAATCATATATCATGTTAGTATGACACAAGTCCTCATTTCTAAAGTGCTTTACAAACCCGAACATTACAGCTAGAAGGTGGATTTTCGCATTTGAGTGCAACTAGCCAAACAACATAGACCTACTTAGGTGAAAGTGGACGGTACATTCATGGACAGTGTATAGATTACTTAACATAAAACTCAGTGTCAATCAAACATCAAACTTAAATAGCCAGATGGTAAACTAACAGTTTTGAAAATTTCAGTTAGGGGAAATTTTCAATGTCATTAATGGTGTTGCAATTTACTACACACTACTTTTAAGTACTTTCCAATTGCAGTGACTTGTTTACGAGTGACGAGTAGGGCCACTGAAAAAAAAAGAGGGCATATTTTGGATTTTTCCCCCCAAAAAATCTGAGAAAAATGTCAGAATTTTAACATTAATCTCAGAACTCTATGTGATCACTATTTATTTATTTATTTATTTATTTATTTATTCACTGTGACGGAGTTACACCGTCCCGGGCCGCAGACAGCTGATCTGGGCGCATACACGCACCACCACCATTAGTTTCTACAATTACTGTGGCTGCGCGTCTTTTCGTCGACCGGGCAGATAAACAAAAAGGGGTGAGAGGTATATTTTGAGCGGCGCAGAGGGTGGCCAACATATTTTCCCACTTACCTTTAATAAAGCCGGTCGCGTAGACTCGCTGTGATCGCCGATTATACGAATGGTTATGCAAGCCGATGGTATGGTGTTCCGGGGTTCAAATAGTGGGTTCGCGCGCGCTTGAAAGGTCACGTGAACTGCATTATTTTTGTTTGGGTTTTTTTTTGTTATTCTGAAACACTGTAGGCTGCCTGGAATTGGCCATAAATGTCTGTATATATATATATATATATATATATATATATATGTATTGTAGGAATACAGCTGGAAATAAGCTGAGGAGAAAAGACTGTTTGTAAAAGAAATAATAAAGAGATGACTATTGTGCCTAGTGGGAGGGGCCATGGAGTATAAAAGAAGGCTGTCAGGGCCTACCTGGGGTTCTTTCAGTGAGATGTTACAGAGAGGGTAACATGCAGACTGTGTTTTGTTTATAGATGTTTGTTTTGTGTTGACTTAAGTTAGTTTTCTATTTTCTTTGTAAATAATCTTTTGTGCACCTGGGAGGCCGGCAGAATAAACTATCCCCACTGAATGCTTCCTGACTACGCCTGCATTTATTCAGAAGAAGTTTAGGAGAGGACCCCGTGATTCATAATTAAATGTTAATTTAAATAATGCTCTCTCTCTAAATATATTCCCCTTAAAACCTCTTTTTCAACTGAAAGAAATTTATGGTGCAGATGTTGGATAATGGTCAAGCAAATGACGGCTCCATATAATACCGATAATACATCCAATAATTAATGGATATGGTATTTAAATGTAGTAGAAGGTAACAATATTGTTAGCATTCAGAGAACATGCTGTTTAGCAAAACAAAAAATGCTCAATGGAAAACATCTACTCCCTCTTCCTGTGTAGCTTTCTCCAGATAACCTGTACAAGATAACATGTATAGGTTAGTTGTGATTGAAAACTGGCTTTGAGTTTAAGCATGCGTGGTCTGTCTTTTTTTATTAACCGTGGGATGGCTTTGGTTGCCCAGGATGTATCACATCTCTTAGCTAAAGTCAGCTGGGATAGCTTATGAATGTATTTAATAAAACAAAATTAAATGGCAATTATTCTGCCAAATTTACATCACATCCACCCAGGCTGACATAGTAAGCAGATTTGCGGTGAAGGCTGACGACAAAACAAAAAAAAACACATGTCCGTTCTCTGGATGTTTTAATCAGAGAATATTCTTTTCCAGCTTTCTTCAAATCTCTGGTCATTTCATAACAAGTTCATGATCATGCATGACAAGTGTATCTTGGCACTCAGCCTCTCACACAATTTTAGATGAAAGCAAGCAGGCAGGACTGACATTTTTTAATAATGCATGTGATTCAGGGTGCCATTCTGTTCGAGCCATTGTCATTCACCAGTAAACACCCTTCATAGCCAACCATTCAAGCAGACAGAATAGGCTCACTAGGGAAGGTGGGTCATTGGAATATGTATGGGCAGTTTCTATTTCCCATTAAGTCACCTGATGTTTTTGCTTGCATCTCATCATACATGCACATTTTATTTGCACATAAGGGCACGACATAAATGTGGGGGGTTTTTTTTGTCCATATTTTTAACGTATAATTGGATTTTTATTAATTTATACATTGGTTAATACATATATCTATGTTTTTTGTTGTGTTTAGCTTTTTTAAGCCTGGTTTTTATTAATATTCTGCTGGTAAACACAAGTGGAAATATGAATATGAAAATAATAATATATGAGAAATATATAACATAATAGTTATTATACATCACATTATTTTCATGAACATTTTGCTGTGCAACAAGCAGTTAATGTCTTTACAGTTTATTCCATGGTGTATACTGGGTTTTACCCCAATCTGAAGGCCACACTCGGCACAGATGTTCCTGGATACTATGCCGGCCACTTGGTTATGGCGCTCCATGTATTTCCTGCCTGCTGGCAACTTGCACCATCCTGTTTTGTGCTGGATTGTCTCCGTACAGCCTGCACATGGGGTCTTCCCTGGTGTGGTAGAGACAACCTCGGTCGATTTTGTGCTTAGAGCTTGTTCCTGTGCTACCATGATTAGTACTTCTGTATTGTCTTTCAGTCCAGCTTTCGCCAGCCACCGGTCGGATTTCTCGATATCAGCCACTTTTTCTATCTCTTAGTTGTACATGCTGTGCAGCGGGCTGTCCTCCTTTGATAGTTCATCTTCCTGCTCTTTTTCTTTCTCGTGTTTCTACTGCCTGAGGTATCCGCTAACCACGTGATCAGTTGTGGCCATCTTCCTGATGTACTCATGGCTCATAGTCCTTTAATCCTGGATAGTATATATATTGTAAACAGCATGTACACAAAGAAAAATCTGCTGGAACTAACAATAAATATTTCTAAGTGATTCTTTTCCCTACCCTGCACTTCTACACAAGAGCTTAGAGTTACCCTACCTACTAACTTTACCCCCATGTTAACCCCTGTATAAAGGGTTAGGCCTAACCTTAACCATGTGATGAGTTAGACCTCAGAGGATTAATATATGAGTTACTGTTAGTTTGTGGTTTATACATTTAATTTCTGTAAAATATTATAGCTACTAATATAATAGTGAGGGCATGAGATCATCCTCCGAAATACCAACATGTTGAGCAAGAGATTAAAAATCCAAATGCACTTCCTTACTCACAAAACTAACATCACTGGAGAATGCAACAATAATGCTACAGGCAGCTTACACATACAGTCCCCCAGTGGAGAAGTCCAAAAGAGATGTACAAGTTTTAACAATCCCCATACGGCATATGAAGAGGGTCAGTGTAGCCAGATCATAGGCAAGCAGGAACAAGCTCATAAGTCAAACTCTGTATATAGTCTGATGCTGTCTGTGCAACCAATCAAATTCCCGTGCCTCCAGCTAAAGGACCAATAGCCTGCTGTTACCCCATTCAGTCTGAAAGTATGAATCACTAATCATTTGTTTCACTAACACGCTGAAAAATCTGATATAACAACACACAAACTACTCTGCTGAAACAATCGTTAAGTGATATGTAAAAGAAAACCACCGACACATAAATATTAACAGCAACATACTATACTTACTGCTAGAGTATAGCATATGGGCAGTGGCCCCTTATTAGAACTTATATGAAAATATCAATTTAATTCCTGTTTTCATTTGACTGTCATCTGTTGGTAGGTACTAAAACATTACCACAACTCAGTAATTCACTAGTAATGCAGTACAGATTTACCTGTATAGGTATGATGAACTTGTAATCCTGTGATTCTGAAAAACGCTCATCTATAGTTTGACATAAAAATTTCAGCAATCTTTTATCACTATGTGTCCCGATGTTGAGTAGTCACATTAATTTGAAAGCAGAATGATAGAGATAATCCTTGCACTCATCGTAAAATCACCTCGGGTGATGTGATGATATTGTGTGACATCAGCTTGTGAGACAGTAAGGCTCGCGGTCCGGGATTTTCACAGAGCCTGAGAACATGTGACCATGCCGGCAAGTGTTGATGGTGATGATGGTGAGGATGATGATGGCGTCTGTGCCAGTGGCTATGTGTGTACTGTTGCAGTGTGATGAATATCCCTATCCCAGATGGCTGGCTCTCCACGAAACGGAGCACGCGAACCCTCTCAACCAGCATGAGGCTTCAGCGGCCAGCCTCCGTCTCCCCACCAAGGTCACCGTCAGCAGAAACGGAGACAGAACAGGGAACGAGTTTAATATCTCCTCTGCTGACAGCTGCGATTTAATTGTTACCTTGTGAAACAGATACAACACTCTCGGAAAGAAGAGGACCAAGGCTTTATCTTGATGGCCCTCTAGTGAGTGCACCAAATCCTTAGGCTTCTTTTTTAACTCAAAGAACACTTTTAAGTACTTCTTTTAAACTTGGGGAACAATTCCTTTGAGAGTCTTCTCGATATACTAAGTGTGCAGGCAGTTTTTAGACCCGTAATTTATTGAACCGTAACCGCTTCCATTCTCAAAGTCTGAATTTTTTACCTAGATTTTAAAGATAGGGCGTTTACTTAGCAAGTGCACATTTAGTGTCCTCTTAGTTCCCACATTTTCTACAGCACGTGTCCTTAAAATGAACAAATAGGTACTGAGAGGTGGGGTGGGGGATTTTTGTAGCCTGAGGTGTTATGGGCCATTCAGTCATTAAACTTACAGTTTACTGTGAGCACGAGCTGAGAGGTTATTTCAGTCCACTCCAGCATATTTCATGAAGTTAGGCTCTACTCAGTTTTATTGTTGTAATAGAAAGTAGTGGTCTTTCAGAAAATCAAATCTTACTAATACCAAAACTATAAAGTGTGCTACTCTGTTTATCAATAAAATTGCAGTGGAATAAAGAATAATAAGTGCCTGATTACAGACTGATTACTGATGGGGGGAAAAAACAGGTGAAAGCAATAAGAGAATCGGATATAGACATAAAAGTGACACATAATCTGAACGAACCTTAACCTCTGCCTCTCTCTCTCTCACACACACACACAAAATAAAAAATAAACTGAGTTCCCAACAACTGATACTTTAAAGATAAAGATTGCATAATGAAGAAATAAGTATTTCGTCAATCAATACTTTCTCACTTACTGGCAAAAATTCTGACATTTTTATCTTGCCCTTGTAATATTACTATTATTAACATACTTAATGACTTTTATGGGGGGGGGGGGGTATTCACCTAATTTTCTCTTCAAATTCGATTTATAAAATATCTGTCAAGCTCTAAAAGTCACTTCTACATGAAGCATTGCTTTTTCAATTACATGGGTAGTTAGATAATTCATAATAAAGAAGCTTACCTAGAAGAAACACAAAATAAATAGGAACTCCATAATACTAAGAATCATTTTATCATATGGCTTACTAGACCGAAAATTAATTTGTATTTTCTTTTAAAATAATTAGGAGTTCACTGAATCCATCCCATGATTAAAATATAATTCTTGAATGTTGTAGTGGTTAACTATTCAATTAAGTTTGAAATTAAAGCGTGTTCACTCGGTGCAAGGCAGACCGGATGATTAAAAAAGACAAATGATGATATGACTAATGCTGATATACTTAAGCTTATTTACTCATTATGTGAGAGGCTATCGGGTTGGTTAGTTTTATAAAGCTTCATTGTAAGTATGGATGCTGATTCAGGGAGAACCTTGGAACACTGAGTATATAAGACAAAAAGAAATACAAGAGAAACTGCTGCACACAAAAGGTCACTGAAAGGATGTTATTCAAAGATGAATACAATAGCCCATGCAAGGTTTGCCTTGTAAAAAAAAAAACAAAGGGTCTTTTTGCAATTTATTCCAAGGTACCTAGTGCCAGTGACCAGATAATGGACCCTTTTACATTCTTGAGCAAGGCAGTGATCTCATAGAGTGCACTGGTGGCACAGAAGCCTGTCTAAAACTCAAAACTATCAAGGCATTAAAGGCTGGCATGAGTAAAAATAGGATAACCTGACAAATGTAACAATTTCTTCATCTTTAGACAAGTCCTAAAAGGTGCACCTCTATAACTCCATTCAAATTTTGCTGCTTGAGTGATTCTGCTATATGATCTCGAATTATAGACGTTGTTAAAATTACATTAGTCGCGTATTTCCATAACCTAGCTGGCTCATACATTTAGAATTTTCTAGCATCAAAATCGGTGCTGCTGCAAGACTTTAATAATCTGAGAGCCAGAGACTACATAACATAAGGCCACATAACTCTTTCTGTGGCATTCCTGCATTGGTTGCCTGTCATTTTGATTGATTTTAAAATTTGATTGATAACTTTTAGTGCTTGTCAAGGCCTTGCTCCCAGCTATGTTTTGGACCTTTTAACCATCTATGAGCCATTGTTCAGCCTTAGAGCTCCAGGCTCTATCGATGCTGGCTTTGTTACACCCAGTCAAACAGTGCTCTCTTTCAAATCACCTGTCAAGACACAGTTCTGTTCTTTTTCCCTCCTTGATACACTGCTTTTTCATGGAGCCACATCTTGTTAACTAGTCACTTAAGGTCTGCCTATACCATAAGAATAAAAAAAAAAACATTCTCCACATAATGTACATCATATTTTTAGGACACACTGGCCTATAATGAAATATGTGATAACAATGTATAAACATTAAACAAGATTTCATTTTATTTTACCTTTTTTAATCTTTATGATTATATAGCTTTTTATACTCTGATAGGCCAGGTTGTCATTGTCATATCATCATAACATACAATGATTGTTATTATCACTGATTATATGATTATGTCATACTATTATGAATGTAACATGTTAATTTATTTTATGTTCATGTTACACATAGCAACAGTCAGTGGAAGCAAACTTGACTGACATGACAATCAAAGACATGTTTAGCTTTCACAAGCATGGTTTTTACTTTTCTGTTGTATGTACAGAGATGGGCAGTAACGCGTTACTTGTAATCCAATTACTTTTTTCAAGTAAAGTAAGGGATTACTATTGCAAAAACGGTAATTAGATTACCGTTACTTTCCTGTAGGAACGCTGCGTTACTAAAACCATGATTTTTTTGCGAGAATGTCTCATGACAGTGACGTAAGCAAGTGCGACGTTCGTGACAACAGCTGTGTGCAGATCAACAATGGATCATATATCGAGTGCAGGAGAGAGTATGAGTGTGCAGCGTTTAAAGCGTGGAAGTACTGACCTTACTTTGAGTTTGATTCCATAAAAAGTGACAAAAACATTAGTGTCCGTTGTGCGTGGGAAGAAAACTTCTTTTCACAGCAAAAACCCCTAAACTTCCGAGCAAGCACCGAGTAGCTACGACGTAATGGGAAACTCACAGAGAAACTTGCGGATTCTTTAACTGACCGCTGCGGCACACCTGCACCAGGATAAACCTCCGCCTACCCCACCCCTGCTTTACAGGTGAAAATAGAGCAACAGGACCGCTAGTCTTTGATTTTATTTATTTTCTGCTGTGTTTTACTTGCATCTATTTGAAAGAGTGAGTGTAAACACAAAAATTATTTTATTTTATGTGCTGGAATGTGCAGAAAAAAGGTTTAAATATTAAACAAATTTCTTCCAGTCAGAGAATGTTGCATATAATTAAGTTTTTGCTTGATGCATAAAATTATAAGGTTAAAACTAATAAAACAAGTTTTAAAAAGAGACTTTTCCATTTGATTACATTTTGTATGATGGATTATGCAGAAAAAGTAGAATTGGGCTGAAAGATCTATCGCTTTATCACCTATTCAGGTTGTAAATCGTGTTTTTTTAAAAGTAACTAAGTAACTAAGTAATTAATTACTTTTGAAAATAAGTAATCAGTAAAGTAACGGGATTACTTTTTTGGGGAAGTAATCAGTAATTAGTTACTGATTACTTTTTTCAAGTAACTTGACCAACACTGTGTATGTATACACCATAATGACAGAAATTTGGGAGAATTTTCAATTCTAGATCAGCCATGTAGATGAAATGAACAGTAAGCTGAACAACAAGCAAATAAACTGGACAGTTAGTTAATCCCCTCAAGGAACTCTTGCATCTGCAGAAATGTGACGTGAGTCATCATCCTCTCAAGGTGAAGCTACAGGTTTTGTAGCTCATTCTAACCTTATTTCACCACCATATTTGTTTCTAAGTCTCTGCAACTGTGCGAGTAATTAATCCACAAGCAAACTATGTGCCACTGTACCCCAAGATTAACATTCGAGAGATCAAGAAAGAGCTCAAGAACCTTTTGAAAGAATAATTTCCATTTACCCTTTTTCTGTCTTTTCCAAACCAAAGAGGAAAAAAAAACGCCTAGAACTTTTCCAAACCCAACTGACATTTTTCACAGAGGGAGACCTTTGATTTCTAATTGTGATATAGATCACAAGGGTGTGCAGTACTCCCATGGGTGTGTTTCTGTTAAGGTGTAAGATGCTTTTTTTTCTTCAATAATGTCCATACTATGGCTTTTGAGGGTTGTGCGATATAAATCTGTGACATTTTGAGTCTCCATAATGACTAAAGGTGAGTGAGGATAAACTATGCAACCACAGTAACACATGACTGGAGGCCCAAAGCTGACCACTCCCTGTTAAGTGTCATGTTAGATGACACAAATGTGATGATGTTTTACTGCAGAGCAAATGAACATGCGCAAATTTGTGCTTTGATGCGCAACAGTGAAAAACAATATACCTGTAAGGTTTTTATAAAATATATCAGAGCATCCAGAGATTCTATAAAAATAAAACAAAGTTATTAGTGAATATCTTTCTCTCATTACTGACTCACTATTACACAGTTTTGCAACGATACAATTGTAACCTCCATATACAATAAATGGACAAATATTGGGCCAAACCTCTTAATCTTGAATTCAGGTGTTTTCAGTCACATTCCGTGAGGTGTATAAATTCAGCCACCATGCAGCCTGTCTTCACATCTGTGAAAGAATGGATTATTGTAAGAGTTCACTGAATTCGAATGTGGTACTTTAGTTGGATACAACCAACTAGTGGTGCGTGATACAGCATATTTTAGTATCCATCTCATACCAAGTAAATATGGGCCAGTATCGCCGATACTGATACTTTTCGATAAATAAGTTAGATGCGTCATTGAATCTCAATTAATTTTCATGACCTTAAGTGTTTTTTGTGTTGTTTCCTTTTTTATTATTAAATAGTTAAAACCCAGGACATAATTAGGACAGAATTTATAATTAAATAGAAAATGCTTATAGAAAATGAATATTATCAAAAGGTTTTTTTTGAAAAATCTTAAATAAAAAGTGCACTCAAACCAGTAAACAAATTAAAACAAACAAGTACTGTTTAGAAACTATAATACAAAAATTACAATTAAAATTCAACAACAAAAACAACAACTGGTGAAAATATAAATAATATGTAAACAACTTAACGACCCCCAAAGCCTCTAAATCATGTCACATGACGGTGCAACATCTAAATACAAGTGGGGGAGGGGGAGCAAAGACACAGGAGCGGCGAGTCCGGTGACCTGGCTGTTTCGTCTTTGCCGAAACCACAGCATTGCAAACAAGGGCGGAACTTAATGTAAAGAATCAATCTCGCCAGGCTAGTATTGATCCGATACCGATGCCGACTTGGTATCGATACCATCGATATTTGGATCGATCCGTCCACCACTACCACCAACGCAGCAAGTCAGTTGCTGAAATTAAATGATCCACAACAGCTCAGTCACAAAGTTGCAGACCATGTAAGGTTACAGACTGAATGCCAAGCTCCGAGGTGCGAAACATTTATTGTGTAAATGTTGACAACACTTCTGACTCAAGAACAGCACTATTCTAAATCTCCTCTGATATTAACATCAGCACATAAGCTGTGCATCAGGAGCTTCATGGCATGGGTTTCCATGGCCGAGTGGTTCCTGTAGGTGAAATGTGTAGGTGACCCAGTACTTATATATAGATGACTAAGCATAGTATTGGTTATTTTCCTTTCAAAATGTCTACGTGATAGAATCGTTATATTTTCATTGAGATGAGATGAGATGAGATGAGATGAGATGAGATAGCATTTATTTGTCAGTTGCAGGTCTTTTGCCCACAACCGAGATGACAGACCTTGCCGACTGTACATACAATACACAAACATCACATTGGGGAGACAGGTCAGGCCAGGTAGCGAGGAAAAAAAACATCGAAATGTGTAACACAGAAGGATAATACAGGAATGCACAGATATCAACACACCATAACACAATAAACACAGACAAGCAACATGGGAAAGAGTTCCAGTGTGTACATCTGATCTGGGACCGCTGCATCTTTCGACTGTGCCTCCAACTGACCCGATGTCCACATCAGAGGGGAGGTAAGCGTTGGAGGTGGCGTTGGATCTGGGGTTGGGAGGGTGATGCGTCAGTGAGTGCTTATCAGTATCAGTATATGTATGTGTGTGCGTGTCCATAGTTCAGCTGAGACTGTGTCCTTCGCCCTGCCAGGCTAAGTAAACAGTCTTCCAGCCAACCCAGGTGGCCTTGCATGGAATGGGAAGGAACAGACTCAACACAGTCGTTATCAGGGTGTTTTGTTCAGCTCCGGCCTTGAGCCCACAGCTGGCGCCGAAGGGGTAGCCGCATTATAATGGTGATTTTTCTTTTACAAACAACTCATGAGAATTTCATGCTGTTTTTAACACTCCGACACCGACGCTGGTCTCTCAATCTCCCGTTGGATAGCTGCGAGTTTCTCCATGATGTTATTCACCTTCAATTCCGTGGTCTTTTCACTCTTTTGCTCACAGAGCAGATTCCGAGACCTCACAACTGCAGCCAACTGATCCGCGATGTAATCCAGCTTCCGCCCAGAGGTGTTGTTCCGAGTGGATTCTTCCCTGATGTAATCCAATATACGCTCAGAGGTGTTATTCTGAGCCTTCACTGCAGCCGTTAGCGCCTCCAAGCTCTTAACCATGCTGCATTCAGTGAGCCCATTCTGAGAAGTCGCACCTCGTCCCATCGTTTCAATCCCAGCGGGCAGCCTTGGGGGTGTTTGAACAGCTGGTTCTGCTTTCTTAATTCTCTGATAAGCCAGTGCCAAGCCAGCTCCGATCAGCAAGAACCCTGTTATCATGGTTCCAAATAGGTAGATATCTTCAGCGTCCTCGATCAATAGTCCCGCCAGGCACACGATCCTCCATATCTGCCACCCGTCCATCGTGTATCCGGCAGGGAAAGTCCCTCCAGGGCACTCAGGCTCTCCCTAGCCCAGACTTCTCATTGAGAAAAGGGTGTCAATAACATTCAGAGACCAGTTGATCAAATCCATAATTCTCTTTAGGTTTTAGAAACAGACTGTGAGAGTGTGTTCCAGGGAAAGTAATACAAAAACCATGAGACTAGACAAGGACATAAGCAGGGAAGATAAGGGAGAGGAGAAAAAGTGCGTCCGCCTCCTCCGAGAGCCAAAGAAATAGAGAGATTGTGATTCAAGAGTGAACACAATGCTCAAGTCACATGTTGGTGCTTTGTGTAAATCTACTCATGGTTAAGATGCCATGTTGAGATTTTAAACATTCCTGTCTCAAACTGAAAACTGCAGCATGGTTTCTGATTCTGGTTCTGTATGATAGTCATGCACTGGCATCAGAACTGACAGGTAGACTCAATTATACCTCACTGTGGTGTAGCAAAGTATTCAGACGCATTGAAATTCCAGCTTGGGAAAAGGAGGATTTGCTTGAATGTTGACTTGATGTTTCCCACATGGCATGAAATATGCTGCTTGGAGTCGAGTTTGGAGTCTTCCAAAATATCTAAGAGCATGTTTCTGATGGTGTAGTTATATGTATGAATTAATTCAGCTGTAATATAACAGCACCTTCACAGTAGCTGAATGAACCACAGGGATTTTTCATTCTGATACATGTAAACTATTGAATTAAAATGATCAAATTGTGATGTGCTTTGCTCATCTAAATGATAACATGCATTTAGAAGGAGTTCGTGGATTGATAAGGAGCAAGTTAATTGAGTTACCAGCCATGCAGAATATGGAAAAATCTGGCCGCTTCAGCATTAAAGGTGACAAAGAGATTAGCTACAGGAAAGATGATGCAGAATTACTGGACTACAAGTGTCAGCTAAAATCAGTCCTGGCCCCAGTGTCTCAGATTGCCCTTACTTACTGGAACGTGCTCAGCCACTTAACACCAGCCAGGTTTGTCATGATGAGAGCAGATGAAAACGATGAGCAAGATGATGTCTTTGCATAGGAGTCATTTCTATAGCTCTCTATGGATCTCTCATTCTGCTGATTCCAATAATCTGGCTACAATTCTGGTGATTCTTACTATATATTCAGTGCATCCAGAAAGTATTCACAGGGCTTCAATTGTCCTGTGATGTTACAGTCTTATTAGAAAATTGATTAAATTGATTTTTCACCTGAAAATACTCCGTAAAACCAAAATAGAAAAGTATGTTTGAAATTTGTGAAAATTCTGGGAAACATTCTGTTTTTATATTTTTAAATGATTTACAGTCATTATAAAATAATTGTGCACTGTTATTGTATAATGAAATCAAATCCTTTTAATTGTTAGTGATGAAGAGAGTCTGTCATTACATCACTTTGATGTAAACAAAGACATTTTCCAAGACATACATATTCTTGAAAGATGATATCTTACGGAGCGCTGCAGGGGACATGGGAGAAAAAAAAATTAAGACGGCAAAAACTTTTGTGAGATCTCGCAAAACAAACTCAGGATCTCGCAAAAGTTTTAGCCGCATTCTTCGGAGGCCGCCAGCTCGAAGCAGACCGGGAGGTCGAGGCACGATGTGCCGGGAAAGCGGTGTTCCTCCCGGCTGTAGTAGGTCTCGACCTCCCATTAGCTTCGAGCTAGTGGGTGTCAGATCTCCGAAAACGTCGGAGCACTTTTGCAAATATGTGATGTCTTGTAAACCGAGCAGGTATCTGACATTTACACAACTACATTCACGCCTCAAAATATCTTAAAAGTGTATTTTGTGACCCAGAAAGAGTAATATTACAACTAAGTAGCTGCCGCCATTGTTGGAATTCAACTTTTGCGAGATCTCGCAAAAGCTTTGCGAAAGTTTTGCGAGATCCCGAGTTAGTTTTGCGAGATCTCGCAAAAGTTTTGCGAAAGTTTTGCAAGATCCCGAGTTAGTTTTGCGAGATCCCGAGTTAGTTTTGCGAGATCCCGAGTTAGTTTTGCGAGATCCCGAGTTAGTTTTGCGAGATCTCGCAAAAGTTTTGCGAGATCCCGAGTTTGTTTTGCGAGATCCCGAGTTAGTTTTGCGAGATCTCGCAAAAGTTTTGCGAGATCCCGAGTTTGTTTTGCAAGATCTCGCAAAACTTTTGCGAGATCCCGACTTTGTTTTGCGAGATCTCACAAAACTTTTGCGAGATCCCGAGTTTGTTTTGCGAGATCCCGAGTTTGTTTTGCAAGATCTCGCAAAAGTCCGTCTTAATTTTTTTTTCTCCCATGTCCCCTGCGGGGCTCCGTAAAATCTAATAATTACAGATTTTTTTTCCCTTACAGAATCAGGTCAATAGAATAAAATAGAAGCTCAGGTCAATAAAAATAAAATGTTGTTTTTTACTGAATACTTAGCAATGAACGTAATGGATGTAGTTATTATAGTAATCAAGATAAATCTCCAGAAATGTACAGACACGTACACGCACATTTACTACTGCATCATTTGTCAGATAATGTAGGCTATTAAATTTTGGCTGGGTAGTTGTTCATAAAATTGCTTCTCATGAGATGTGGAATGAGTCTGGCAATCTTGAATGAATCTTGAATCGTGCAAGATTTTACTAATGAGACATCTGTTTTTCAAACTTTGTAAATCGCTCAGGTTCCCAATCTAACAACTGAAATGAAAGTATGACACACAAACATTATGAAAGTACATGGGAAAACACACTTCAGTGATTAACTAACACAATGTTTTATAAAAAGCTTCATTGTCTTTTCACTTTTTTTTTCCTGCTGTGATCAGTATCCACTCTGCAAGCTTCATTCATTTAGCTGGAAAGTGTGTTTTTAGATTTCAGATGTTTAGGATACGGGACAGGAAATACTTGAATAGCCAGGAATGTCAGGAGGCATTTTCTCTCTTGTCGTGGCTGTGTAATATTGGCCTCCACTCTGGTGCACCTCAACAATTCCACAGCTTGTCTCTGAGACAGGCAGAGTGTGAGAAGGTTGGCATTTTGCCCTTGGCTGATAACATGCCATCATGAGATTTTGTGTGCAGTTGCACCTGGAATTGAAAGTGTAGAAAAACACCTGTTTATAGCAGATTTGAAAGTGTGAGTTTTTCTCGGCTTTAAAAATAACAATACTATATGTGAATAAGCTTGTTAGAATAAAAAAGTGAAATGCAGTATAGATAAAAGGATGAGAGAGAGCGAAGAAAGAAAGAAGAAAGTTCAGAATAGTGTATTTACTGATGTGCTATGAGCCATTATATTGTCAGCTGAAGTAGTCCTAATAGATGTTTTTTCTCAAATAAGAAAAAATTGTATGTGCATAGTATATTGCAAATAGAAATACAAAGTCTAATGTTGGATGCTGCTGCTCTTGGACTGACTCTCACAGGGTATGAAGCTCTACTGAGATGACTGGAACAGTGCAGTGAAGTAATTGCAGTCTTTACACAATAGGCCATTTTCACAGCAGATATTTTGACATGTTATAGCTGGAAAAATACAGGTGTAGCTATTAACATTAAAATGTCTGCAATCCATTCAGCTATGCTGGTTGAAAGGCCTTAGTTATTCAGTAGGCTTGGTGGGACACACACATGGCACAGGGCCATTATTAATGTTAGGTACTCCTGTGCTTTTCCTGTTATAAAGAATTAAAAATGTCAGTTCGTGCAGGTGTTGAGCAGATGCAGTTCCTTTTTTTGGCGAATCGGGAACAATTTGGACTACAGAGCTCTGCCTAAAAATGGCCCAAGGAAACCTACAGTAGCATGTTGGTATGTCATGTTGGCCCAGTTTATTTATTATGTATTTGGTTTTTTGCAAATACTATTCTTGCACTTACCAAATGTTATTGTTTCTTTATATTAGAGGTGGTGTTTATAAAGAATTATTGAATGTCAGTAAAATCTTACTTAAAAGAAACTGCAAATTAAATGTTTTAAAAGTATTTTAATGTTACTAAATAATAACAATATATATTTTTACCTGCCAAGATCTCAAATATCTGCTCCAATGTTAATGGGTTAATTCAACACAATACTATATTAAGATATATATTGTGCTTATTGTTGGGAGATTTATTTGGTCTGATTTAGTGTGGCCCAATTCTAGAGGTTTCTGCTCTTGACACTTGTACTGAAAGACCAAAAATATATTTAACAACTTTTTATGTGGTTTTATGTACCAACATAAAGAAGTGTGGAGCTAGTTAACACTTCACTGCTCTCACTGCACAATCGCGTCCCTCTCTAAAGCAACCACTATTGATTCTGTTACTGTTTTGGGAGAGTAATCAGCAGGCCTCAATATAGGGAGTCTTTTCCAGAAGGCAGCTTTAGTGAAAACTCAGATATTCAGATATTCTGAATGTGTTCCAACAGAATTTTTTGCTGCATCGAGTTCACACATTGATATCCAATTATTAACACTATCCTTGCCATTGACAGATAACTCCAGCAAACATTTTTTTTTGTTATGCTGTAGTGTTGAAATCAAAATGTTCTCCCCTTTCTTTTTCTATACACTTATCAGTCACTTTCAGGTCCCCCTTCCTACTAGCAGGTTAATGTCCTTTCCCTCAGGACAGCCTTAATCTTTTCTGGCATAGACTCAATAAGGTGCTGTAAATATTCCTGAGATATACTGGTCCATATTGGTGCGATAGTAACACGCACTTGCTGCAGATTTGCCAGCTGCACATCAACTATCGAAATCTTCCATTCTACCACATCCCAAAGGAACTCTTTTGCATTGAGATCTGGTGCCCTTGGAGGCCATTTAAGTGCAGTGAAATCATTTTGATGTTCAAGAAATCAGTTTGAGATGGTTCGAGCTTTGCGACATGGTGTGTTATTTGGCATAAGCAGCCATCAGAAGATGGTTACACTGTGCTTATAAAGCGATGAATATGGTGCTAAGGTAAGGTCTAGTGCAGGGGTGTCAAACTCAAATACACAGTGGGCCAAAATTCAAAACTGGAACAAAGTCGCGGGCTAACGTTAATATTTATTGAAAAAAAAAAAAATCTTCCTCCAGATATAAGAATGAATCTTTTCTTATGGACTCAAACAAGTTTTGCTGAAAAACTGAATATGGAACAAGCAAAGCTTAATACTAAACAATATATATATTAGCTGTATAATACCAGTAGGCCAGCTCTGATAGTAATTTGGTATGGCTTCAAATTTGGCCCGCAGCCTAATTACATTTGGCCCGCGGGCCAGAGTTTGACACCTATGGTCTAGTGTTTAAACGATGCTTAATTGATTTAAGAGGTCAAAGTCTGCTAAGAAATAATCCTCACATCAACAGCATGTTTTTTACACTAAATTTTGATCCTACTATTTGAATGTTGCAGGAGAAATTGAGATTCATCAGACCAACGAATCCTCCTTTTCCTGTTCTTAGTTGGCAGTAGTGTCATGTGGTGTGGTTTTCTGTTACTGTAGCTTATTTGCTTCAAGGTTGGCTGTTCAGAGATGCTCCTCTGGAGGCCATTTTTGCAACAAGGGGTTATTTAAGTTACTGTTGCCTTCCTCTTAGCTCAAAGGAGTATGGCCATTCTCCTCTGGCTTCTGGCACAAACAAGGCATTTTCCCCAGAGAATCTCATCTCACTGCATGTTTTCTCTTTTTAGAGCGTTCTCTGTACACCCTAGAGATTGTTTGCTTGGGAAAATCCCAGTAGATAAGTACTTTCTAAAATAGAAATACTCAGACAACCTCACCGGACACCAGCCACCACGCCGTATTCAAAGACACTTTAATCAGCGTTCTACCCCATTCTGAACAGCTCATTTTGACCATGACTGCATGCCTAACTGGGTTGAGTTGCTACCATGCTGATTAGAGATCAGCTGGACCGGTGTAACTAATGACGTTAAATGATTCATGAAGCCTGAGTGACAAGTTCAGAACAGTTGTCTGGTGGGTAAAGTGTTAAATGTTGTCAAGTAACATTTTGATAAATATCATAGATATCAATGTTTTCCACTAGAAGTATCTAAAATCTAAATTACTGAGTTTAACTGCAAATTGTCTACAAGATGTACATCATTATCCATACTGACTGACATTCATATTTCTCACTCTGCTGGATTAAAATGATGGAGACTGATCTTTATTCACAGGTTACCATGGTGAATCCTAGGATCAAACCACCACTGACAATGGCATTTTTTTTTTTTTAATTCCCCACACATGTGCTTAACTAAGGTTGAACATACAGGGGGTTGTTGAATTTAGTTTGATCATTTGTTCTAAAACAAAAAAAAAAAAATTTCTCATCTCACAGTTAATCAACGCAGAGTTTGTTAATCTATTTTATGGAACTAGCCCAGGAAAGCAAATCACAGCAGGGCAGAAAAAAAAACAAAGTAATAAAAATAATGTTGGTCTGAAATTGAATGAAATCTTTGAATTAATTAGTTTTCTGTGAGAGAGTAAGAAAAACGCCTTAACAGCATGTAATACAACTGAAGCATGTGAAATAAATATACATTATTGTTACTTCTGCTTCCATGACAAGAATAAAATTAATTTACATTCGTATTTATAAATCCAGTGGCTGATGCATTTCAATAGATTTCTGCGCAGCGCTGTTTTCGCATTGTAATCTATCATGCTCCTTATCCTTCTTGTCGAATCTGCTGAACTTGCTGTTTGCCTTTTAAAGCTTTCTCAGATGTAGATGAAGGTGTTTTTATATTACAAAATCCAAAGACTTTTTTTTTTTTATTCTCCATGCTAATGCAGATATTCAGTCAGTACTTCTGGTGCTGCATTAGTTTGGAAAGCTGTCGGAAAATGTTGTCAAGTATCAGGATATTCCCCATAAATCAAGAGCAACTGCTGTCATTTTCAAGGAATCCAAGAGCAGTACAGCTTTTTGTAATCAATGTCTGCACACACACTATCTTTATCAACATTTTCTACATGGCCCAAGCTGCTAAGAATTGATCTTACAAAAGAAACAGGGCTTTAAGGGGATTTCAGTTCAACCCAAAAAGGACAAAGAGACATGTGGACAGGATGCAAGAAGATGATAAACCTTAATGGAACTAAACTAAACAAAAACACCAAACAAACGGCAACTGAAGTAGCCAAAGTGCAATACAGCAAAAGGCCATAAGATGATAAAGAAAAACTAATCCAAAGAAACTTGCTTTCAACAAAGGAAACATTACAGAGCTGCAGATGTACACAGGAACTGGAAAGCAACAACAACGAGCGTAAGACTGTAACTAAACAAATAATTAACTGAACATAGGTCAAATACATTAAGTCAGTAATCAAGTGTTTGATCTTCAGTCAGTCACAGTGATTTTACTTAGAAGCAGGCATGTACATGCACAAGTTTATAGGCACACCTTTATTTTATTTTAAGTTACTGTGATTTTAAGGATTCCAACATCTGTTATATGTGTTGGATGAATAATTTCATTTCTTTCCTCTATGTGATGGTTCAAGAAACAGCTCTTTTTATTATGGCATCACAAAGACACTGTAGCAGCACGAAGCCAAGCAATATGTCAATATGTGTAAGAATTCAACAATGCACTATGTGAGTAGAATTTTGATCCCTAAATCTGCAGTCTTTCATCCAGCGTCCACATGGCTACACCTCTGTCTGCAATTCTTAACCTCCTCTTCAACTCTTCTCAGTCCAACCCATTTGGTTGTTCTGCTCTGGAATTCACGCTTTTCATTTATTCTGATTAGTTCAAGACTAATCAGAATAAATGAATTGCTACCTTATCGTGGTGGAGGGGTTTGTGTGTCCCAGGGATCCCAGGGGCTATGTTGTCTGGGGGCTTTTGCCCCCTGGCAGGGTCTCCCATGGCAAATTGGTCCTGAGTGAGGGACTAGACAAAGAGCGATTCAGGAGACCCTTATGAAAAGAACATCGAGGGAACAGTTTACCCTTCCCGGGATAGGGTTACCGGGGCCCCGCTCTGTAGCCAGGCCCGGGGAGGGTGCCTGAGGGCGAGCGTCTGGTGGCCGGGCCTTAGTCCATGGGGCCGGCCGGACACAGCCCAAAGAGGAGACATGGGCCCATCCTCCCGCAGGCCCACCACCCGTAGGAGGCGCCATAGGGGTCGGGTGCATCTCTACGCATGGCTTGGGCTCTGGAACCAGTCTCCTGGAGAGGGGCTGGACTCTGTCTCAGTCTGGAGTTGCCCCTGGTGAGAGGCGGCGGGCTGGGGTGGGTATTCTAATATCCCCTCGGCTTGCTGCCGGTACGTTGGGGTTTTTCCCGGTGGATGAGAGGGTTTGTTCCCTGCGCCTTAGGGTCGGGGAACGGGTCCTGACTGTCATCTGCACTTATGCGCCGAGTGGCAGTTCGGAGTACCCAGCCTTCTTAGAGTCCCGGGGGGGGGGGGGGGGGGGGGGGGGGGGGGGTGGGTGCTGGAAGGTGCTCCACCTGGAGTCTCTGTTGTCCTGCTGGGAGACTTCAATGCTCACGTGGGTAACGACAGCGAGACCTGAGGGGCGTGATTGGGAGTAGTTCCTGAAGGCTCTGGACGTTGTAGGGCTGTCCTGGTTGACACGCCTCTGCAATGTTGCGTGGAGATCAGGGGCAGTACTCGTGGACTGGCAGACCGGGGTGGTGGTCCCCATCTTTAAGAAGGGGGACCGGAGGGTGTGTTCCAACTACAGGGGGATCACACTCCTCAGCCTCCCTGGGAAAGTCTATGCCAGGGTGCTGGAAAGGAGAGTTCGTCCGCTAGTCGAAGCTCGGATACAGGAGGAACAATGCGGTTTTCGTCCTGGTCGTGGAACACTGGACCAGCTCTTCATCCTCTCGAGGATACTTGAGTGTGCATGGGAGTTTGCCCAACCAGTCTACATGTGTTTTGTGGACTTGGAGAAGGCATTCGACCGTGTCCCTCGGGGTGTCCTGTGGGAGGTGTTGCGGGAGTGTGGGGTGTCTGGCCCATTGCTACGGGCCATTTGATCCCTATACAACCATTGCAAGAGCTTGGTTCGCATTGCCAGCAATAAGTCGGACTCGTTCCCGGTGGGTGATGGGCTCCGCCAGGGCTGCCCTTTGTCACCGGTTCTGTTCATAATTTTTATGGACAGGATTTCTAGGCGCAGCCAAGTGGCGGAGGGCTTTCGCTTTGGTGGCCTCAGAATCTCATCTCTGCTTTTTGCGGATGATGTGGTTCTGTTGTCTTCATCGGGTGAGGTCCTCCAGCTCGCACTGGAATGGTTTGCAGCCGAGTGTGAAGCAGCGGGAATGAGGATCAGCACCTCCAAATCTGAGGCCATGGTTCTCAGCCGGAAAAGGGTGGAGTGCCCACTCCGGGTCGGGGATGAGTTCCTGCCCCAAGTGGAGGAGTTCAAGTATCTCGGGATCTTGTTCGCGAGTGATGGGAGAAGGGAGACGGAGATCTACAGACGGATTGGGGCTGCAGCTGCAGTAATGCAGACGCTGCACCGGTCCGTCGTGGTGAAGAGGGAGCTGAGTGTAAAAGCGAAGCTCTCAATTTACCGGTCGATCTACGTCCCTACCCTCACCTATGGCCACGAGCTGTGGGTAGTGACCGAAAGAATGAGATCGCGGATACAAGCGGCAGAAATGAGCTTCCTCCAAAGGGTGGCTGGCCTCTCCCTTAGAGATAGGGTGAGAAGTTCGGCCATCCGGGAGGGGCTCAGAGTAGAGCCGCTGCTGCTCCACATCGAAAGGAGCCAGCTGAGGTGGTTCGGGCATCTGACAAGGATGCCCCCTGGGCGCCTCCTGGGTGAGGTGTTCCAGGCATGTCCCACCGGGAGGAGGCCCCGGGGCAGACCCAGGACACGCTGGAGAGATTATATCTCTCGGCTGGCCTGGGAACGCCTTGGTGTTCCCCCGGATAAGCTAGAGGAGGTGGCTGGGGAGAGGGAGGTCTGGGCCTCTTTGCTTAGGCTGCTGCCCCCGCGACCCGGCCTCGGATAAAGCGGATGAAGATGGATGGATGGATGGATGGATGGATAGTTCAAGACACTCTAGACTGCAGATCAGCTCCAGTTCCCCCGCTGCTCAAAACAGCTAGCAGCTTGTGCAGATTTCCACATGTTTTGCAGACTACCTCGCTCCACTCTCGCTCAAAATCCCACCCTTAGCCTAACTGTATGTATTTATTTATAAATCACATCAAAATGTGTGTAAATAATCATGTTGCTAGTCAACAGTGGTTTTACATTATGGGGTTTTTATGGGGTCAACATGATGTACATGGAGGTTCTAGGTAAAAGTGGCCACATTTTTTCTTCTTTAGATCTTGCACAACTCAAATTTCAGCATTTGACCAATAACCCCATTTTGGGAAACGCCATTAAAAGTGAGATCGTGGGGTTTTAATTTAACAGAGTTGCACAATTTTTAAGTCGCCAATGGGTCAAATGACCCCCTTGTGGCTCTGGTGTTAAGGATGGCATATACTAATAATTATCAGCTTAAGATAACATACATTTTAATTGCTTCTTTAACCTGGCGTCAGTCAACAAGATGCTTGGGTGCCAGAACAGATCATACACAATCAATGTCTGTCCTGCAGGGAATAAGAGGGTGCAAGGTCAGTCAACAAAGCAAATACTCCCCGTTCTCTCTGCAGCGGGTGTTAGAGCCCATTATGTGTGGTAACTCCCTTTGGATGTGTCTTGCTGTCCAAGACTCTGTGCCCTCTGGCCCTTATTTGAAAGACAGACGTGACCTTCAAGCTGAGAACTGAACACCATAGTACTGATCCTCACAGATTTTTTATTATGCAGCACACTGAAGAAAATATTCATCACAATGTTAATAAAAAAAAACTAAACAACAAACAAAGTATGATGAAAATTAAAAAATAATCTGCTTTTGTCATTAATTTATGAAAAAAATCAATATTTTAAATTTTCACATGTTTAATAATGAATAGTTTAAAATTTTGAAAGATCTTTTTATTTTCATGCATCTTGTTTGAGCAGCTGAATGTAACCACTGACTCACTTTAAGTAGTTTAGGACAGCCAAACTATAGACCAGTTGCTAGGTTCGGCAGGGCTACAATAGAAAGCGAGGCGAATACAGAATGAAATGGCTGGAGACAGGAATTTGAGCAGCAACGGTTATTATTTACACAAAAATGAAATAAACAAGACACAAATTCCACATTGACAGTAGTAATGATAATAATAACAATAACAATAATAAGAATAAGCCGGCAAAACAAAAATAAACCCAAAAATAGTTGTTTGAGCTCAATATTCAATTGTCTTTTTGTCTTTGGTCATTTGTCAAGTCAAAAGTTCTTAGTCTAGTTCTTTTTCTCTTTCGTTTGTGGTTTGTGTGTTACCACTTGGGAGTCTCCGTCGAGGAAGAAGAGTAAGTTCCTCTGCAAAGTTCAGTCTGGGCTCAGGCTCGCCATCTCCATCCGGAGAGAATCCATCGGAATCCAAAATCTTAGTTCCTTCCACACGAACAAGGAAAAAAAACCTAGCCTGCACAACAATATTAACATTATTGCACACAGCCAGCTCCGTTTCTTCTCTTGTATCACAGCTATAGCTTTAGTTCTTTATCTCTTTTCACATTTCTTTCACATTACCACAGTAATACATTACATGCATGCTTTGAATATATCTCTCGTTGTACATGAAATTATTTTAACCACATGTAAAACAACAAATGAATTTCTCGTTCTCTTTTCAACCATGAAATTGTGATTAATAGGTATAACCAGCAAGATAATAGATTTTTCCAATCATCGTTCAAGTATGCTAACAAATTCTACCACAAACAGCATTTCAACCGTTTTTAAACAGCAAATTACCACTCGCGAATCGGTATGAACAGAAAAAACAACTTTTAGCAACAGGCTAACACATTATTAATTTTTCAAACCCATGGGCTCAACTCACCAAAATGTTAGAAAATTCCGCACGAGCTATCCGTGGCCTGTCTCATCTACTTCCACGTGCGAAAAGACCTAGCTCATGTGAAACGATGGTCTGGTGTTTTGGAAGACGGGGCTAAACCCACTTTCAACCAATGAAAAAAAAGCATTTACCCCTTGTGATTCGGCAACAGAAAAATAAAGTTTGCTGGAGGATCACACTTCCTATTTTCAAAATAAATGATGCTTTTCAAAATAAAAGAATGAAAATACATTTATACAAATAAAAAGAAACCAAGAAAGAATAACAACAAAAGCGGTTTTCTCTACTGGGTTACACTCTCCCCAGCTAAATGTCATGCACGTCTCGTTGCATGTGTAGCCAGTACTGTCCCTCTGTACTGTTTAGGGACTCAGAAAAGGCTATGCTTAACCCCTGGAAAAGTGATTTCACAACAGTAACTAGAGGGTTTCCTAAATCAGGATAATCAAGTCTTTTAGGTGGATGTCTGATTCTTGTTGACTGTCTTACTGGTTGAGTTGTAATGGGATCACCACTGTCCATCTCATCAGGTGAGTTAACAGGCTGGTTTCCTGGTTCTTTAACCAAATCCTGAGGTGATTCATCCAATACGGTTCCCGTTCCATTGTCCACAGGATTGTCAATTCCAATCTCATCTCCATCTGGTAAGCTTTCAACAAGCACATGATTGGTAAGTTCGTCTTTGCTTGCATTTTTATCCATATTCGGCTCCTTGTTGCTAGCAGTTTCAGAAAGGTCACAATCAGGTAAGTTCGTAATCTCTGGTTCATGAGAAGGTTTTGGATATTCATGTACAGTAGTAAATCTGGTTATTTCTTCACATGGGGAGTCATCAACCCATTGAATGAAAAGTTCATTGTTAAGTTCCATTGATTCTTCATCCTCATTGCTTTCTGTGACAACAGCTTGACGCGTTTTAGGACGGTGAACCTGCTGTGGCTCAGATGTGTCTGCGGTGGCAACCGGGAGGAAACTGCAGGGAAGCAACAGGTCTCTGTGTAAAGTTCGGGAGGGACCTTGCTTTGACTCGGGTTTAACAGTATAAACGGGTAGGTCGCCTGCACGTTTGACTACCACATGGATGTCTGCCTCCCATTTATCAGCAAGTTTATGCTTGCCACGCAGCCGCACGTTTCTAACTAAAACCCGGTCCCCAGGTTCAAGTTCTGAAACAGTTATTTTGCGATCAAATCTGGCCTTATTCTTGTCTGCCACTTTTTGTGCGGTTTGAGAAGCTAACCTATAGCTTTCCTCTAGCCGTTTCTTGAGACTTTCAACATATTGCGAATGTGTCACTTTTTGATCTTTGCTGAGAGGAAGTCCATATGCAAGATCAACAGCTAATCTGGGTTTTCTGCCAAACATCAATTCGTAGGGTGTAAACCCTGTTGCATCACTACGGGTGCAATTGTACGCATGTACTAATGGCATAACATAGTCTTTCCAGTGAGACTTTTGTTTGGATTCCAGTGTTCCTAACATACCAAGTAGTGTTCTATTAAATCGTTCAGTAGGGTTACCACGTGGGTGGTACGGGGTAGTTCTTATTTTCTTTATGCCAGAGATCTCACACAGATCTTTTATCAGTTTTGCCTCGAAATCAGGACCCTGATCGCTGTGCAGGCGCTCAGGTATGCCGTAGTGGACAATGAACTGGTCCCACAGGCACCTGGCGACCGTTCGTGACTTTTGATTAGAGGTGGGCAATGCGAGGGCAAATTTAGTGAAATGATCGGTTATCACAAGGATATCCCGTGTGTTGCTACTGTCTGGTTCTAGACTGAGAAAATCCATACAGACGAGTTCTAAAGGTCTGGTTGTTGTTATGTTGACCAGTCTCGCTGCTTTTTCAGGGGGACTCTTTCTCCGTATACAACGATCACATGTTTTCACTTTTTGCTCAACCTCTGTCGCCATGCGTGGCCAATAGAATCGGGTTCTGACCAGATCAAGGGTTCTGTCGATACCTAAGTGGCCCATGTCATCATGCAAACTTTGGAGCACTGAAGCTCTGAGCTCCTCAGGAAGAACAAGCTGGTGGGTCACCTGGTCTCCATCTTGTCTTCTTCTGTATAACACCTCATTGTGCATTTCCAACCGATTGAGTTCCCTAAGCAAAAGAGGGAGATCTGGGAGTTCTTTTCTAACAGTCGGTGGAGGTGTCTGGCCATGTTCGATTTGTTTGATAACTTGGTTGATTGTCGAGTCTGCTCTCTGCTTATCCTTAATTTCTGATTGGGACAAGGCAGGAATGGTTGGTAAGCCATGATGTTCTTCTGTAACATAGACGTCTGGAATCGCGTCAGCTGAGAGGGTAAGCGATTCTACAAGTGTAACACCACTATCCTGACAATCATCACTGACTTTTACAAGGTGATTTTGACAGATTGCTTGGACAACATCACTATCTACAAGCTTTATGGTGTCAGTGGCGTCAGTGTCAGCTAAGTGACGCTCTACAAATTGGCTTACACGCTCCTGCTCTTTCCTGGACTGGACATCGTTTACGAGTTCTCCATGAGGACGTCTAGACAACCCATCTGCGTCTAAGTTGTGCTTTCCCGCTCTATACTGTAACTTAAAGTTGTAGTTAGACAAAGCGGCAAGCCACCTATAGCCAGTGGCATCTAACTTAGCAGAGGTCAATATGTATGTGAGTGGGTTACTATCTGTAACTACAGTGAACTGACCACCATACAAATAATCGTGAAACTTTTCAGTCACTGCCCATTTGAGTGCTAAAAATTCCAACTTGTGGGCTGGATATCGTGCTTCACTTCTTGATAACCCACGACTGGCAAAAGCTATGGCTCTGAGCTGACCCTCTTGCTCCTGGTAGAGTGCTGCACCTAAGCCAGTAGTACTGGCATCGGTATGGAGTACATAAGGCAGCTTCGAGTCTGCAAAGCCTAAGACGGGGGCTGACGTTAGCTTTTCAATGATTGAGTCAAAAGCTTTTTGACACTCTGCGGTCCATCGGTCCTCAAATGGCAGTTTGGGATCAAAGTAGGTCTGGTTGGGTTCTTTGGACTGTAATTTCTTACGTAGTGGTGGGTAACCACGAGTGAGGTCATTGAGTGGGCGTACTATGGACGAGTACCCTTTTACAAAACGTCTGTAGTACCCCGAGAACCCCAGAAAAGATCTTAGTTCTTTGAGATTCTTGGGCCGTGGCCAGGTCTTTAGGGCCTGAATCTTTTCGGGATCCGTCTCCACTCCCCTTTCAGAGATTACATGCCCAAGGTACCGAACTGTGGTTTGGAAAAATTTACATTTTTCCAGCGATAACTTTAGGCCATACTCTTTAAGGCGATGGAGTACCCGCATAAGTCGGCGTTCGTGTTCTTCCAAACTGTCTGAGAAGATGATGAGATCATCTAAAAAGACGAGCACTTCATGTAAGTTCATATCACCAACACAGCGCTCCATCAGCCGCTGGAAGGTGCTTGGGGCGTTGGTTATGCCCTGCGGCATGCGGTTAAACTCCCAGAACCCAAGCGGTGTCACAAACGCGGTCTTTTCTTTGTCTGTCTCCTCAACCTCTATCTGGTAATACCCAGATTTCAGATCGAGGACCGTGAACCACCTGGATCCTGAAAGGGCAGAGAATGTCTCTTCCAGATTTGGAAGTGCGTAAGAGTCTTTTATTGTTTGCAAGTTCAGCTTGCGAAAGTCTATACATAGACGCACATCATTGTTCCGCTTTCTCACCACAACAATGGGAGACGAGAAGGGCGACTGAGACTCTCTTATCACACCTGCAGCAAGCAGCTCCTGCAGGTGTTTCCGAACAGCCTCAAGATCTTGAGGGTGTATAGGGCGTGCACGGTGCTTGAAAGGAGTCGGATCATTAAGCTTGATGGAATGTTTCACCTTGTTCGTACACCCAAAGTCAAGATCATGAAAAGCGAATACTTCCGGAATGTCATTGAGTTGCTTGGTTATCCTCTCTTTCCATTCATGTGGAATCAGAGAGTCACCAAAATTGAAATTCAGTGGTGTCTTGCTTGTGGCTGACTCATTAACACTGGTGACATTATGCTGGGACATGATACAATGGAAAGCTCCCAGCTCTGCAATGACACAAGTAGACGGGATAGTAACATCTTGTTCTGTTTCATTTGTAATCATAACAGGCACTTTGTGTGGAGCTCGGGAAGGAAGTGTTATCAAGCAAGTTTTAACACAAAGGCCACCAGGCAAAGAAGACTGAGAGGGGTGTTCAACTATGGCACACGTGTCTGCTGCAATACAATGAACGTTAGCAGATCCCTCTAAAACTACTGTTTGGCCTGCTGGAACTACAGCTGTAGCCTTGCCTGACAGGGTAACTAACCCAATGCTCCCATCTTTGTTCTGTGTATGTCTTAGTTCTAGAGTTTTCAACAGGGCTCTAAACCCGCAAGGACTAGGTAAGTAGTCAGAAGTCTTAAGGTCCAAAAATTTTTCATAAAGGACATCAAGCGTGTTTGTTCCCACCAACACTGGGGTCTGACTGTTTGGATGAGTGTCTGGAACAACAAGAGCTAAGGTTGGTATGTCAATCTCTGCATCTAAGAAGTCTTTTGGAAAAGTAATGCATGTCTCTATATAACCCAAATAGGGAACGGGCTGACCTGCAGCACCCTCCACTTCTAAAAGATCATAGAGTGAGTTAAGGTTTTGATCTGGAATGTTCTGTTTGTAGAACGACTCAGCGACTGTGGTCACTTGTGACCCTGAGTCCAGGAGACAATTTACATTAACGCCAGAAATGCTAACTACTGCTGTGCATTTAGAGCCAACCAACCCTTTTGGCAGACTATACTTCTGTGGCTTAGTGACAGACTGCTTACAGTTAGCACGTTGCATGTACTTAGTGGGACATGATCGCCTGGCTGCAGTCTCCATTTGCCCCGCAATAGAGACTGTTTTCAGTTTAACTGTTCCTTAGTGGCTGGAGGGTTCTCAACCTCCCATTTCCTCTGTTTCTCTTTAAACAGTTTGCGCTTTTCAGCAACTAGGGCTGGGTTTGGTTCATTTTCGCAGTTTGGCTTGATGTGGCCATCTTCTCCACATTGGAAACAGTACCACGGTTTGGGCGGGGTACTTAGAGTTTTAACGGTTCGTTCTGAGTGCTCCTTGCTCACTTTGTCTGGCTTTCGGTTTTCTTTAGACTTGGTATGGGAGGCATATCGGGAATTCTGCGCTTTTGATTTCGCAGTCAGCTGCACCAGTTGGGCCTGGAGCTCTGCAACTTGCTTTGAGAGTTCTTTAATTGAGCTTAAGGTGGTTGTGTTTTCATTTTCGTCTAAGCAGCCTTTGACTGTTTGGAGGTGGTATGTCGCTTTTTGTTTTGTGATGTTCAAATGTTGCTTCATTCGCATGTTTTTGGTAGCATTTTGGTCTTCTTCTGTGCGTAATAAGAGAAGCAACTCAGGAAAAGATGGGGGGTTAATCCGTTTTTGTTTTAGTTGAAGTGCGTTTAAAAGGGAATCATCCCAGCAACCACGACAGAACTGCGTGACAAGGAGTCTGTCAACATCATTGCTTAAAGCACCACCCCGTTTTACAGTGTGAGTTAAAGCTACCTGAAGGCGTTGTAAGTATGACGACGGTTTCTCACCTGGATTTTGGAAGGTGTCAAGAAATTTGGCGTAAAGCTCTCCACCATCTTGAACTGTCCCATAGGCAGAATCCAACATTTGAAGGTAGTCTGCAGGTGAGCTGTCTAGGTTCAAGTGCTTAACTACGTCAGCTGCCGGGGGTAAGAGAGACTCAAGAATCTTTCGCGATTGTTGCAGCTGCGACATGGAAGTGTCACTCATGATTAGTTCAGCACTGGAACGCCAAGTATCATAATCTGGCTCATAGGTTGGCCGGGGGTCCTTGCCAGAAAAAGCTCTGAGTTTTTGTGAAAAATGTTGCACTGAATGATCATCTCTTCTCACAATGTGCTCAACTACTACACGCTGCACCTCAGGAGGGTTTAAATCTGGTGCGGGTATGGTGGGTGCACTATGAGCTGGGTTTCTTGCAGTGTGATTTGACTGGTTCGATTGTTGTGCACCACCAACACTGGGTTCAACAGCTGAAAGCTGAAACTCAGCCAAGGGAGATTCAGGTGAGTCAATTTGCTCTGATTGATCATGTTCAGGCTCTTTGATTGATTCAGCTATCTGTGACATCATGTCCTTCAGAACATCTGCAAACCCTCGGCCGCTCATTTTGGCTAGGTTTTTTAACTCAGTGAGATATGACTTGGTTGTATCATTCCCCACACATCGCGTGTATACGCTTGCAAGAGATTGTATTCTATAGTTAACCCCACTATCGGATATGTGGTTGTAAGGTAACGGCTCAAGAGCATCAACAGCAGTACCTGAATTGTACTCAACTACAACACTCGAGAAAAACTCAGATTTACTATCATCTACCTTTAAGACTCTTGAGATTGACCCATACTGTTTTAGGAATTCAGTCACCTCATCAATTTGCTCATCTCCAGCTATTTCGCTCACCATCACCGAATTTGGGACTTTAACAGATTCACGCTCAACAAGACGGTCCATTTTGGGTGCGTTATATACTTGTAATCACATGAGAAAAATCTCCTGGCTGGCTCGCCAAAACTTACTGTAACCACTGACTCACTTTAAGTAGTTTAGGACAGCCAAACTATAGACCAGTTGCTAGGTTCGGCAGGGCTACAATAGAAAGCGAGGCGAATACAGAATGAAATGGCTGGAGACAGGAATTTGAGCAGCAACGGTTATTATTTACACAAAAATGAAATAAACAAGACACAAATTCCACATTGACAGTAGTAATGATAATAATAACAATAACAATAATAAGAATAAGCCGGCAAAACAAAAATAAACCCAAAAATAGTTGTTTGAGCTCAATATTCAATTGTCTTTTTGTCTTTGGTCATTTGTCAAGTCAAAAGTTCTTAGTCTAGTTCTTTTTCTCTTTCGTTTGTGGTTTGTGTGTTACCACTTGGGAGTCTCCGTCGAGGAAGAAGAGTAAGTTCCTCTGCAAAGTTCAGTCTGGGCTCAGGCTCGCCATCTCCATCCGGAGAGAATCCATCGGAATCCAAAATCTTAGTTCCTTCCACACGAACAAGGAAAAAAACCTAGCCTGCACAACAATATTAACATTATTGCACACAGCCAGCTCCGTTTCTTCTCTTGTATCACAGCTATAGCTTTAGTTCTTTATCTCTTTTCACATTTCTTTCACATTACCACAGTAATACATTAAATGCATGCTTTGAATATATCTCTCGTTGTACATGAAATTATTTTAACCACATGTAAAACAACAAATGAATTTCTCGTTCTCTTTTCAACCATGAAATTGTGATTAATAGGTATAACCAGCAAGATAATAGATTTTTCCAATCATCGTTCAAGTATGCTAACAAATTCTACCACAAACAGCATTTCAACCGTTTTTAAACAGCAAATTACCACTCGCGAATCGGTATGAACAGAAAAAACAACTTTTAGCAACAGGCTAACACATTATTAATTTTTCAAACCCATGGGCTCAACTCACCAAAATGTTAGAAAATTCCGCACGAGCTATCCGTGGCCTGTCTCATCTACTTCCACGTGCGAAAAGACCTAGCTCATGTGAAACGATGGTCTGGTGTTTTGGAAGACGGGGCTAAACCCACTTTCAACCAATGAAAAAAAAGCATTTACCCCTTGTGATTCGGCAACAGAAAAATAAAGTTTGCTGGAGGATCACACTTCCTATTTTCAAAATAAATGATGCTTTTCAAAATAAAAGAATGAAAATACATTTATACAAATAAAAAGAAACCAAGAAAGAATAACAACAAAAGCGGTTTTCTCTACTGGGTTACATGAACATGTAATACATAACACTGCAGGTAAAATGTGTAAAAAGAATCATTTATTTAATATTTCATGAATTGTATGACAGATTCTGTTTGTCAGCCGGTATCAATCTCCTGAGCACATTTCATACATTTGCCAGTATAATATAGTTGTAGTAGTTTTGTCAGAAGGCACTGGAGGAGAAGAAGTAGGTGGAATGTGTTATATCTAAAATGATAGAAACCTTTTCGCTGAGTCACATGCGCACTTTGCCAGCTGCTAGATTAACAGACAGTTGGTGAGTGAGTTGCTGCTTATTTCATGAGACGGTCTGCACGCAGTACATTTTAATGGGCAAGTGTGTGTAAATATCTACCATCTCTACTATGGCTAGATGTGTCGACCCAAATAAATAAACTAATTGTGAATCTGAAATAGTTGTAAAAGAGGCAACAAACCCCGGACAGAAAGGTTGATACACAACAATTCATTATGGAGGAATAATTTTATTTTTATATCTTGAGTTTTAAGCCCACTTTTACATGTTTAACAGTCACACAGAATCCATGCTAACTTTGATGGTCTGAATAACAGTAGCATTTATATGAATTAGTGTTTATGTCTTTTTCTGGCACTGGGATCAAAAGGGGATGCTGGGGGAATCTGCAGTGGCAATGCAACAAAAGCTACTGAGATGAACTACATTTGCTGCTGCTCCAAGTAACTGCTGGGTATTTTTATTGGCAGAGGCATGAGCATGAAGGCAATTATACAGGGCCTGTGGGTTGAAAACTTGGTGTGACCCTGGCTCCCATCAGAACAAGGTGTTTGTTTAGATTAAACTCCTCTTCTTCTTTTGAACTTATGCATATCCTGGACTGATACTCAAGATTTATGTTAAACCAACTGCTGATTGAATGTTTGAGGCAAGGAAGACTTTGTAACAATGTAACGTTGATAGACTACAAATCAGAAGTGTCAATTAACTGTAGGTTATTATCTTTATCTTTTATCGTATTTCCTCCTCCTCTCAATTAAACCTTATTTATTTATAAAATGTCTGTGAAGGTTCTCAGTCATCCAGGTCATCGTAGTCAAAGGAGCTTGCAAAGAAAAGCGTCTGGACTTCTTTAAGTTACTTGAAGACGTTTCACTTCTCATCCGAGAAGCTTCTTCAGTTCTAAGGTCAAATGGTGGAGAGTCCCAGATATAAACCTAGTGGGAGTGTCCCCCCACAGAGGGACAAAAGGACCCCCTGATGATCCTCTAATCGCCTGAGCCAAGGTGTGGAACTGGGTGTGGGTCCCAATCAGCCAGAGTTTCGGGTGAGTTCATTGTGAAACCTGGCCCCACCTTATCATGCGAATTCCTGAGGTCAGATGGCCCAGGGTGTGAGTGGGCGTTAAGGCGTCTGGGAAGGGATCTCAAAACTGGATTATAGATGGCAGAGAGTTGGTGTCGTAAACCACCGCCTCTGTTCAAAGATGGTCGCTCACAGTGGACATAGATGGCTTCTTTCACTCCTCTTTCAAACCATCTGTCCTCTCTGTCCAAAATGTGAACATTGGCATCCTTGAAAGAGTGTCCTTTATCCTTAAGATGCAGATGGACAGCTGAGTCTTGTCCTGTGGAGGTGGCTCTTCTATGTTGTGCCATGCGCTTGTGAAGTGGCTGTTTGGTCTCTCCAATGTAGAGGTCTGGGCATTCCTCGCTGCACTGTACAGCAAACACCACATTGTTAAGTCTGTGTTTTGCCGTTTTGTCTTTCGGGTGAACCAGTTTTTGTCTGAGTGTGTTGCTGGGTCTGAAGTACACCGGGATGTCATGCTTGGAGAAAACCCTCCTGAGTTTCTCTGATACACCGGCTACATAGGGGATGACAATGTTGTTGCGTCTGTCCTTCTTATCCTCCCTCGCTGGTGTCTGATCTTCTTTTCTGTGCCTCTTTGCTGACTTTAAGAACGCCCATTTAGGATAGCCGCACGTTTTGAGTGCTTCCTTTACATGTGTGTGTTCCTTCTTTTTCCCTTCAGGCTTAGAGGGAACATGTTCTGCCCGGTGGTGTAGGGTCCTAATTACTCCAAGTTTGTGTTCCAGAGGGTGATGGGAGTCAAACAGGAGGTACTGGTCCGTGTGTGTGGGCTTCCGGTAAACTTCGATGTTGAGGTTGCCATTCTCTTCAATGTGCACAGCGCAGTCCAGGAAAGGCAAACAGTCGTCCTTTGTGTCTTCCCTGGTGAACTTGATGTTTTTATCCACAGCGTTGATGTGCGCAGTGAAGGATTCCACTTCTTGTGTCTTGATTTTGACCCAGGTGTCGTCTACATATCTGTACCAGTGGCTGGGTACTCTTCCTTTGAAAGAGCCAAGAGCCTTCCCTTTCCACTTCCTCCATGTAAAGGTTGGCTACAATAGGTGACACGGGGGAGCCCATGGCACAGCCATGTTTTTGTCTGTAATAGCCTTCGTTGTATTTGAAATATGTAGTGGTGAGGCAGAGGTCTAACAGTGTGCAAATCTGATCGGGTGTGAAGTTGGTCCTGTCCTCCAAAGAGTTGTCTTCTTGTAGTCGTTTTCTGACAGTCTCCACTGCCTCCGTGGTGGGTATGCACGTGAAGAGAGAGACTACATCAAAGGACACCATGGTTTCATCTGGATCCAGGGTAAGTTTCTGGACCTTGTCAGTGAAGTCGGTGGAGTTCTTGATGTGGTGTGGGGTGTTCCCCACGAGAGGAGCAAGGATGGTAGCAAGGTGTTTTGCAATGTTATAAGTGGCTGAGTTTATGCTACTGACTATGGGTCTGAGTGGGACAGCTTCCTTGTGGATTTTTGGAAGTCCGTAAATGCAGGGTATGGCATCCCCTGGGTCTGTACCAGCCACTGGTACAGATATGTAGACGACACCTGGGTCAAAATCAAGACACAAGAAGTGGAATCCTTCACTGCGCACATCAACGCTGTGGATAAAAACATCAAGTTCACCAGGGAAGACACAAAGGACGACTGTTTGCCTTTCCTGGACTGCGCTGTGCACATTGAAGAGAATGGCAACCTCAACATCGAAGTTTACCGGAAGCCCACACACACGGACCAGTACCTCCTGTTTGACTCCCATCACCCTCTGGAACACAAACTTGGAGTAATTAGGACCCTACACCACCGGGCAGAACATGTTCCCTCTAAGCCTGAAGGGAAAAAGAAGGAACACACACATGTAAAGGAAGCACTCAAAACGTGCGGCTATCCTAAATGGGCGTTCTTAAAGTCAGCAAAGAGGCACAGAAAAGAAGATCATACACCAGCGAGGGAGGATAAGAAGGACAGACGCAACAACATTGTCATCCCCTATGTAGCCGGTGTATCAGAGAAACTCAGGAGGGTTTTCTCCAAGCATGACATCCCGGTGTACTTCAGACCCAGCAACACACTCAGACAAAAACTGGTTCACCCGAAAGACAAATCGGCAAAACACAGACTTAACAATGTGGTGTATGCTGTACAGTGCAGCGAGGAATGCCCAGACTTCTACATTGGAGAGACCAAACAGCCACTTCACAAGCGCATGGCACAACACAGAAGAGCCACCTCCACAGGACAAGACTCAGCTGTCCATCTGCATCTTAAGGATAAAGGACACTCTTTCAAGGATGCCAATGTTCACATTTTGGACAGAGAGGACAGATGGTTTGAAAGAGGAGTGAAAGAAGCATCTATGTCCACTGTGAGCGACCATCTTTGAACAGAGGCGGTGGTTTACGACACCAACTCTCTGCCATCTATAATCCAGTTTTGAGTTCCCTCCCCAGACGCCTTAACGCCCACTCACACCCTGGGCCATCTGACCTCAGGAATTCGCATGATAAGGTGGGGCCAGGTTTCACAATGAACTGAGCATTGTGCAAAAAGTAACTTGATGTATGAAGGTGTGCGTGTGTATGAGATTGTGAAGATAGTAAAAATAATGTAAATGTCATGCTTTTGGTCAGACGTCTTAAAATGAAAATACAAAAAGATTAAAATAAAATTTTTAATATTTATACTGTTGGACAAATGCTAGAATTGTAGCCTCATTTGCCAATGTATATCAAATAAAGGAAAATGAAGGTTTCAGACAATCTTAAAAATGTAACTCTATGTGCCATGTTTATGTATTTTTTATGAAACAATGATGACAGAGTTACAGGTGTCTTGATGCATTCTCAATCATCCAGGAAAGTAAATCTCCAAAAGTTGATTCTTTTCATCTGGACGTGGCGTTTTGTGGGAGAAACGTTTCGTCACTCATCCAAGTTCTTCAGTCTCAGCTGACTGCAGGCTTCCCCAATCTTATAAACAGTGCATTTGCATAATGACTGAAACCAGCCCACTGAAGGAACAATGGGCTGTGAGGTCAGTTCCTTCATCATAATTATGCAAATTCTCAAGACCATTGATCAACAACCACTGATCAAAACCCACTGATCAATGGCCATGAGTACCATTCACAGAGAGTTGGGGAATGGCTGCAATCACAGCATAACAACATTATCATCCTTCTGGCAGACAAGGGTAGGTGCACAGTATTGCTAAACCAGAAAGACTATCATGAGAAGATTTTGTCACTACTCAGTGATGAAAATACTTATGAGTCCCTGAAACGAGACCCAGGAAGTGGCTACAGGAAGAGGGTGATAGACTGTCTGAAGCAGTTAGAACGAGACAAGGCTATTGACCGGACCTCATACCACAGGCTATACCCAGGGGAGTCTACACCAAGTCTGTATGGTTTACTGAAAATATATAAACAGGGTGCACCTTTAAGACCGATTGTCTGCATGATCAACTCTGTCACCTAAAACATCTCCAAGTTTCTGGCTTCAATCCTCAACCCGCTGGTGGGCAGCTCTGAACACCACACCCAGAACACCCTGATTTTGTTGAGAAGGTGAGAGATGTCATTATGGAGGCAGATGAAACCATGGTCTCGTACAACGTTACATCTCTCTTTACTTGCATCCCAGTCACGGAGGCGTTGGAGGTAGTCCGTAAGAGATTACAGGATGACCCCAACCTCAGCAACAGGACCGCTCTCAGCATCGACCAAGTGTGTTTGCTTTTGGAACTGTGTCTTCATTCCACCTACTTCACATACAAGGGTGAGTTTTACAGGCAGAAACATGGGTGTGCTTTGGGCTCCCCAGTTTCACCCATCGTGGCCAATTTGTACATGGAAGAAGTGGGAAAGAAGGCTTTGCTATCCTACCCTGGAACACCACCAAGCCAATGGTTCAGATATGTGGATGACACCTGGGTGAAAATTAAATCTCTGGACGTACCACAATTCACGGATCACATTAACTCTGTGGACCAACACATCAAATTCACCAGGGAGGATATGAAAAGTGGCGGGTTAGTCTAGACTGTGAGATTTCCATCAGTAATGGGGGACATCTAAAAGCTGACGTGTACCGTAAACCTACACATATGGATCAGTATTTAAGGTTTGACTCTCATCATCCACTGGAGCACAAACTGGGCATCATCAGGACGCTACAACACAGAACAAACACCATCCCCACTGACACAGTGGCCAGGGAGTCAGAAGAACAGCACATCAAGAAGGGAAGAGGGAACAATTATTATGGTGCATGCTTTTCATGCACTGTTCCTTTTAAGGGTTTAATTTAAAGTGTTATTGTAAATAGTTTTTTTTTCATTTATAGTCAAACTAAATCTGTGAATTTAAATAAGAGTAGCTGGGGGAAAAGAACACAAACAGTGTTTATGCATTGTTCATGGTTGCAAAGGAAGTTATCCCTGGGGCTTTTAAGACAAATATGCATGTACACCAACGGAGTTCACATAACATACAGTGTAGTTTTGAGAGCGAGGCAATGCTGCCCAGATTATGTTTGTTTAAATCTAAATGGCATATATTTGCTAACAATTGCTGTTAGCATATGTAATTTTTCCCCATTTATTAGTAGCAGCTGACCGAAGCTCTACTGTAAAATTTGTTTAACAGGAGGGTCATTAAGTTTTGCTATGTTAGTAAATATTTATCAAGGAAACTAGTACTGATAATCACGCCAGTTGTCTTGTTTATGTTTTCATGCACAACACTAATTACGATCTTTTTCTACTTTTTTATAGGGGTATAAAGTCAGCTTTTTATCTCCTCTTGGAGTGCTTTGGTAGTAGCCTGAAGCTGTTAGAACATAATGCATGAGGCAGATAACAAAAAAACCCCAAAAAACGTTGTTCTTTGACTAAAGACCTGTTTTGACCTGTTTCCCAGAGAAACATTACAGCTGCTCAAAAACACGTCTGACCTTACATTTTTGGAGGGCTGGATAGTGTACTTACACGGGAAAAAAGATATACACATTAAATCATTATGCTCTCCTGTTGCAACCACGAATTATTGCAATGCTGCACTCTTACAACTTCCTGTGAATGACAGTGTCAATTATACAATTAAATCCCCAGAATGGAAATATACAGCCATATTACTGAAGAAAATGAATATAATGAGTCTCATCAGTATGTAGTGATTTAAAATCTTATTCTCACTTTCTGAGAATTTGCATGTTTCACATCTTATTTTGTACTGTACATGCTGTAGAGACGCTCTATGAGTCAGAAAAAGGCAGATGCGCTGCTACGTCTTGTGAGACAGAGACACTTGTATTTTTCAAAATAAATGTGCTGTTTAAACACTGCTTCTAAATTTCACTTAAATTGCCCAGCCCATTAAATAACTGTGTAATGATAATTAGTTATAAAGTATTTAACTCTACATGAAAGGCAAATGCTATTTTTCAATTACTGTGCACATCAAAATTGCAAGCTAATTAGCTACGGTCACAATAAACATTTATATATATATATATATATATATAAAAGGTGACACAAAATTATGCAATTTTGTAAACTCTTCTAACTGTCAACTTTAAGGAGAAGAGACCTCTGGGCTTTTGGATGACAGTTCCCAATATTTGGTAAATAAACCCCCTCAGAGAACCGATGTTGATTTGCATAAAATTTAGATGGAGGCAACTGTTGTAATGTGAGGATTATAACCAGTACAGCAGATTTTTTTTGCTTTCTGTTGATGAAAATCTCCAAGAAGAAAAACAATATATAGCAGCTCATTGCAGAGATGATAATTGTTGTTCCTAACAGAATTCGCAGTGTGTGGGAGTGTGGTTAAGCAGCTTGGCTTGAGAGCTGGCACAAGGGCCAGTTCCAGCTCAAAAACAAAACATGTGCAGTGCAGTGTGCATTATATTGTACCTGTGAACACAGTGTGCTCCGTGACAATTTTGATCAGATACCTGAATAACCTTTTCACCCAGCATGCTTTCATAATGAGCTCAAAAAAGTACAGTAAATAAGTGAAAGACTCATTTTCTCAGCAACGCAGCAGCTCATAGAAAATGCTGTGTGCATTATAGGTGAATAAAATACACATGAAATAATGGATATTTGAAATTAGTGAGGGTATCCTGGGAGTGAGGTATGGATAAAACACAGTTTGTGCTATTTTGCCTCTGCACACGGTCACAGAGGATTTCAAATCAAAGAATCAATAATTGTGACTGAAGTGCAGACTTTTAGGAGTTAAACTATTGTTACACATATATTGCTGTGAAAAAGTATTTTTCCCCTTCTTGCTTTCTTAATTTCTTGCATGTTTCTCATGCAGATTAGTAACAAATTTTAATATTAGAGAAAGATAACCAGAGTAAATACAATATGCATTCTTTGTCCGACAGATTAAACTTACAAAGAAGATTTTACAAACAAGTTTTTTACATAACTAATGACTACTGATTATTTGATGTACCAACAAATATGGTTGATTGTTCTATAAAACTCAGCAGTCAATTATACAGATAGTCAATAAGCTTTATTTATAACAAGATATAAAAAAAAAAAAGCTACTCCTATATGTAATTTAGCATTTTGGACACAAATTTCATTTCAAGTCATTTGATAACCAGAAAACAACTAAACCATGTAAAGAAAAAAGTAAAAGTCTCCAAAGGCTACTTAAATTAATTAGAAGCTGGCAGAATGTAATTAAATTTAGCCGTCTAAAAAAGTCTAATGAACCGCCTTTAAGGGCTCAAATATTAAAGCCTAATGAAATGTGGATGTACCAATGAACAGGGTTTATATCATCTTTGTAGTCACAGGATGTTGTGTGTCAGCTTCTCTGTGAGGTAAGGTTTAAATGTGAAAAGGAAAGCAATGGAGAGGGGTAATTGATCAAAGGTTTTTATATACAGACAGGGGGCCATTACCTTGTTAAGTTTGCTCTTTATTAGTTGTTGTTTTAACGATTCATCACACTGTCTATGCATGGCTTCATTTACCTTAAGTGTTTTCTTTGTAGTACACAGATTGGATGATTGTGGACTTAAACTCCAAGGCTAAATATTTTCTCTCTTCCTGGAAAGACGTGGGGCTTTGGCCTCCTTCCCAACTCCTTTAGAAGTGCTGAGAGATGCATAAGAAGAGCGAGGTGAGACTGGGAAGCCATCTGGAAGAGGCGTTTGGTTTCATATTGAGAACTCTCTGCTAGAAACAATTAGAATATTGTCTGAAACCATTTTAGCCCTGGGTTTGGATTCTTTCAAAATGTCTTTAGCACAGTTGGCCTTGTTTGTGTAAACAGCTGGAAAAAAAAGGGCAAAAGCATTCACGTGGATAAAACGTCACAGACACAAAAACACTTTAGTTTCTGTGTAAATCTTTTGGAAACTGAACTGATGGCCTCGCTGGGTAAGCCGCTTATTATCCAAACACAGATGCTTTATTCTGTCGATACATACAGTGTTCAGTCACACTGAGTTTCACTGTTGGAGACAATGTTGGCTTCATAAGCAGTGGACCAGTGGACAGCTATAAAACCCTGTTGTGTAAAGAGTTCATCGGGATGTGACTGAGATTTGAATCTAGCAATTCTTACTCCATCTTTCATAAAGCTTTTAGTTGTTTCAGAAGTTTTTTGTGTGCGATGCTGAGTCTTTCTTACTACTTTCTTTCATAAAAAGGCAAGTCTGTCTTTTTAGTGCATTGTAAAGGGTTTATGCAGTGCTGCTACAAAACCCTCTCTTCCAAATAGGAGTGCTTAGGGGAAAGTGCTAGACTTCAGCCCCCACTGTTGCTATGCAACCACAGAAAACCCAGTTGAATCATGGCACCTTTACTTAAGTTTGGGTGTTATATATATATATATATATATATATATATATTTTAACTTTCAGCCCCCACTGTGTTCAGTTTATGAAGTCACTCAGCATTGTTAGGAAGTTGCAGGAGAAATGTCTTATCGCTGAAAAAGAAATGTGTGACTGCAGAAAGAGGCACCCAGCGGACAAACACACATAGCTGTGCATGTCTCCCTTTGAAAATTTTCTGTGGGAAAACAAGATTGTTCCTTTTCTTCACCTTTTTGCAAAATTTCAGTCAGTGTTACTTTATTCTGTGTTCTAAATACTTAAAGGGGGCATAAAGGACAAACGTAGACGCTAAGTTTAACATTTCTATCAGATTTTCATAGTCCTAAAGCTGTCTGTAAACGTGGAAGCATATAGTTACTATCCTTTATACATCTCAGTAGAGAACACCTATGCAAACTTTAAAACAGTATAAAAGTTTTGCACTGAAATAACTACATAACTACAAGGACAAAAATATTTATCCAAACACAAACTAATCTTGTAAAAATGCAAAAAATCTGACGTGTATTTTTCGCTAGAGTGCAGTCGATGTTGTGTAAAATGGAAACACTTTGTGTAGAATCACAGTTTTCAAACTATATATGTTCTTTTCATCAAATGCTGTATGTGAATCTATGAATCTATGAATACAGGACTCTTTTATTAATCCTATCACTTTAAAATTGAATCCTCCATTCATCATTTATATATAATGGCATAAAAGGTTATAAAAAAAAACAGCAATAAACAAAAGCACATAAGGCACAAAGCGAATACTCAAATGCTTACAATGAAGGTGGAAAAAATTGGAGTGTAATCTTTCAACTCTCAAAATTGAACCTTCAATTTATGGAATCCACAATGATAAACATAAACAAAGACACACACACACACACAGGGTGCAATTTGTAGGAAAAAAATAAAGGGGAGAGATGTTTTCTTTTCATGGAAACAGGAACTTAACAAAACGTTTGCTTGTTCGTTTGTTTTTTGGTTTGTTTTGTTTTTAGATTTGTTTTCTTAATTGGAATGAATATGCACAATATTCTAATGTCTCCTGTTTTCCACATCAGACACAGATGATCCAATCAAACATAATAACAGTTTAACATGCCAGAATTAAAACCCCTTTCCACTGGGTGCTATTTGACCAGCTGTGCCATTTAACTCCAATATTTAATATGACATTTTTCTATATAATAATAAATTAATTCTCCACTACAGTAGATTCCAAAGCAATCTGCTTTGATGATGGGCTATTTCTGCTTTCCTGCAGAGCGTTATTTGCAGTGCATCACCCACTTGTACCCACATCTGCAACTCACTGGCACCTTGTTCCATTTACTGAGATGAACACCAGACTTTGCGAGCTTGAGAGTCAATAAATATGTGAAAATGACTACAGTTTGTTAGAACTAGTGAGAGCCTACAGTGTGAACTGTAGGTCCTAACTTGTGATAGAGGCAATAAATTGGCCCATCACACCCTGCAACATCGGCAGCAAACTTTACAGCAAACTTAGACTCTCTAACTGTTTGGTGGGAGACAGCAGCCTTAGTGCATGACTGCAGTTCACCAAGTTGAAATGAGCTGCAAAACTCACCTTTGAAAAGAATTCTGCTATAGATGACCATCATGTGTATGGCACTCAGTGGAAGCACTTCTAGTGTGATTTTTGTGAGTCTACCTAAATCTGATTCATTTCTCATTTTAGTTAGCAGTAGTTTGCAGAGACGGTTTAATAAATAGTTGGAATGGAAAGCAGGGAGATCTGAAAGAAAGTGCAGAAAGTGAATTTCTGATTAATTTTTAATTTTTTGTGTGGTTTGTTAGTCTGTTTCATGATTCAGCCTAAAAATCAGGTGGATAAAAATGTAGCCTATATTTTTATCAATGGAGGATACAAATATGTATCTTTTTATCCCTCAAGTAAGACATATTTTATCAGTGCGGATAAAAATGTGTATACTGTTATCCCCTCCAGGAATAAAAAGAAAATAAATAAAATTTAGCAGAGGCAGGGATGTGTTGACCAGGGGGGATAATATCTTCTGTAGATTATCGCCTGTAAATTATGGAACTTTGAGATAGCGAGAAGTGAAAATACAATCTTATTTTGCTCTTCATTTTGTAGATTCAGATGTAACTAAAAAATACAGCAGCAGCAGCAATCCTATTATATTTTAAACCATTCCTTGTTTAATTTAATTTACAACTTTGACGTTTTAGATTGATAAATGTTGATTTGTGTAGAGAAATAACAGAAATTGAACTCAATTACCATCTCATGATGATTTATAAAACATCATCCCTTTCATTATTTTTTATTCTAATAGGCACCTGGTAATTTGTGCGACATTTCATCCTAATTTGCTTCGGAATTGTTAAAAGAATTATGACGTCAGTGATCTCAAAAACCAAAATCAATTCATCCTTGACTGCTAATACATAGAAGAAGTTTGCTTCAAGGGCTCTGTGCCAACTCTCTTTCCTGTTATATTCAGTTTTTGTTGGGCATTTGAAAAGGGCAACATCATGGTTTAGGTTAAAATGCTTAGCAACATGCACCACTTTACAAAAAGCTTGTCTGGTAATTAGCCTTTAAGTTCCACTTCCTCTTAGATTTCTGGAACTCTAACAGAAATTTATTATCTGATAAGATACTATAGACTTTGTTTTGCTAGGTTACACTGACTGATTTTTTTAATCGCTTTCTCCAAATGGACATTCATACTCACAAAAAACACACAAAGAACAAAGAGCCACAGCTGAAAATCTTCTTTTTTCTGTTGAACAGTGAACTAAAAAAATACCCTTTTAGCTATAAAATGAGAATGGGAGAACACAAAGCTCTGCAAGAATGACTCGTTGCCATATAGTGAGTGCACTGTAAGTGATGGACTGTAAATACTCGTACAGCTTGTTGGTGGAGCTACTGTTCCGGATAGTGCAGGTCCAGGAGGTGCTGCTGAAAAAGGATTTTGTTTAATGAATAAAACCCAAAGTGATTCTGACAGGAAAAAAAATCTTACAATGGCAACTCAATTTGAGTTGATGCAAGGTCTGTCTTGCAAAAATATCTGCACATGATTGCTAATAGCAATCATTACCAAGGGCTAATACCAAGACCCATTAAATCTGTCTGTGTTTCCATAATACTATTTTATTTGGTTTGGGAACCGGCGGTGATTGGTGGGCAGCATGTGAGAAAGGTTCAAATGAGAATGAATATAGATCAGACTATTATACCTTAGTGTAAGAAATTAACAGGAACTAGCACATTTTTGGGCCGTGAAAAAATTATACATAGTGAGCAGTAAATGTAAGTTCATTTTAATGTGACTGAATTGAACTTTAAATTAGCTCTTGCAAGGTGTGAGCTTTCACACACTGCCAACAGCTGATATGGGTATCTGTGTGATGTGATTTCTAATTGTATAATAATTAACTTTGGTCTACTTGAGAGATTCATAAAAGATCTTATAGGTGGAAATCTGGCATGGAGAATTTTGTATATGTTTGTGGTTTCTTAAAAAGAAAATGCTCCGGGGTTGCGGTTGAACTAAAATGGAACACAGTCAGATCTTCCAGACTGTTGGACCTCAAATCTATTTTTAATAATAATGCATAAAAATAACCAATAAAAGGGCCCATGAGGCATAATAAACATCCAGCATGTTGCACAGGCATTAATGATAGCATATGAAGTCAGGTGGACTGACCAGAGCAGATGCACTAACCACAGAACAATCAAAGTTCAAAGCTAGATCTGGGGTCACACTTTTCTAAAATTAGACAAGAAAGGTTTTGCAGTTGCTATGCCGACAGTCCTGAAGGTGTAACACTTGCTAGCAGTCTTGTCTTTAATGGGTTCCCTTAGACTTCTTATCTATCAAGAGACAAAGCTTGACTCAGAAGTATTGGTGAACTTAAAAGCACACTGACAACTTTAGTGCTAGCCACAATAGAAAGTTAGACATGATGGAAGCTTTTTTTTTTTATATAACTAATAGAATAGATAATTGTAGCATTATCCTTTCTAGTTCACCAAAGAATACGATATACTGGTTGTGATTCATTCAGAATTGTGCAAGTAAAGAGTAATACGCAAATTGAAAGTGCATATTAAACCTATTTGTCCTTTAGAATTCTAACTATTAAAAGTTGCATTATTTTATTAGCAAACATAAGTAATAAAGTAAAGCAAAAAATGTATATGGAATTGCAACAGACTGCCAAGAAGGCTACAGACTGTGTGTTTAGTCTGAATTTTATATAATATTTTATATAATATCTATAATTATGTGCTTTTTGTATGTGGTTATAAATATTATCATTGTTTTATATCAACAGTTATATTTTGCTGTAGCTTACTTTAGCCCTGCGGCAAACTGGCAACCTGTCCAGGATGTACCCTCACCTCCTAACATATGGTAGCTGGGACAGGCTCCAGCCCCCCCACAACCCTGATAAGTATAAGTGGAACAGACTCAACGGCTGATTGGGTAGATGATTTACTGTAGTCAGTTTTGCTTATATTATTGGATATTATTAGTTTAATTTGTACTGTTCATTTCATTTATTTTAATTTAAGCCTGCAATACCTACAATAGATCATTTCTGGCCCTCTACCCATTCGAAATTGTACCACAGGCACATAGAACAATTCCAGTCTCATTACTGCAATGAAAGAAAAAAATATAGACAAACAATCCAAATGCTGATGCTGTCATTTTTTACTAAGAATAACACAATAATTTGATAATAAAGAGTTAAAGCAAAACAGCTGTCTTATCCCTCTTTAACTACTCGTTATTAGGGTGTCACTTAATGTTTACACTGACTGATAAATTCATTTTACAGTTGATGCAATATGGAGACATACCTGTATTGCACCTTCTCAGAAGAACTTTTAGCAACATGTTCTTCAGGGTTTCACTCTAATGCACCCAGGGATTTAAGTGTAATCACACCGAATGTTTAGTTCTCTCTGCTGTCGTGATTAAGACCAGGGCCTGTGTGTGTGCGTGGGTGCATCTGAGTGTGTTCCATGGGGCTCCATGGTGCTGCTGTGAGAGCGCTGACCTCACCCCTTGCACATATGTTCAGAGAGAAATCTCTTTCCTAGGCTGGGCAAATGCACTTTGAATGTTTTAAACTTCTGTGAATTTGAAACACAAGCGATAGGACAACATGTATGTTGCAAATGATTATTATTACTAACTATGGCATTCTCCAAAACAATTGTGTTTTTATAAGCTATTCAACAAATATTATTGTTATATTTGCTAAAGAGCTGCTTAAGATCCTCAAGTACTTTTGTGCTGTGTCAGGCAATGTAATTACTTAGCTGGAACAGCTGTAATTGTGTCTTGAGGAAACTCTTTGCACCTAGGACTGCCTGCATTCTGCAAAGATCTACAGTGAGAGCCTTGTAAATGTAATTGTAAATGTAAATGTCATCATCTCTTTCCACTGACTCTCCTTAATGTAAAGAGATTAATTAATCATCTCTTTCTGTAGTGGGTTCCTATTCTAGTGACGCTCACTTATATCTTTCTTCTGTGTGGAAGAAGGAAGGAAGATGCCGGTTCTATAAGATCTTTAAACTTCTAAATCAACACACCTTTTTTAGAACAAAAGTTTGGGCACTTTGCCCTGTTCCTAAGAAGAACTGGGAGATACGCATATGTTTTATCGCCTTAAAAAAAATCCATCAAATGGGCCTATCTGTCGTGTCCAGAAATTCAGTTACATCTCTTTTGATGTCTTTCAAATAACTGTTAAAGTACGAAATCATACATTGTGGTACTTGGAGAGGGAGTTCTTAGCTCTGGAAATTACAAAAAAATGAGAAAGTAGGATGTGTTTTAGTTGATGAAAACCAGTGCACGCCACTGAATGTGCAATAGCATTACATATTTCACTCTGGTGGAATCCTGATTTTTATTAAATTGTACCACATGTCAGATACCTGCACTTGGAATTTCACCACATTTATATTTGACAGTTAGGGCTGTCATGATTAGTCGACTATTAAAATCGTCGACGACTAATTTAATAGTCGACACTTCGTTTGAAGCTTTGTAAGATCACAAAAGATGCAGGAATGAGTAGTAGGATTTAAGAGTGTAATAACGGACTGAAACAGAAGATGGCAGCACTGCATGTACAAGGATGCCAGCTGCCGTTAAACCCCGAAGAAGAAGAAGCTCTGTCCCAGAATTCATAGCGCGGCCCAGCTCAGTTTCTAACAATGGCGGCAGCTAGTTAGTTTTAATATTACTCTTATTATTCTTTCTGGGTCACAAAATAAATGTTTAACATATTTTCAGGCGAGAATGTAGCTGTATAAACCTCAAATATCTGCTCAGTTTATCAAGACACCACATATTTTCAAAAGCGCTCCGACGTTTTCGGAGACGTCTGTTACCCACTAGCTCGATAGTTAGCCGGGGGCTAGGCTAACTAGAGCCGTGAGAACACCGGACTCCCGCAAATCGTTTTCAAACCCACCGCCGTCTTTCGCTACTCAGGTTAAATATATATAAGTCACTTAGATAACTTAAAAATGTTATTGTTTGGCTTTTTTTTAGTATTTTATTTGTTCCTGAGTAAATCGGTTTGGCTGAGATTAAAGTTCTAGTTTTTACACAGCTGAATAAATGTCAAGCAGACAACTGATTATCAGAAGTGTGAGATGCTGGAGAATTTACTCCGGTGTCCTGTTATATTTTAGATAGCAAGGAGTTTATTAAACTTCACCGAAACAATCTGCAAACTTCATTAAAATTTAATAAACTATCATCTTGTCTTTATTTTTAGTTAGCACATACCTGAAACACTTAAAGCTGTAAGCTAATGATAGTTATATAAGAGCAGATGCTGCTGGTGCAATAAGCTGTACGTTTTACGTCCAATGGATTTGATTAGTCGACTATCAAAATAATCGTTTGTGGCAGCCCTAGTGACAGTATGAACTATTTTCTCTGGGACTAAATGTGACAAAGCAGCTGGCGTATACTGGTACATACTGTAAAACAGTACGTATTTAGAATTGCTAGAAATGGACTGCAGCCCTCATTCCACTTGCATACAATCACAGTCCCAAAAGAAATACAGGTTATAAAGTTAGTTTATGAACACTGAAAGTGGGCTGTAATGTGCCCCCCCCCCTTTTCCCCAAATTTTGATGTTATTTTCTAAAATAATAATTATAATTATAATTATTTTATCCAGGTTGAAAATATTCAAAATATTCAGGCAGTTAAGTGATCAGAGTTCAGATTTAGTCTGATGCTGAAAAAACTCTGAAGTGCACAGTTATCTAAATCCACAGATAATAACCATATACACTATATAAATACTATACTATATAATGTTTATGGTTTATCCTGAATACTCCACCACATTGGCACATGGTGGGAAGTGATCTTCAATTAACCTGTCAATCAAGTGTAGTTATTTTAGGTCAGAATTAATTTCTTCCATCAGTCCAAGGTGAAAGGTCTCATTTTGCTATTACTTTCTCAAAAGTCTTCATATGTGGAGCAATTTAAATCTAACAGGCTTAATAAGGGAAACTGGAGACCGCACAACCTGGAAACTGACAGACCAACGCACAATCTCAAAGCTTATGGTGCTGAAACTGTAATTAATTGAGAATAATTATTGCTTTCAAAGGCTGAATTATGTTAGAAAAGCAGTTTCAGATCCTTCTGAATGACTTGGTAAGAGGCTGGTTAAGCTTCATTTGAATATTTTTAAGATGTAAAAAAACAAAATAACCTTGAAAATCTTCATTCATACAACTTGAGCTACAGAAAAGAGTCACCCTTAAAAACACAGATCTAATATAGATCATATTTGCTTTTAAAATTCTCCAGTGGTCAGAAGCAAGCAAACAGTTGCAAATAGGGATGGGTATCAAAACCCGGTTCTTGTTGAGAACTGGTTCCCACTGTTTCAATTCCTTGGAATTGTTTGCCATTTTTGCAAACGATTCCCTTATCGATTCCAGTCGCCCCGAATGATGTCACCACGTTGCGGAGCGTCGCTTACCTGGCAGGAAACATGGCGCCTAAGCGGCTCAAACGCTCAAAAGTTTGGTTATACTTTACGAGAACAGATGACATCAGGGCAACTTGCAATACTTGAAAAGTAGATATTTCATTTAAGGGAGGAAACACTACGGATATGCAAAAGCATTTGCTCACAAAACACACGACGATCTTAAATGAATGTCATGTTTTTAATTCCGCTCCGGACTCGTAAATCTCAACCCAGCAGCAGCGGTAACGTTTGCACGTCCTCTCCCATTAATGCGGCAGGTAAATAATCAACTAACAGTGCATATTATGTTAGCGCGATCTGTCTTATTACACAACCTGCCATTACTGTGCGTTTAGGTGACCATGATGAGAGAGACAGAGTCTGGCTCAGATGCTGGCAGTTCTCGCTGCCGCCATTGCAGTCTACCGGTAGCGTCTCCTTTCAGGCCAGGATAGACGAATGTCACCGAGCAGTGACTCAGTTTGTGGTCAAAGGCTTGCACCCATTTGCCACAGCAGATGCTCTGATTTTCGGTAAGTGAATGTGTTTAATTGTAGGCAGGAACATTACTGGATATTCTTGTGTAATTGCTACAGAATAATTTATGTTATACTTTGTTATTGCTACAGAAGAATATTTATTTTATTATTTTACATTTATAATTTTTTTCCTGGGGACCCTGTGACCCATTGAAGAGTCGTAGGCTGTGGATCTCTTAAGATCTCACTGTTGGGTTTGTAAGGCCATGTTACTCCTAAATTTCTATCTTGTTCAAAGAGAAGATAAAAAACAAAGTTCTGAGCTAATCGACCTTAGTGTTCTCCTTTTTTTTAAAAAAAGAATCGATAAAGAAACGAATCGTTAAACAGAATCGAAAATGGAATCGGAATCGTGAAAATCTAAATACCCATCCCTAGTTGCAAAAGACATTTGTTAATCGATAATTATATTAAAAGAAAAGCTTTTTCCAAAAAGCAAGCAGCTGAAATGGTCAACATGCAATTTTATTATTTATTTATTTATTTTGCTTAAAGAAAAAAAAAACATCAAAAAAATACAATCAATACTTGCTTCAGGAAATTATTCCATTGTACAGTTTGGCTTCCAAGAGTCAATGATGCCGTACACATGGTATAAATAACCCTTTTTCTAAAAGACGAATATGCATGTTTCACATGATATTAATATATACATGAGCTGTTCATGAAAAGCTAATCCATGCTGGTCAGGTATTGGGGAAACATTTATTTTCATTCTTCTCACTATTAACCAGATTTATAGATGATATATAAGCTCACACTGAAGGTCAGTATAAGAATGCTGTTATGGAAAAACAGAAACAACCTTTTGACTTAGGCTTAGCAGGCCATAAATGAAATGCGTTGTGTTGTGCTTTGCATTATTCACAGTTATTCTAGTTCTTTTTGCAGCCAAGGGCAGACAAAACTACGTGAAACTGTCTGAAACTGAGTGTTTGAAGCCGTCTGAAGCCTGAGCATAAGACTTCAGAGGTTTGCTGATACACTGACCTCAATATTTGAACTTTTGACCATCTTCAACATGGATGCCCAACAATATAAAATTGTAATTTTGTAATACCAAAGCTCATATACTATCACAGAACCTAATAAAATAAAAGCAAAATACGTTCCGGATGTGACCTTATCTCATTTAAAACAACTGTTTAAATATATTATTAGTATTTGGCAGCACACAATTGGTCATTTCTATACAGAGTTTCTGGTCGAGCCCTGAAAAGCTGTGGGAACACTTATATTATTAAGCACTAAAGGAAATGCCAAACTATGGCATGACCTCAATTAAGATGCAGATCTGCAATTAGTGGGGAATTCTCTATTTTCTATTACCTCTAATAAATATTCAAATTAATGGCCTAAAGAATATAATGGAATTGCAGAAAAAAATATTGACTGAAGGTTGAAAAGGCAGGTGTACTTCATTTGAATCATTATTTTGTGCAAGAAAGTATTGTAATCCAGACTGAGGAACAAAAACAGACAAAAAAAGAAGAAGAAACTAGTCATTGATGTGTCAACTACACAAAAACAGTTATTTCCTGTGGATAATAACACATAATGGGAAAAAAGTAGAAATTATAAATGACTTTGCTTATTAAAAAAAAATAAAATGAAGATGATTCAGGTCAGTTCACAGACTATTACTCATAAACTGTTCAATTAGTCATTGCTCTAGATACTGGTCAGAGACACCCTGACGATCACAGGATAATAAGAAAAAATGTTTATCCCCCAACCAGCGGTGGGTGGTTGCTACGGAGACCCGCAGGGGACATGGGCCAGCTCGAAGCCGACCGGGAGGTCGAGGCACGACGTGCCGGGAAAGCGGTGTTCCTCCCGGCTGTAGTAGGTCTCGACCTCCCATTAGCTTCGAGCTAGTGGGTGTCAGATCTCCGAAAACGTCGGAGCACTTTTGCAAATATGTGATTACTTGTAAACCGAGCAGGTATCTGACGTTTACACAACTACATTAACGCCTCAAAATATCTTAAAAGTGTATTTTGTGACCCAGAAAGAGTAATATTACAACTAAGTAGCTGCCGCCATTGTTGGAATTCAACTTTTGCAAGATCTCGCCAAAGTTTTGCGAGATCCCGAGTTTGTTTTGTCAGTTAAGTCAGTAACTAACTGACGAGTTTGTTAAGTCAGTCTTAATTTTTTTTTTCTCCCATGTCCCCTGCGGGGCTCCGTAGGTTGCTGATGGCCATCGCTGTGTGAAATTAATCATAAAACAGGTACTGTGCCAAAACCCTCTTTGTGCATGCTTTATTAGCCACCTTCAAAGTAAAAGTTGTGCCTTATCACTTGTTTCAAAACGGTGCAACTTTTTCAGCACACACAGCAATGTCCACCACCAACCATTCACCAACTGGCAGGCACTCTCTAGGCTTGTGTGACTGAGGCCTAGGAGCTGCTAATGTTAGTAGTTTGTCAAAGAATCAAGCATCACACAGCCTGATATTGGAAATCTTACTCAATCCACTTCAGGAACACCAAAGTCAGCATTTTATCCTGTGGGAAATATGACAGTCTGCTATGCTGAAAACGATCATTTGGTAGTTTGAAAGATGTTTCTTTGAATACCAAAAGTCAGTGCAATGGCAAATAATTTAAACTCTTACTCTGTAAGTCACAATGGTTGCAAAATTTAAGGTCAGCCCATTCACATCTAGCCACTGCTTGGCTACAAATGTTTCTATTCTATATACTTACATGGCCTTCAGTGTCTAAAGTCAAATTATATACTCTAGAGATGCTCTGGGTGAATGTGATAAGACGACACAAAGTTTTGAACATAATCTTTTGAGTAATTACAAAAGGCCGCCAATATTCAAACTTCTCAAGGTTTGCATGTGTATATATTTATGTAGATTAGGTGACCTTCTTGTAAGACTGAATAAGCAACCTTTTTGCAGAGCAGGTGGATCAGAGAAAATGTATCAGTCAATGCCATGCTGGTCACGTGACTCTACAAATAAAAGAAACATTCTCATACAAGTGAAAGACAAACATTACCATTATGCCAAAGGTGTACTGCAGTTGTGCCACAACGAATACAAGCATTTTTCATCTTCATCATATTTTCTCACATAACATCTATGGGAGTTATATGTATGTAAAAATGTTTACATCATGTCCGCAGCACTTTAAACCATTAAGAAATTATTGTTATATCAAAGGAAGTGAGGTATTACAAGTTTAGAGGCACTGTGCCAGTGAGTAAACAGGATCGTCTGCTCATTTTAAACACCTACCTCTAATAATCTGACAACATTTTCACTTGATGATTTGAAAGTCACTCAGGATGGACATTTTTTGTCAAGATAATGTTTTGATCTGTAAATGGTGCTTGTCACATCGCTTTTTGCACTCTCTATGTGAGATTTAAATTAAAAATGCAGCCTGTGTCAAATGTGTCCACTTTGAATTAACGAGTATGTCCACTCTCAGTTCATGAGTATGTGTTTTTCCTGATTTATTTGAGTATACACTGATCAACCATCATTAAAACCACTGACAAGTAAAGTGAATAACATTGATTATCTTGTTACAGTGGCACCTGTCAAGGGGTGGAATATATTTGGCAGCAAGTGCACAGTCATTTCTTGAAACTGATGTGTTGAAGCGCGAAAAATGGACAAGCATAATGACCTGATCGACTTTGACAAGAGCCTAATTGTGATGGCTAGACAGCTGGGTCAGAGAATTTCCAAAAAGGGAGGTCTTGTGGGGTTTTTCTGAAATGGAGCAGTTAGCATATACCAAAGTGGTTTGCACAAGAACGACTTTTGAAGCTTTGACAGGGTCATGAACAGTCAAGGCTCATTAATGTGTATGAGAAATAAACATTGTGGGTCATTCTTACGTGTCCTATTGACCAGTTAGTGTTTTACACTGAGGGCCTCACACAGACACGATCAAACAGGGCGCTTTTTATTTATTTATACTTTGCTCTTTCTTCTATAAACTCACACTGTTTCGGGTTCAGCATCTACCCAAGATCATCTACCCCCTTAGGCACTGAAAAGATTCTGGATCAGCCCAGCTGTAAACTGCTGAAAATATACACTGACTAAGACATGAAGGTGTCATTGCTGCAGAGTTTGTAGACTCATGCGGAGGGTTAGAAGTTGAGGACAGATGGGAAAAAAAGGGGTAAGCAGGAAAACACCAGGTAAACAGGCACTGTGACTCTAGAATGACAGGATTAGATACATACTAGTAAAGTAAAAGAGGAAATAAATAACAATAACTAAAGAGGGAAACACAGACACAAGAAAACACTTGACACAGGGGGAAGATGTAGTAGGGCATAAAAAAGGAACCACAGAGAAAATACTACTAAAATATGAGTGAAAGCTCAAAAGTGAAGAAATGACTGATAACTACAAACCTAGCAATAACACTGAGAACAGAAGATTTTCTTTTCTAACATTAATAACCAAAAACTACAAAGATAAAACAAAACCTCAAATCTCACAAAATAAACCCACAGACTATGACCCTGCCTCAAAGTGTTGACTTCTCCTCCAAAATTCCCTAAACCATAATCCAGAAGTGCATCTATGGAAGTTTAGCCCAGAACCTACAACATAAATGGCTTAAAGGTGGAACTGGACAAAGAAGGGACTGCTTTAGCACTATAAGGGGGCTATAAAGTAAATTGCAAGCAGTTTTAATGTTTTACAAGTCTGGAGCCAGAACCATGTTTTCTACCATTGTGAGTTTAAATTTTTAGTTTTGTTTTTCTATTATATATTTTCTACTCTAGCTTATTTCTCCTCATGATTTTATTCTCAGTTTTGTAATTTAGTATTCTAGCTAGAGTCATTTCCCCAAGTTTCAGTTTTCTTTCCTGCTTGTGTGCCCAACATTTGGTCTGTTTCATTTTTGGTAGCGCTTGTCCTTGTGTGTGTTGTGTTTACTTTTGGTTCCCCTGCTTTCTTATTTGTGATTAGTTTCAGCCATGTAGCCCAGTTTCCCATTCCCCTAATTACATCATGTGTCTATTTAAAGCCTCAGTTTGTTTTTTGTGTTATCATCCTGTTGCCAGCTGTTTCTTCTCCCTGATTATGTTTCTGTTCTTTTATATTGACTTTTGTTTGGACCGTTATTAAAGGTGCATTTTTACTTTATTCAGTTTGTATCCCGAGTCTGCATTTGTGTCCTAATTTACCCTCACATGAGAGGATTATTAATTTAGCTTTTATCAGTTTAACAGTCTCATATAATTCAGCTTTTTAGCCAAGAACGTTTCTTAAAATGAAATAATATTCATAGACTGGTGAATGACAAATATTTTAGTCCTGTTTAAGGGCTTTGATTGATGTCACTCCCAAACCGACACAGTGTTAGCATTAATAAGGCTAAGATAAATCAGGGATTTATCTAAAAAAGCATGTTTACCATCAGTATGATGGTAAGTAAATGTTGAAATTGCTGTAATGGTTACTTTCAGGGGCCATGATGACATATTTACACTTAGTGGTGCATTACGTAATTATACCTTTTCAGCATCTGGCAAGAAAGTGTTTAAATTCACCTCCCATTTAGAATGCTTCTTAGCTGCATTTGCATTTAGGTTTTTTCCTATTGCAGAACGGTCCCAACCGCACATGCACTAAGATAATGTGAATGTTTGGGGTTTTTTTTTCATTTCTCTCAGCCTTTAAATTCTCTGTAGCTGTTTTCCTGACTGACCTAGTACATGAGTGGCCTGCTAACATCATAGCAGTTACCAGGCCACAAAAACTCCACATGCCATTTTATAGGGACAGGAAACAGCACAATATCAGCCATGACAGGTATCAGTCAAAGTCAAACTTAAAAAAAAAAAAAATCTATACTGATACTGTTTAGACTTTGTCACAGTAACCCCACTATAAATGTATTACCTACTTAAGAATTAAGATCTAATATAGAGAAGGAATTGCTATTCTCTGTACATCATCTGACTCACTCACCTGCTGGCTTAGCTCTCTCCACAATATCCTATTCCCTAATAAAAATAGAATATAGTTTCTTGGCCCTTTTTTTTCTCAGTTGCTGCAAAGAATATTTATTATTTCGTCCAAGGTCCAAGAGCTTTATTTATGCTGCACCACCATACACAATTGAAGAGGAGTGAAACTAAAAAATATAAACAAATAAACACAATAACAATGATTAAAAAAAAACATTATATAGCACAACTCCATATGCAGCTGTTTGATAATGTTAAAGTTTATAGCTGGTACTGGAGAGTTAGAGAAGAGAGAAGTGAAGCTAGAATATATCGAATATAAGAATAAAAATGCAAATATGAAAGCTCCTTTAAATTCAGTCAATAACCTGCAGCTAGTCAAGTAGAGCAATAAAAGACAAACACGTGTTTATATACCACAACATCCTTCGTATACATGACATGTGTTTACACTAGCAAGAAACTAAGACACAATCTTACTTTATAGTCTGTGGCTAACAGATACGTATAGGCAGTGTGTTTGAAGGCTTAAACAAGAACAATGATTGTAACAGGTAGTTACAGGGACCCCTCAGCAAATGTGAAGCTGCTTACCTCACCTACAGCAGTTGACTTCATGTTCTGGATCAAAGTGCGGTCCAGTAGTGGGCACTGTGTATTCACTATGTTTCAGCAGCAAAGTAGCATTTTCTATTTGATGTTCCAAAACAAACATTAAATAATAAGAGCAGCGGATGTAGTTTTACGTCATTCTATTGTTATCGTAGGGTCTTTACCTTACAATATAAAGCACCTTGAGGCAACTGTTGTTGTGATCTGGCAACATCTGCCTTGCCTTTCTAACTTTTTTTCTCCAAACCACTCAACCCGAGTTGTCCTTCTAGTATACTTATTTCCACGTCACCAAGCATCTTCAATTCTACCTTCTCCAGCTCTGTCACTCATCTTTTGTCAATCCCCCATCCTGCACATTATAGCACTACCAGGCTTGATGCCATTTTCACTCCACCCTTTCTAGCTGCCCCCCCCCCCACACACACTTTTTCATACTGTGCTTTTACTGACATTCATTCCTCCTCTTTCCTCCACCACCTCTTCAAGCTCTCGCCTACCTCCCCCTCCTTTCACTACAGATCACAATGTCATCTGCAAATATCTTAACCCATGGACTCCCTGCTTGACCTCATGTGTCAACTTATCACCATTGCAAACAAGAAGGAGCTCAGAGCCAGTTTCTGATGAAATCCCACCCCCACCTTGAACACATCTTTCACTCCTACCACACATCTTACCACTGTCTTGCTGTCCTCATGCATGTCTTGCACCACCCTCTGATACCTCTCTGCCACTCATGACTCCCTCATGCAGTACCACAGTTTCTCTAGAAAACATTTCCTCCTATCTAATACTCTACATTTACCAATTCAGTTCAATTCCTCTATCCCTCTTCCTCCTATTTAAATGAAATTAAGAACATTTTTTATTTTTGCATTAACAATATCTACGTATACCACATCCGCAATATGGAGACCATCCCTTACAACTGTACAGAATTCTGACTTGCACCTATAATGTGGGCACAGATGGTGTCGCTTCTCTTCAGCTTTATTAGTTGTCTTATGTTGCACAGGAAACACATTAACAGAGGAGTTGTCTGGTGTTTTTCTGATCGCACTTCCCCCAAGGCCTGTGTCTGAATCCTTTTGTTCTCATTACTGTGCCATCAGTGCCTCATCATCGGCACAGGCTTCCAACCCCCTGTAAACCAAAGAACCCTAACCATATAAATTACCTATTAAATATGTAACACTTCCTAAAAGCAGTGTGGTTTATGGATTATTTAAAGGACTATACAGGTTTTATAAAATAAGTATTGTGGTGTTTGTATTATTGTATGTATTTTCAATATCTAATAAGATGTGGGCTACCAACTGATCTGTGTTTACACAGATGTGGATAGAAAACAATATTAAATTTAAACATAAACAGACAGGAGGACAAAACAAAAGAAAAGCAAAGGACAATGGACTCACCGCCTGAAGCTGGGTGCACAGGAACTACTCAATTACTTAAAAACCTGACACTTTGTTGGCACTGCTAAGCTTGTAAGTAACTATAGTGACGTCCACTTTAACTCAGGAAGGGCAATTTTATTGACACCGTATTGGCAAAAACGAAGAAAGCAGCCTGCAGATTAGTACTAAATTAGTTTGAGTGAAACAGCCCACAGAGTCACTATCACAAGTGTGCCACAATATGCAGTGAGCCAGGATGAGTTAACTAAACCACCCTCAACGCACAGGCAGAAGCGACCCTGACTTTCCTAACTTTGTTTGAGAGTTTTTCTCGAAGTTTTGACTACCCTGAAAACAGCTCATGATAGACTCAGTATTGACTTTCTCTGAATTCATTATGAACCACAACACAGGGACAACTGAACACAGAGGCCGAACCACAACTGAAACTGCAAGCAACCGAAACCAAATTGTAAAACTAAGATGTTTCATTGACATATGGTTACACCTTACAGAATTCAAACACTGCTAAACTTTTTCATGATAGCTGTACAGTAATGAAAATCTGGTCTTATTCCAGATGGTCCACACAAGGCAAGCGTTCTCCTGAACATAAGGATACCAGTCTTTAATGAGACATCTGCTTTACCTTTAAAATGAATCACCCAGGCTTTGAACATCACAAATAAGTTAAGCAGTTGGCAAAACATGATGTAGAATTTATTTTTGCCATTCTAAAAATACATTTATCCATTTCTTCCTTACAGACTAGACTGTTTACCAGTCAGTCAGGGGGATGACATAGAGACAAACACAGTTACCCAAAAGAGATTCAGTTTACCTCGTATGTCTGCCGACAACATTTAGCAGTTTTTCAGTTTTATTTGTCATATGAAAGTTAGCACAGGGTCAACATTGCAATGAAATGTGTTTGACGAGCAGCAGTCACTCAGCAGCATGTTACAGTAGAAGAAAATATAATAAAATAAAAAAATAAATAGAAAAATAGTAACGAGCAAAATATTAGAGAGACGTGGTAAAAGAGAAAAGATCACTACATATATATGTATCTATAAATATAAATATATGTACACTAGTAATTAAATAAGAAAATCTTGAAAAGAAATATGACGGGGGGCAGATGGGATATTGCACAGGAATGAGCAGCAGAAAATTACAGTATTGCACTTTAAGTATAAATATCAATAACAATAAAGTGAAGTGACCAGTGCAGATTAAACAGAGTACTTGTGAAGCTGCAAGGTAGCTTCTGAGTGCGTCCTGTGGACTGTGTTGTGTGTGTTTAAGTGTTGTGGTTGAGGTGTCGTATGGCTTGGTGGTAAAAACTGTTTTTAAGTCTTGTAGTCCGAGCAGACAGACTCCTGTAACGTCTGCCAGATGGTAACGAGCAGGGTAAGAATATGTAAATAGCCCTTTTTTTCTTTGTACAAATATAATAAAATGCAGAAGCCATAGCTTGTTACTATTTGAATCTATCACTGCAAAATATTAATAGTCACTGATTTGAATTACCAGTGTCTACCCAGAATAGTTTTTTTTTTTAATTAGACGTGATAGCTTATGTCTTGAAAGGGTTGGGTTTAGAACAACTAAATGAGTAAGAAAAGCTTTTTGAAAGTTTTATATATTCATTGTTTATTTATCATTTATTCATCTGTCTGTTTCATATAAACACTCATTAGCTTGAGCCCATTTTGTAAAACATTTCAGAGAGTTATAGTGCACCGAAATCAAGGTAGGTTAATGCATTTAAGAATCGTTGTGGTCTTGCTTACGCAAATAAAACATGACTGTGTTAAACAGAACTTGATACTCTAGTGGTGAAGGCAAACACACATGCACAGAAAGACAATCGTATTGTTTGAGATAGGAAGACATCCATCTACCCATAATGAGAGTCGCAACAGAAACCAGCACTTAACAATAAACTATTGTGTTCATAACAAGCATTCAAAAGCATTTAAGATTATTGATTTAACTCAACAGTTTAACGTGGTTATAACTGCACCTGTAGTAAAGGCTAATTGGGTACCAATATGTTTAAACATCTGAATGCAATATCAATACTGCAGATTGTATTATTAATGCAATGGTAATGATGACGATTATTAACAATAGCAGCAAAATATTTCTCTAATCCCTACAATGGTTATGTACAAGCATGACTACTGAGATGGAAATCCAAGAAGTAAAATCAAAGGAAGACCTCTACACCTGTTTTTTTTTTTTTTTTTGGTTTAATTTCCACTATGTGGTTGTCACAGTTAAACCAAAACACACAAAAATAAATAAATAACAGGAAAGTAGCAGTTACTTCTGTACCTGCACTGGTTCTTTCTTCAAATCTGCCGGTAAATTCAGTAAAGTGTCAATTTTAAGTTACAGATGACATGGCACGTTAAAAACCTTTGATCAACCTCGATTACATGTTACTTTTTCATTACTTTTTTTTTTTTTTAAAGTGCTCCCACTCCAATATATGATTTCTGCATGCTTCCACTCTTTTTGGCTCCTCCTCATTTGGGGATAAATAGAAAACACTGTCAGGCACTTCAACTTCAACAGTGAAGGGGAAAATTAATCTTAGCTGAGTAGAGCAGATCGGCGGGCGACAAAGCAGCACAGCCATTAGGGCTGCAGAGGAGGCCAAATGCGCTTGTGGTCATAGATCGACGCAAATGACTGCGCCAGGGGGACTACAATTCCCCACGGCTGGAGCTTTTGCTAGATGATCATTAGTATGGTGGTTTTGATTGATGTAGCACATTTCCGATGGCAGATGGACAACTCATCTCTACATGGAAATCCCCAAAGATTAATTTCATTTTAAGATGCATCTGGAGGAGTCAACGCATCTGGATTGGCTGGTGTAAGTTAAAATAAATAAGAATGCAACATGGCTATTTGAGTTAGGCTAAACTGAAACGTCAGTGTTCCACATCATTCAAGTGAACTGCGAAGATACACAGCGGGCCAGAAGAATAAATATGATGGCATGAAGCAAGAGTCAGATAAATAGTCAAATAATTCAACTCACCGTTGTGATGAAAAAGCGTACAGTGTTGAGACATGCAGGTACAACTAACATTTAGAATGATTAATCGAATCTTTGTTCTAACTGCAACAATGATGGCAACACATGCAGTGGATTGATTAAAACCCTTAATCGGCCATTTTGAAATCACAGCTGTAAAGCCTATTTCATTTACAGGTGGCTGCGAGGGGTAAAATAAAGACTACATGGTGTGCTGACAGTATGTTCAGGAGGAGAGTGCTGATAAAGAGTATGCTTGGTCAGCAAAACAATTAACCTTGAAAAATAAAGGTATAAATACTGCAGCAGAGGCTTAGGTGCCCAAGGTTAATGGTTTGGGAGAAACCATTTCTGGCCTCAAGAGATTATAGTAATTATAGGTTCTAGAGGATGTAATTCTACAAGTGAAATTAGAAGATTTTTTTCTGTGGCACTCACAATCATGGGTCTGTATGGAGAGGATAGAAAATCTCTTGATATGAAAAAGCAGTTTGCTCATTTCACACAGTCTAAAACGATTGAACTCTTTCTGAAGTCTTATTCAGTGGGGTTCAGTCAAAGGACTCCAAGGCTATAGAGTTCAGTGGTAACCATGAATTCTTCCATTCATTTAATGCCTTTTGCTTGAAAGTGAAACACAGCCTGAGAACTCATTGTCTGCTCCAGATATTTAATTGAAACGGAGTAAGGGGGTTTGTCATTTGAACTCATTCGAAAGACTTCTCTAGTGTTGTAAAACTTTCTATGTAGACTTGATTTTAAATTATTCTTTTTCTTCTTCTTATAAGTCTGCTACTAGTTTATGCTTGGCTAACACTTCTATTTTCTCAAGAATACTTATTCTGCCCTCGCACTTAACTAGGCAGACAGACAACCATCATCTCATGTAGAAAAACCACACCGTTGTTCCTTTCTGGTGGATTTATTTGATTGGATGCATAGCATGGCTTTGTTGAAATACATGAATGGATGAATGGTAAAACTGTAAACAAACACAAAATATCCCGTGTGGGCTGATATAAGCAAACATTCTTACAATTAGAAGATGCTATGACCTGTTACTATGCAAAGCAAAGCAGAACGAAACAAGCTAACAAGCTAACGTTAGCGGTTAGCTAGCGCTAATTAGCGTCTAGGCTAATGACTAATAAAGCACATCATTGAGTGAATTTACTTTCTCAAAATATCACAAACAACACACGGCAGTTAGTGCTAAACATTCACTGGTAAAACACAACATTACTGCCAACTCACAGACTGTGCTTGCTTAAGAGGCAGCATAGGCAGGCACAGGAGTAGCAAACTGTCCTTCTCCTGTTAGACAGGAAGTAATGAGAAGTAGCACTTCCGGTAGAATGTCAAAATAAAATGAACAGTGTGCCAGAAACGAATAAAGATTGCATGAACTTATATAACACTACATAACGTGAGTGGTGACTCTTAAGGAGCCAGAACAATACTGCTGTGCCCTGCACTGCTAATAGTAACATGATAATCCAGCACTTACTGAATACTGAATTATAATTGCATTTTTATCATCAAAAAGATTCATATTTCACAAGCTTATGCTTTCACTTAGTGCATAAAAAGCTATGCTATCCTAAAGGCTAAAAACTTCAGTTTTATACTTTATATCTGTAGTGTATCAGTGCATATTCTGTTGATGAGTATCAAATAGGGGTAAGCACAGTATGGGGTAATGTGTGTAGATTCATGATGGGAAAAAATTAAGCACAGCTTCTGACATAAAATGCAGACAAAGTAAAAGAGTCTAAACATTTTATGAATGCACAATATGTGCACTGTACGGTGTCCAGCCAAAAAAAACAAGCAAAAAAAGAAACTAAAACAGTCACTAGCTGTATTTACCCAACTAAAGTGGAAGGTAAAGCACTTCCATTGGATATTAATATGATTAAAATCATTGCATCAGGGATGGTTATTCACCTCCACACTTAACATAAATGTTTAATAGGATTAAAATGTAAATGGTCTGTATTTGTATAGCGCTTTACTTGGTCCTAAGGACCCCAAAGCGCTTTACACTATACACAATCATCCACCCATTCACACACACTGGTGATGGCAGCTACAGTGTAGCCACAGCTGCACTCGGGCTCACTGACAGAGACGAGTCTGCCGGACACTGGCCCCACCGGGCCCTTTGACCACCACCAGTAGGCAACGGGTGAAGTGTCTTGCCCAAGGACACAATGACCGAGACTGTCGGAGCCGGGACTCGAACCGGCAACCTTCCAATTACAAGACGAACGCCCAACTCTTGAGCCACCATCGCTCAAGATCTGGGCTCGTGGCAGGCTATTCTTGAGCGCTGTCAGCTGTATGATATGGGTCATTATCCTGTTAGAGGACCGATGACTTGTCACTGAGACTGATCTTTCTGATACTAAGTAGTATGTTTTGGTCCAGGATGTCTTGGTAGTCCTGACACTTCATTGTCTCTTGCACAGATTCAAAGTTTCCCTTGCCCGATGCAGCAAAGCAGCAGATATGTGACACTAGGTATGTTTTCTTCTTTTTTCTAAGCTCCATTTTTCCTTCTGTAAACATAGAGCTGTTATGAAGTGACTGGCTAAAAGATATTCACACCAAAATTTGGGGGCTTGTAAATATGCATTTTAGTGAATTCTAGCTGGATATTTCTTTTGTGGACTACAGTATTTTTCAAAATGTGATGGATGGTGTGATCAAAAAGTGACGTACCCTGACCTGCTTTTAGATGATGTCATTGGAGCTCCTTCTGATCAGTCAACACCTGGTATGCGTCTGCACTTCCTCTTGCATCCAGGTAGGCTGGATATAGTCCAGTGAACCCTAAACCTTTTAATAATACTGGCAATCGTGGTCACAGGAAAATGAAGCTGATTGGAGATGGTTATAGTCTTTAACACTGACATGGATCAATATATTCTTCTTTATGAGCTCCTTGGACAGCTATCTCCTTTGCTTTCTGTGGTCCATGTTAGGTGTGATGCACACAATGATGCCAAACTACACAGCAGCATGTTTTTTCACCTTCAAATAGACTGAATGGCTGGTGAAAGCTTGAAGGCACTTGTCATCATGATAAAACACTTAGTCTGAAATATAACTATAATGCAAAGATTAATAGCATCTCCCAAACAAGTCCATAATATTCTAGCATTCCTTTTGAATATCTTTGTGAAATGAACAGTGTTGGGACTAACGCGTTATTAAGTAACGCGTTACAGTAACTACGTTATTATTGGGGTAACGAGCATGGTAACTAGTTATTATGCCAAAATCAGGAACACGTTAGTCGTTACTGGGATTTAGATAGGGTCGTTACTCGTTACTTCGTGTGGTGGCTATCGCGGAGCTTCCACAGATTCTGTAACATTAGCAAGTGGTGGAGGCAGCAGGTGGATGAGGGAAAGGGGACGCAGAAGGAAAAGAGACCCGAGGCGGCCGCCGGTCCAAGTGTGAACTGAACTTCAGGTAAGAAGTTATGACCTGCAGGCTATCCGAGTCAGATATAAACCAAGTTTAGGTGGAGTTTATTTTCGTTATTCTGACTTTTTCCGTACTGCGTACTAGCTAGCATGACGGAGTTTCTATACAGCTGGGTGGGTGCTATGAAGTTAATGATGTTGAACTTTATTTTGTTCATAAGTTATTAGAGTTGCCAACTGTCCCGTCTGGTATTCAGAGAAAATATTACGCGTTTCTTATTGAGGTGAAAAGGAACAGTTTGTCCCGTAATTCAGCTACAATGAAAAAGGCACAAAGCTGGATTTATTCTGTGTCTTTGCTGCACAGCTGCCTCTTCTTCTTTCATTCTCCTCCCTCCCTCTCCTGTTTCTACTTCAATCATGAAAACTGATCAATGATCAGCTGATCGGCTCTCTTGCTTGTTTATTGCCCACTTTGCGCCAGAAAGAGGAAACCAGCCAATGTCACGTTAAACAACAGCAGCACGTTTAAGCTTGATCAGCAGTTGTTAGAATTTATTTAATATTAATTTCTAGTATCAGCTGATGTTTGCTGGAGCCACAGCTGTAAAGCTGCTGGTCATGATGTCGGTTTGTTTATCTGGTGAGAGGGAAACATGAAGATGAAACCAGGAGATGTCCTCACTGAATCATCAGAGCTGAACAGGTGATGGAGAAACAGTTTTACCTTTTAGGTGACATGAATGAGTTGAAGGGAAGTTATGAACTGTTTCTGAGAGACAGATAACCCCAGGATCCTTTTTTAGGTAGCTGACAGCTGGTAACTGTGCAGGTGCGGATCTAGCAAAGTTTTGCCAGGGGGGCCAGGTAGGGCATTAACAGGGAGAGGTGGGCACAAAGAAATACTTTTCTTTCTTATTCTCATTTAAAATGTCTCGCTTTTAAAAAATAATTATCTGAATCTTTTTTTTTTTTTTTCTTCTTTTTTTTTTTTCTTTTTTTTTTTCTTTTTCTTCTTTTTTTCTTCTTTTCTTTATCTTTTTCTTCTCTTCCTTTTTAGCCAATTTTTTTTTTCATGATTTGAATATTTATATTACTGATGCTCTTTTATACACTCGTAGTCCATCTGTAACTATGCATTTTCTAATTAAAGAATTCAATTATTAATGCAATGAATTTAAATGTGTTCAGTATTCGTTCACTCTTGTCTGTCATAAATCTTACAGCGAGTAATTAGTCACTTTGTGACAGCTTTGCTCTTCTAGCATGAAATTAATAAAACACCACCAGACCAACTAAATGTAAAGAAGCGCAGAACAACTATCATATGATGGAGCGAGCACATGAAACTCTAGAAGCCAAGATATTACTGGACAGACTACAGTGGAAGTACACATTAGCTTTGAGTAAGTTAATTTGGTCATTATCTGGAAAACTGGGAAAGACGATGCATGATCCAGTTAACCTGATGTGTTTTTGACTTTATTATTACTCTGTGACAGATTCAAGTGTTCAGTATGGCACTGATTTTTATCTTTTTTTCTTTTTTCTTTTTTTTTTTTTTCTTTTTTTTTGCCTGTCCCGTTTGGCTCTTTTGCCATCAGAATTATTGTCTAAAGGCGAAGAAAGATGCCCAACGGATTTTCTTTACCAAATTGACCATCCCAGCTTTGCCGTAATGGTCCATTTGATTCACCTTTTATTCTTTATTTTATTTTCACTTGCTGAATACGGGACAGACTTGACTGGGGGAAAGAAAAGGGAGAAAGAAAGAGGGAAAGAAAAACAGTTGAGAAGAGGGACGGGGGAGAAGGGCAAAAAACAAAAACCAACAGAATAAGCAGAAAAAAAAAAAAAAAAATACATATATCGATCACCTGGATCACCTGTTGAGAAAGAAAAAAGAAAACAAGCAGAAGAAAACGAGAGTAATACAATAAACCACATCACAATGATATATGGGAATATGACAGTAAATACTAAATATTAAACATTATTGTGCAGCACGTAAGATCGACAGCACAGTGTGCATTGAGGTAGGAGCCAAAAAGGGTGTAGTTTGTGCGTGTGATCACCCGTGTGTACACCTGTGAGCATGGACGCGCTTGTTTTCTTAAAAGGTTCCCTCATGTAATGATCTGCTAGAGGGTGTGGGGGGCCACTGCCCCGTCCTCCAGGGCATGAAGCAGGTATGGAGGAGATCAAAACTCCAGACATCCAGAGGCCCCCAGAACACAAGAGACCAAGGAAGACCAACAGAGGGGCAGCCGTGCCACCGTCCCAGAAAGAGCTGAGGAGAGTCCCAGATGAGGGGTCACCCAGCAGCCACGGAGCAGAAGCCAGGGGGGGCTGCAGTGACGTGCCCGTGAGCTCCGCCGGCAGCCAGCTGTGCCTGAGTGACCGAGCCCCAGGCCGAGAGGCCGGGGGCACCCCACCTCCGAAGTGGCCCAAGCGAGCCCCAGGCTCCAGGCCCCGATAAGCAGCCGCCAAGGAGTGAGCCGGTGTGTACCCGGACGCCCACCCCCGGACACAAAGAACCACCAACGCACCGATGTCTGAGGGAGTCCGCCCCCAGCAGGGGAAGTGGTGGGGGGAGATAGGCCTCCAAACCTTGGAGGGCCTGAGCTGTCCTCAGAGAGGTGGCATCTGATACCCAACCTGACATATAGACACAGACATACAGGCACACACAGATACAAACATCCATTCCCACCCTCATGCTCTCATATGCACTTACTCCACACTCAACCAACGTGGAGACAGACATAAAGAGACGCTGTACACACAATCACACTCCCCAAGCGTACTCTACGAACCGGGTCTAGGTACCCTTGCCCCTGGAGGGGGGAACTGCACCCAGACCCAGGTTGTGTTACCCTTTTCCCTGCGGTGGGGAGAAGCAGACCGCCCCGACTCCGCAGCAGCAGGGAGGCCCCACGTTCCGGACCCCAGTCGGACGGCCAACTCCTCCTCCTAGCCCCCCTGCTCCAGCAGAAAGCAGAGAACGAGGGTGAGAGAAGACTCCTAACCTCCCTCCACCCGCTCATTGTAGTGTTGATGTATGTGTGTTCTAAGGTGCATTTAAAACCCAGGAGGGCATGGAGCTACCTGCCAGAGAGCAGCAGGTAAGCGCATAGTCCCTCCTGCTAGCCCTCAATGTCTACGTGTATTTAAAATTGAGAGGTGGGCAACGACGCCGGGGGTGAGGTGTACACCCTGATGGTAATTGGGATTCCGTGTAGCGTGCCCACCCCCAAGATCCTATATGTATGTGTAATGAGAGTGTGAGTAATGTGAATGTCTAAGTTGCGGGATAAAATTGAGGCAGAGGCAGCCAGAAGGGGACAGAGGGGGGGGTTACCTCCTCTGCACCCTGGTGACACACCCCTACTCCAAGGCCCTGCATGTGTGGGTGGTTGTGGTGGAGCGGGAAGAGGGAGGCAGCTGGAGATGGGGAGGGAAGGAAGGGAGGGGCAAGTGACCCCTCCCTGGGGCCAGCTCCCCCGCTGACCCCAGTAGGCACCCCCATACTCCGCGACCCGCCAGGGAAGGGGGGCCCAGGCTCATCCGAACCGGGACCCAGCGCAGCGGCGCCGCCCGGCCCCACAGAGCCCGGGGCAGTCCACCCAACCCCACAACAGAGAAAACTGCACCCACCCCATCATCCACTCATCTTCCAGACTACATAAGACAATAGACGCCCAGGCTGAGATCTTCCTCCACCTCTCCTGTATCTCCCCCTCTTGCAGAGAGAGTTCCTGAGAGAGGAAAGCTCCTGCAAGATGTGACAACCCCCCCCCCCCCCCCCCCCACCAGTTGAAGAGCCCCCCAGGTGGCTCGGCGCACCGGCGGCACCCCGCGCCAGTGGCGGGCCCCCATATACCCACCGGCCCACAACCCCGGCAACACACCAACCAGGACCCAGGCCCCGAGGCCCGGCCAGGGCCCCAGGCCAGAGCCGGAGCGCCCCCAGAACCTCACGCCCGTCCCGGACCCACCCAGGGGCAGCCAGGCTACCAGGTCAGTAACCCCCGTCCGTCAGCACAGACCCTCCCCTAGCCCCGCTGCACGTAGCCACGAGGAAGCCGTCACCTAAGAGCCAACAGAGCCCCTAATTGGCCATGACCGCTACCCCGGGTTGAGCCCCCCAAGGAAGATGCTCCCGGGGAACCCCCCGACGCCCTAAGCCCGACCCTACCCCCACACCAATCACAACAGTGAAGGCGAGACCAAAATATGACCCCCCACCCCCACTAGGTGATGGAGCTGATCAGAGGAGCCCAGAGCGATTGATCTGATGTGGTGGCAGAGGCTGTATCAAGACTAATGTAATCTAATAGATAATTTCTATATTGGTTAGAATTAAGATTGTTTTTATTTTTCCAGTTCATGAGGACTGTTTTCTTGGCTATGCATAGGGCAGTGAAAACCATATGGGCTATATTCTTTTCTGAAGTGACATTATCTAAGCTGCCCAACAAACACACTAAGGGGGAAGTTGGAATGTTACATTTCAGACACTTTGATAAGTCTTCACATATCTCGCGCCAAAACTTCTGAACTGGTGGACAGAACCAAAGAGCGTGGATATAATTGTCCGGTGAATTGGTTTGGCAGTGTGAGCAGTTGTTGGTAGATGCAAAGCCCATCTTGAACATCCGATGACCTGTATAGTGCACTCTATGTAGTATTTTGTATTGAATTAATTGAAGACTGGGATTTCTGATTAGATGAAAGGTTTTTAAGCAAATCTGAGACCAGAAGTTTTGGTCTAAGTTAACTGATAAATCCGCTTCCCATTTTGCAATAGGAAGTGATATTGATTCATCTGTTTTAGAAAGCATTCTGTATATTTTGGATAGTAATTTGGGGGTTTTAAGAGTAAAAAATTGAACCACACTTGGTGGTGTTTGTAGTTCAACTTGACCCAGTTTAAATTTCTTTTTTATTATGGATTTAATTTGTTGATATTCTAAAAATCTTTTCTTGTTGATCCCATATTGTGTAACTAGTCTGTCAAATGAAATAAATTCTGTTCCTTCTAGTATATGTTCTACATATTTAATTCCTTTACCATTCCAATCTGAAAAGTTTATCATATTATTGTTTTGTAATATGTCAGGGTTGTTCCAGATAGGTGTACGTTTGCATGGGATTAATGAAGACTCTGTCAACTTCAGAAACTCCCACCATGCTGTCAGAGAAGAGCTGATGTTGATGCTTTTGAAGCATTCATGTCGTTGGATGTTTGAGCTGATAAATGGTAGATCTGAAATCTCTAGATTATTGCAAAGTGCTTGTTCTACATCTAGCCAAGGTTCATCTAAGAGGGTATGTTTTAGCCATCCTGAGATAAACTGAAGCCTGTTGGCTAAGAAGTAGTGCTGAAAGTTAGGTAGTTCTAATCCTCCTTTATCCTTGGTCTTTTGTAGTGTTTTTAAGCTTATACGTGGGGGCTTATTTTTCCAAAGGAATTTGGACATATATGAATCTAGAGATCTGAACCAATCTTGCAGCGGTTTAGTTGGGATCATTGAGAATAAATAATTTATTTTTGGTAATACCATCATTTTTATAGCAGCAACCCTTCCCATGAGTGATATGGGTAGACATTTCCATCTAGCCAGATCACCTTCTACTTTCTTTAAAAGTGGGGTATGGTTTAATTTAGTTAGATCTGCAAGCTTGGGAGAAATATTAATACCTAAATATTTTATATTTCCCGATTGCAGTGGAGTAGAAGAGGAATTATGGAAGCAACAATTAATAGGAAGGACTGTAGATTTTGACCAGTTAATTGAGTAATCTGATATTCTTGCAAAAGAGTTTATCAATTCAATCACCCCAGAGATATTGGTTTGTGAATTTTGGAGAAAGAGTAACACATCATCAGCATAAAGGCTGATTTTATGTTCTACGTTCTTGCATTTTATGCCCTTAATTGCTGAATTCTGTCTAATTGCTGCTGCTAGTGGTTCGATAAAAATTGCAAACAGTGAAGGGGAGAGTGGGCATCCCTGCCTGGTGCCCCTCAGGAGACATAAGATGGAGGATGTCTGGTCATTTGTTCTGACACAAGCTGTTGGGGAATTATATAATATTTTTAACCAGTTGATGAAAGAAGATCCAAAACCAAATTTGTGTAAAGTTGCAAATAGAAATTTCCAGTTAACTCTGTCAAACGCTTTTTCTGCATCTAAGGAAAATATTGTAGTTTCAAGGTTTTTACTGTATGAGTAGTCTATCAAATTAAGTAATCTACGTGTATTTGTTGATGAGTGCCTACCTTTTATGAAACCAGTTTGGTCAGGATGAATTAAGAGGGGGGTTATTTTCTCTAGTCTCTTCGAGAGAGCTTTGCAGATTATTTTGAGGTCTACATTAATAAGGGATATTGGACGATAGCTTGAGGGATATACAGGGTCTTTGCCTGGTTTTAGCAGGAGATTAATGTTTGCAGAATTCATATTTGATGGAAGTCTGCCCTTTTCTTTGATTTCTAACAATGTTCTGTAAAAAACTGGTGCTAGAATCGTCCAGAATTCTTTGTAGAATTCTGCAGGAAAGCCGTCTGGACCTGGAGCCTTATTATTGGACATATTTATCAGGGCTTCCTGGAGTTCACCTGATGTCAGTGGCGAATCCAGTGCCATTGCTTGAGAGTCTAATAATTTTGGGAGAGTTATGTTGTCTAAAAATTTATCAATTTCCTTTTTAGATGGGTTTATTTGTGGTGAATACAACGTTTTATAGAAATCCCTGAAAATGTTGTTTATTTGTTTCGGTTCATATATTGTGTTCCCAGATGAATCTTGAACAGCACATATAGTTGTTTTTTCTTTATTTATTTTTAACTGGTTTGCTAGAAATTGACCGGATTTATTACTATGTTCATAATTTTGTAAGCGTAGTCTTTGTACTAAGAATTTTGTTTTTCTATCAATTATCTCATTTAATTCTAGTTTTGTTTTGCGTATTTTGTTCAGTGTTTCCTGATCTTGGTGGGACGCGTAGGCTTCTTCTAGTGATTTGATGTTTTTTTCTAATTCCTGAATATTTTTGTTTTCTTTTTTCTTTTTATGTGATGAGAAAGAAATTATTTTACCTCTCATCACAGCTTTCCCTGCTTCCCATAAAACAGAAGCTGATGTTCCGGGAGTGTCATTAAAGTCTAAATATGAAGTCCACTCTTTTTTAAAATATTTAATAAAGTCTTCATCTTTAAGCAGTGATGTATTAAATCTCCAGTTTTTACTTGGCATAGTATTATTCTTGTGCATTAGTGTTAAAGATACAGGAGCATGATCGCTGACAACTATAGGGTGAATCTCAGTGTCTGAAACGTCACAAAAAATAATCTAGACGAGAGTAGGAGTGATAAACATGTGAAAAAAAAGTATATTCCTTACTGGTGGGGTGAAGGGAGCGCCATGCATCGCAAAGACCAAAGTCGCTCATATACTGTTTGATTATATTTGTGGACTGCCAATTACGCTGAGTTCC